>NW_026961748.1:0-362000 GCF_963924245.1 Chroicocephalus ridibundus
CGCTCAAAGAGCCAGCAGGGAAAACTATGCCTTGTTCTAAAGCTCTTTGGGAACCGCTTGCGTAGCCCCACACACCTAGGGGGTGCAGGCTTTCCTGCTGCCTTCAGCCTCAAAACCACCCTTTCCCACTTGGCCCCGCGCCAGGCCCAAAAATGGCCATATGTCTGGAGGTTGGTCCCACGCTCAAAGAGCCAGCAGGGAAAACTATGCCTTGTTCTAAAGCTCTTTGGGAACCGCTTGCGTAGCCCCACACACCTGGGGGCTGCAGGCTTTCCTGCTGCCTTCGGCCTGAAAACCACCCTTTCCCACATTGCGTCACGCCAGGCACAAAAATGGCCATATGTCTGGAGATTGGTCCCACGCCCAAAGAGCCAGCAGGGAAAACTATGCCTTGTTCTAAAGCTCCTAGGGAACCACTTGCGTAGCCCCACAGACGTGGGTGCTGCAGACTTTCCTGCTGCCTTCAGCCTCAAAACCACCCTTTCCCACATGGCATCACGCCAGGCCCAAAAATGGCCATATGTCTGGAGATTGGTCCTACGCCCAAAGAGCCAGCAGGGAAAACTATGCCTTGTTCTAAAGCTCTTTGGGAACCGCTTGCGTAGCCGCACACACCTGGGGGCTGCAGGCTTTCCTGCTCTCTTCAGCCTCAAAATCACCCTATCCCACTTGGCCCCGCGCGAGGCCCAAAAATGGCCATATGTCTGGAGACTGGTCCCACGCCCAAAGAGCCAGCAGGGAAAACTATGCCTTGTTCTAAAGCTCTTTGGGAACCGCTTGCGTAGCCCCACACACCTGGGGGTTGCAGGTTTTTCTGGCACCTGAAGCCTCAAAACCACCCTTTCCCACATGGCGTCACGCCAGGCCCAAAAATGGCCATATGTCTGGAGGTTGGTCCCACGCCCAAAGAGCCAGCAGGGAAAACTATGCCTTGTTCTAAAGCTCTTTGGGAACCGCTTGCGTAGCCCCACACACCTGGGGGCTGCAGTCTTTCCTGCTCTCTTGAGCCTCAAAACAACCCTTTCCCACTTGGCGCCGCGCCAGGCCCAAAAATGGCCATATATCTGAAGATTGGTTCCACGCCCAAAGAGCCAGCAGGGAAAACTATGCCTTGTTCTAAAGCTCTTTGGGAACCGCTTGCGTAGCCCCACACACCTGGGGGCTGCAGGCTTTCCTGCTGCCTTCAGCCTCAAAACCAGCCTTTCCCACATGCCGTCACGCCAGGCCCAAAAATGGCCATATGTCTGGAGATTGGTCCCACGCCCAAAGAGCCAGCAGGGAAAACTATGCCTTGTTCTAAAGCTCTTTGGGAACCGCTTGCATAGCCCCACACACCTGCGGGCTGCAGGCTTTCCTGCTGCCTTCAGCCTCAAAACCACCCTTTCCCACTTGGCCCCGCGCCAGGCCCAAAAATGGCCATATGTCTGGAGACTGGTCCCTTTCCCAAAGAGCCAGCAGGGAAAACTATGCCTTGTTCTAAAGCTCTTTGGGAATCGCTTGCGAAGCCCCAGAGACCTGGGGGCTGCAAGCTCTCCTGCTGCCTTCAGCCTCAAAACCACCCTTTCCCACTTGGCGCCGCGCCAGGCCCAAAAATGGCCATATGTCTGGAGATTGGTCCCACGCCCAAAGAGCCAGCAGGGAAAACTATGCCTTGTTCTAAAGCTCTTTGGGAACCGCTTGCGTGGCCCCACAGACCTGGGGGCTGCAGGCTTTCCTGCTGCCTTCAGCCTCAAAACCACCCTTTCCCACTTGGCGCCGCGCCAGGCCCAAAAATGGCCATATGTCTGGAGATTGGTCCGACGCCCAAAGAGCCAGCAGGGAAAACTATGCCTTGTTCTAAAGCTCTTTGGGAACCGCTTGCGTAGCCCCACACACCTGGGGGCTGCAGGCTTTCCTGCTGCCTTCAGCCTCAAAACCACCCTTTCCCACTTGGCGCCGCGCCAGGCACAAAAATGGCCATATGTCTGGAGATTGGTCCCACGCCCAAAGAGCCAGCAGGGAAAACTATGCCTTGTTCTAAAGCTCTTTGGGAACCGCTTGCGTAGCCCCACACACCTGGGGGCTGCAGGCTTTCCTGCTGCCTTCGGCCTGAAAACCACCCTTTCCCACATTGCGTCACGCCAGGCACAAAAATGGCCATATGTCTGGAGGTTGGTCCCACGCCCAAAGAGCCAGCAGGGAAAACTATGCCTTGTTCTAAAGCTCCTAGGGAACCACTTGCGTAGCCCCACAGACGTGGGTGCTGCAGACTTTCCTGCTGCCTTCAGCCTCAAAACCACCCTTTCCCACATGGCATCACGCCAGGCCCAAAAATGGCCATATGTCTGGAGATTGGTCCTACGCCCAAAGAGCCAGCAGGGAAAACTATGCCTTGTTCTAAAGCTCTTTGGGAACCGCTTGCGTAGCCGCACACACCTGGGGGCTGCAGGCTTTCCTGCTCTCTTCAGCCTCAAAATCACCCTATCCCACTTGGCCCCGCGCGAGGCCCAAAAATGGCCATATGTCTGGAGACTGGTCCCACGCCCAAAGAGCCAGCAGGGAAAACTATGCCTTGTTCTAAAGCTCTTTGGGAACCGCTTGCGTAGCCCCACACACCTGGGGGTTGCAGGTTTTTCTGGCACCTGAAGCCTCAAAACCACCCTTTCCCACATGGCGTCACGCCAGGCCCAAAAATGGCCATATGTCTGGAGGTTGGTCCCACGCCCAAAGAGCCAGCAGGGAAAACTATGCCTTGTTCTAAAGCTCTTTGGGAACCGCTTGCGTAGCCCCACACACCTGGGGGCTGCAGTCTTTCCTGCTCTCTTGAGCCTCAAAACAACCCTTTCCCACTTGGCGCCGCGCCAGGCCCAAAAATGGCCATATATCTGAAGATTGGTTCCACGCCCAAAGAGCCAGCAGGGAAAACTATGCCTTGTTCTAAAGCTCTTTGGGAACCGCTTGCGTAGCCCCACACACCTGGGGGCTGCAGGCTTTCCTGCTGCCTTCAGCCTCAAAACCAGCCTTTCCCACATGCCGTCACGCCAGGCCCAAAAATGGCCATATGTCTGGAGATTGGTCCCACGCCCAAAGAGCCAGCAGGGAAAACTATGCCTTGTTCTAAAGCTCTTTGGGAACCGCTTGCATAGCCCCACACACCTGCGGGCTGCAGGCTTTCCTGCTGCCTTCAGCCTCAAAACCACCCTTTCCCACTTGGCCCCGCGCCAGGCCCAAAAATGGCCATATGTCTGGAGACTGGTCCCTTTCCCAAAGAGCCAGCAGGGAAAACTATGCCTTGTTCTAAAGCTCTTTGGGAATCGCTTGCGAAGCCCCAGAGACCTGGGGGCTGCAAGCTCTCCTGCTGCCTTCAGCCTCAAAACCACCCTTTCCCACTTGGCGCCGCGCCAGGCCCAAAAATGGCCATATGTCTGGAGATTGGTCCCACGCCCAAAGAGCCAGCAGGGAAAACTATGCCTTGTTCTAAAGCTCTTTGGGAACCGCTTGCGTGGCCCCACAGACCTGGGGGCTGCAGGCTTTCCTGCTGCCTTCAGCCTCAAAACCACCCTTTCCCACTTGGCGCCGCGCCAGGCCCAAAAATGGCCATATGTCTGGAGATTGGTCCGACGCCCAAAGAGCCAGCAGGGAAAACTATGCCTTGTTCTAAAGCTCTTTGGGAACCGCTTGCGTAGCCCCACACACCTGGGGGCTGCAGGCTTTCCTGCTGCCTTCAGCCTCAAAACCACCCTTTCCCACTTGGCGCCGCGCCAGGCACAAAAATGGCCATATGTCTGGAGATTGGTCCCACGCCCAAAGAGCCAGCAGGGAAAACTATGCCTTGTTCTAAAGCTTAGACTTTCTCGGAACTGCTTCAAATCAACTGGATATCTTTGTGCTGTAAATCTCCCAACAGCCAAACGCAAAAGCAGCAAACATCTCGCTGTATGTCCCACATCCAAAGTGCCAAGAGAGTAATGTAGAGCTTGCTCTCCCTGTCTTTGAGTACTGTTTGCACTGTCCCGATTACCTCTTTGCTAACATTCTCTTTAGAGCTGCAGGGAAACCAGGAACCACGTGGAGAAGGCACCCACACTGAAAGTGCCTGGAGGGAACATTGGGGCTTCTTCTCAGTGTCTCTGATATAGGGTTTCACTGTCCCGGGAAAGTCTCTGCTAACACCCTGCAGAGCGCTGTGCCCAATATACAGAAACGTCTTGCAGTGTCTCCTACAGGGAAAGTGCCAGGAGGATATGTCGACCTTGTTCTCAGTGTCTCTGAGAATTGCTCTGATTATCCCTGTGACCTCTTTGCTAAGACTCTCCAGAAAGCCGTCCTCAAAACCAACACACATCTTGACATATCTCCCACGTTGTTCGCACTGTCTCCAGAAACGGCATTCAAGGAGCCAGGAACTTTTCTGCCCACACTGTCCGGGGACAGTTCCTAAAACCAATATACATCCTGCTATATCTCCCACATGGAAAGTGCCAGGAGGGAAAAGTGAGGATTATGCTTAGACTTTCTCTGAACTGCTTCAAATCAACTAGATATCTTTGTGCTGTAAATCTCCCAACAGCCAAACGCAAAAGCAGCAAACATCTCGCTGTATGTCCCACATCCAAAGTGCCAAGAGAGAGCTTGCTCTCCCTGTCTTTGAGTACTGTTTGCACTGTCCCGATTACCTCTTTGCTAACATTCTCTTCAGAGCTGCAGTGAAACCAGGAACCACGTGGAGAAGGCACCCACACTGAAAGTGCCTGGAAGGAACGTTGGGGCTTCTTCTCAGTGTCTCTGACATAGGGTTTCACTGTCCCGGGAAAGTCTCTGCTAACACCCTGCAGAGCGCTGTGCCCAATATACAGAAACGTCTTGCGGTATCCCCTGCAGGGAAAGTGCCAGGAGGGAAAAGTGAGGATTATGCTTAGACTTTCTCTGAACTGCTTCAAATCAACTGGATATCTTTGTGCTGTAAATCTCCCAACAGCCAAACGCAAAAGCAGCAAACATCTCGCTGTATGTCCCACATCCAAAGTGCCAAGAGAGTAATGTAGAGCTTGCTCTCCCTGTCTTTGAGTACTGTTTGCACTGTCCCGATTACCTCTTTGCTAACATTCTCTTCAGAGCTGCAGTGAAACCAGGAACAACGTGGAGAAGGCACCCACACTGAAAGTGCCTGGAGGGAACATTGGGGCTTCTTCTCAGTGTCTCTGACATAGGGTTTCACTGTCCCGGGAAAGTCTCTGCTAACACCCTGCAGAGTGCTGTGCCCAATATACAGAAACGTCTTGCAGTATCTCCTACAGGGAAAGTGCCAGGAGGAATTGTCGACCTTGTTCTCAGTGTCTCTGAGAATTGCTCTGATTATCCCTGTGACCTCTTTGCTAAGACTCTCCAGAAAGCCGTCCTCAAAACCAACACACATCTTGACATATCTCCCACACTGATCGCACTGTCTCCAGAAACGGCATTCAAGGAGCCAGGAACTTTTCTGCCCACACTGTCCGGGGACAGTTCCTAAAACCAATATACATCCTGCTATATCTCCCACATGGAAAGTGCCAGGAGGGAAAAGTGAGGATTATGCTTAGACTTTCTCGGAACTGCTTCAAATCAACTGGATATCTTTGTGCTGTAAATCTCCCAACAGCCAAACGCAAAAGCAGCAAACATCTCGCTGTATGTCCCACATCCAAAGTGCCAAGAGAGTAATGTAGAGCTTGCTCTCCCTGTCTTTGAGTACTGTTTGCACTGTCCCGATTACCTCTTTGCTAACATTCTCTTCAGAGCTGCAGTGAAACCAGGAACCACGTGGAGAAGGCACCCAGACTGAATGTGCCTGGAGGGAACATTGGGGCTTCTTCTCAGTGTCTCTGACATAGGGTTTCACTGTCCCGGGAAAGTCTCTGCTAACACCCTGCAGAGCGCTGTGCCCAATATACAGAAACGTCTTGCGGTATCTCCTACAGGGAAAGTGCCAGGAGGGAAAAGTGAGGATTATGCTTAGACTTTCTCGGAACTGCTTCAAATCAACTAGATATCTTTGTGCTGTAAATCTCCCAACTGCCAAACGCAAAAGCAGCAAACATCTCGCTGTATGTCCCACATCCAAAGTGCCAAGAGAGAGCTTGCTCTCCCTGTCTTTGAGTACTGTTTGCACTGTCCCGATTACCTCTTTGCTAACATTCTCTTCAGAGCTGCAGGGAAACCAGGAACCACGTGGAGAAGGCACCCACAGTGAAAGTGCCTGGAGGGAACTTTGGGGCTTCTTCTCAGTGTCTCTGACATAGGGTTTCACTGTCCCGGGAAAGTCTCTGCTAACACCCTGCAGAGTGCTGTGCCCAATATACAGAAACGTCTTGCAGTATCTCCTACAGGGAAAGTGCCAGGAGGAATTGTCGACCTTGTTCTCAGTGTCTCTGAGAATTGCTCTGATTATCCCTGTGACCTCTTTGTTAAGACTCTCCAGAAAGCCGTCCTCAAAACCAACACACATCTTGACATATCTCCCACACTGATCGCACTGTCTCCAGAAACGGCATTCAAGGAGCCAGGAACTTTTCTGCCCACACTGTCCGGGGACAGTTCCTAAAACCAATATACATCCTGCTATATCTCCCACATGGAAAGTGCCAGGAGGGAAAAGTGAGGATTATGCTTAGACTTTCTCGGAACTGCTTCAAATCAACTGGATATCTTTGTGCTGTAAATCTCCCAACAGCCAAACGCAAAAGCAGCAAACATCTCGCTGTATGTCCCACATCCAAAGTGCCAAGAGAGAGCTTGCTCTCCCTGTCTTTGAGTACTGTTTGCACTGTCCCGATTACCTCTTTGCTAACATTCTCTTCAGAGCTGCAGTGAAACCAGGAACCACGTGGAGAAGGCACCCACACTGAAAGTGCCTGGAAGGAACGTTGGGGCTTCTTCTCAGTGTCTCTGACATAGGGTTTCACTGTCCCGGGAAAGTCTCTGCTAACACCCTGCAGAGCGCTGTGCCCAATATACAGAAACGTCTTGCGGTATCCCCTGCAGGGAAAGTGCCAGGAGGGAAAAGTGAGGATTATGCTTAGACTTTCTCTGAACTGCTTCAAATCAACTGGATATCTTTGTGCTGTAAATCTCCCAACAGCCAAACGCAAAAGCAGCAAACATCTCGCTGTATGTCCCACATCCAAAGTGCCAAGAGAGTAATGTAGAGCTTGCTCTCCCTGTCTTTGAGTACTGTTTGCACTGTCCCGATTACCTCTTTGCTAACATTCTCTTCAGAGCTGCAGTGAAACCAGGAACAACGTGGAGAAGGCACCCACACTGAAAGTGCCTGGAGGGAACATTGGGGCTTCTTCTCAGTGTCTCTGACATAGGGTTTCACTGTCCCGGGAAAGTCTCTGCTAACACCCTGCAGAGTGCTGTGCCCAATATACAGAAACGTCTTGCAGTATCTCCTACAGGGAAAGTGCCAGGAGGAATTGTCGACCTTGTTCTCAGTGTCTCTGAGAATTGCTCTGATTATCCCTGTGACCTCTTTGCTAAGACTCTCCAGAAAGCCGTCCTCAAAACCAACACACATCTTGACATATCTCCCACGTTGTTCGCACTGTCTCCAGAAACGGCATTCAAGGAGCCAGGAACTTTTCTGCCCACACTGTCCGGGGACAGTTCCTAAAACCAATATACATCCTGCTATATCTCCCACATGGAAAGTGCCAGGAGGGAAAAGTGAGGATTATGCTTAGACTTTCTCGGAACTGCTTCAAATCAACTGGATATCTTTGTGCTGTAAATCTCCCAACAGCCAAACGCAAAAGCAGCAAACATCTCGCTGTATGTCCCACATCCAAAGTGCCAAGAGAGTAATGTAGAGCTTGCTCTCCCTGTCTTTGAGTACTGTTTGCACTGTCCCGATTACCTCTTTGCTAACATTCTCTTCAGAGCTGCAGTGAAACCAGGAACCACGTGGAGAAGGCACCCAGACTGAATGTGCCTGGAGGGAACATTGGGGCTTCTTCTCAGTGTCTCTGACATAGGGTTTCACTGTCCCGGGAAAGTCTCTGCTAACACCCTGCAGAGCGCTGTGCCCAATATACAGAAACGTCTTGCGGTATCTCCTACAGGGAAAGTGCCAGGAGGGAAAAGTGAGGATTATGCTTAGACTTTCTCGGAACTGCTTCAAATCAACTAGATATCTTTGTGCTGTAAATCTCCCAACTGCCAAACGCAAAAGCAGCAAACATCTCGCTGTATGTCCCACATCCAAAGTGCCAAGAGAGAGCTTGCTCTCCCTGTCTTTGAGTACTGTTTGCACTGTCCCGATTACCTCTTTGCTAACATTCTCTTCAGAGCTGCAGGGAAACCAGGAACCACGTGGAGAAGGCACCCACACTGAAAGTGCCTGGAGGGAACTTTGGGGCTTCTTCTCAGTGTCTCTGACATAGGGTTTCACTGTCCCGGGAAAGTCTCTGCTAACACCCTGCAGAGTGCTGTGCCCAATATACAGAAACGTCTTGCAGTATCTCCTACAGGGAAAGTGCCAGGAGGAATTGTCGACCTTGTTCTCAGTGTCTCTGAGAATTGCTCTGATTATCCCTGTGACCTCTTTGTTAAGACTCTCCAGAAAGCCGTCCTCAAAACCAACACACATCTTGACATATCTCCCACACTGATCGCACTGTCTCCAGAAACGGCATTCAAGGAGCCAGGAACTTTTCTGCCCACACTGTCCGGGGACAGTTCCTAAAACCAATATACATCCTGCTATATCTCCCACATGGAAAGTGCCAGGAGGGAAAAGTGAGGATTATGCTTAGACTTTCTCGGAACTGCTTCAAATCAACTGGATATCTTTGTGCTGTAAATCTCCCAACAGCCAAACGCAAAAGCAGCAAACATCTCGCTGTATGTCCCACATCCAAAGTGCCAAGAGAGTAATGTAGAGCTTGCTCTCCCTGTCTTTGAGTACTGTTTGCACTGTCCCGATTACCTCTTTGCTAACATTCTCTTCAGAGCTGCAGGGAAACCAGGAACCACGTGGAGAAGGCACCCAGACTGAATGTGCCTGGAGGGAACTTTGGGGCTTCTTCTCAGTGTCTCTGACATAGGGTTTCACTGTCCCGGGAAAGTCTCTGCTAACACCCTGCAGAGTGCTGTGCCCAATATACAGAAACGTCTTGCAGTATCTCCTACAGGGAAAGTGCCAGGAGGAATTGTCGACCTTGTTCTCAGTGTCTCTGAGAATTGCTCTGATTATCCCTGTGACCTCTTTGCTAAGACTCTCCAGAAAGCCGTCCTCAAAACCAACACACATCTTGACATATCTCCCACACTGATCGCACTGTCTCCAGAAACGCCATTCAAGGAGCCAGGAACTTTTCTGCC
Source organism: Chroicocephalus ridibundus (assembly GCF_963924245.1). Classification (NCBI taxonomy): domain Eukaryota; kingdom Metazoa; phylum Chordata; class Aves; order Charadriiformes; family Laridae; genus Chroicocephalus; species Chroicocephalus ridibundus. Next base: position 9,343 of record NW_026961748.1, read on the forward strand.
CACACTGTCCGGGGACAGTTCCTAAAACCAATATACATCCTGCTATATCTCCCACATGGAAAGTGCCAGGAGGGAAAAGTGAGGATTATGCTTAGACTTTCTCGGAACTGCTTCAAATCAACTGGATATCTTTGTGCTGTAAATCTCCCAACAGCCAAATGCAAAAGCAGCAAACATCTCGCTGTATGTCCCACATCCAAAGTGCCAAGAGAGTAATGTAGAGCTTGCTCTCCCTGTCTTTGAGTACTGTTTGCACTGTCCCGATTACCTCTTTGCTAACATTCTCTTCAGAGCTGCAGTGAAACCAGGAACCACGTGGAGAAGGCACCCACACTGAAAGTGCCTGGAGGGAACGTTGGGGCTTCTTCTCAGTGTCTCTGACATAGGGTTTCACTGTCCCGGGAAAGTCTCTGCTAACACCCTGCAGAGCGCTGTGCCCAATATACAGAAACGTCTTGCGGTATCCCCTACAGGGAAAGTGCCAGGAGGGAAAAGTGAGGATTATGCTTAGACTTTCTCGGAACTGCTTCAAATCAACTAGATATCTTTGTGCTGTAAATCTCCCAACAGCCAAACGCAAAAGCAGCAAACATCTCGCTGTATGTCCCACATCCAAAGTGCCAAGAGAGAGCTTGCTCTCCCTGTCTTTGAGTACTGTTTGCACTGTCCCGATTACCTCTTTGCTAACATTCTCTTCAGAGCTGCAGGGAAACCAGGAACCACGTGGAGAAGGCACCCACACTGAAAGTGCCTGGAGGGAACTTTGGGGCTTCTTCTCAGTGTCTCTGACATAGGGTTTCACTGTCCCGGGAAAGTCTCTGCTAACACCCTGCAGAGTGCTGTGCCCAATATACAGAAACGTCTTGCAGTATCTCCTACAGGGAAAGTGCCAGGAGGAATTGTCGACCTTGTTCTCAGTGTCTCTGAGAATTGCTCTGATTATCCCTGTGACCTCTTTGTTAAGACTCTCCAGAAAGCCGTCCTCAAAACCAACACACATCTTGACATATCTCCCACACTGATCGCACTGTCTCCAGAAACGGCATTCAAGGAGCCAGGAACTTTTCTGCCCACACTGTCCGGGGACAGTTCCTAAAACCAATATACATCCTGCTATATCTCCCACATGGAAAGTGCCAGGAGGGAAAAGTGAGGATTATGCTTAGACTTTCTCGGAACTGCTTCAAATCAACTGGATATCTTTGTGCTGTAAATCTCCCAACAGCCAAATGCAAAAGCAGCAAACATCTCGCTGTATGTCCCACATCCAAAGTGCCAAGAGAGTAATGTAGAGCTTGCTCTCCCTGACTTTGAGTACTGTTTGCACTGTCTTGATTACCTCTTTGCTAACATTCTCTTCAGAGCTGCAGGGAAACCAGGAACCACGTGGAGAAGGCACCCAGACTGAATGTGCCTGGAGGGACCTTTGGGGCTTCTTCTCAGTGTCTCTGACATAGGGTTTCACTGTCCCGGGAAAGTCTCTGCTAACACCCTGCAGAGTGCTGTGCCCAATATACAGAAACGTCTTGCAGTATCTCCTACAGGGAAAGTGCCAGGAGGAATTGTCGACCTTGTTCTCAGTGTCTCTGAGAATTGCTCTGATTATCCCTGTGACCTCTTTGCTAAGACTCTCCAGAAAGCCGTCCTCAAAACCAACACACATCTTGACATATCTCCCACACTGATCGCACTGTCTCCAGAAACGGCATTCAAGGAGCCAGGAACTTTTCTGCCCACACTGTCCGGGGACAGTTCCTAAAACCAATATACATCCTGCTATATCTCCCACATGGAAAGTGCCAGGAGGGAAAAGTGAGGATTATGCTTAGACTTTCTCGGAACTGCTTCAAATCAACTGGATATCTTTGTGCTGTAAATCTCCCAACAGCCAAATGCAAAAGCAGCAAACATCTCGCTGTATGTCCCACATCCAAAGTGCCAAGAGAGTAATGTAGAGCTTGCTCTCCCTGTCTTTGAGTACTGTTTGCACTGTCCCGATTACCTCTTTGCTAACATTCTCTTCAGAGCTGCAGTGAAACCAGGAACCACGTGGAGAAGGCACCCACACTGAAAGTGCCTGGAGGGAACGTTGGGGCTTCTTCTCAGTGTCTCTGACATAGGGTTTCACTGTCCCGGGAAAGTCTCTGCTAACACCCTGCAGAGCGCTGTGCCCAATATACAGAAACGTCTTGCGGTATCCCCTACAGGGAAAGTGCCAGGAGGGAAAAGTGAGGATTATGCTTAGACTTTCTCGGAACTGCTTCAAATCAACTAGATATCTTTGTGCTGTAAATCTCCCAACAGCCAAACGCAAAAGCAGCAAACATCTCGCTGTATGTCCCACATCCAAAGTGCCAAGAGAGAGCTTGCTCTCCCTGTCTTTGAGTACTGTTTGCACTGTCCCGATTACCTCTTTGCTAACATTCTCTTCAGAGCTGCAGGGAAACCAGGAACCACGTGGAGAAGGCACCCACACTGAAAGTGCCTGGAGGGAACTTTGGGGCTTCTTCTCAGTGTCTCTGACATAGGGTTTCACTGTCCCGGGAAAGTCTCTGCTAACACCCTGCAGAGTGCTGTGCCCAATATACAGAAACGTCTTGCAGTATCTCCTACAGGGAAAGTGCCAGGAGGAATTGTCGACCTTGTTCTCAGTGTCTCTGAGAATTGCTCTGATTATCCCTGTGACCTCTTTGTTAAGACTCTCCAGAAAGCCGTCCTCAAAACCAACACACATCTTGACATATCTCCCACACTGATCGCACTGTCTCCAGAAACGGCATTCAAGGAGCCAGGAACTTTTCTGCCCACACTGTCCGGGGACAGTTCCTAAAACCAATATACATCCTGCTATATCTCCCACATGGAAAGTGCCAGGAGGGAAAAGTGAGGATTATGCTTAGACTTTCTCGGAACTGCTTCAAATCAACTGGATATCTTTGTGCTGTAAATCTCCCAACAGCCAAACGCAAAAGCAGCAAACATCTCGCTGTATGTCCCACATCCAAAGTGCCAAGAGAGTAATGTAGAGCTTGCTCTCCCTGTCTTTGAGTACTGTTTGCACTGTCCCGATTACCTCTTTGCTAACATTCTCTTCAGAGCTGCAGGGAAACCAGGAACCACGTGGAGAAGGCACCCAGACTGAATGTGCCTGGAGGGAACTTTGGGGCTTCTTCTCAGTGTCTCTGACATAGGGTTTCACTGTCCCGGGAAAGTCTCTGCTAACACCCTGCAGAGTGCTGTGCCCAATATACAGAAACGTCTAGCAGTATCTCCTACAGGGAAAGTGCCAGGAGGAATTGTCGACCTTGTTCTCAGTGTCTCTGAGAATTGCTCTGATTATCCCTGTGACCTCTTTGCTAAGACTCTCCAGAAAGCCGTCCTCAAAACCAACACACATCTTGACATATCTCCCACACTGATCGCACTGTCTCCAGAAACGCCATTCAAGGAGCCAGGAACTTTTCTGCCCACACTGTCCGGGGACAGTTCCTAAAACCAATATACATCCTGCTATATCTCCCACATGGAAAGTGCCAGGAGGGAAAAGTGAGGATTATGCTTAGACTTTCTCGGAACTGCTTCAAATCAACTGGATATCTTTGTGCTGTAAATCTCCCAACAGCCAAATGCAAAAGCAGCAAACATCTCGCTGTATGTCCCACATCCAAAGTGCCAAGAGAGTAATGTAGAGCTTGCTCTCCCTGTCTTTGAGTACTGTTTGCACTGTCCCGATTACCTCTTTGCTAACATTCTCTTCAGAGCTGCAGTGAAACCAGGAACCACGTGGAGAAGGCACCCACACTGAAAGTGCCTGGAGGGAACGTTGGGGCTTCTTCTCAGTGTCTCTGACATAGGGTTTCACTGTCCCGGGAAAGTCTCTGCTAACACCCTGCAGAGCGCTGTGCCCAATATACAGAAACGTCTTGCGGTATCCCCTACAGGGAAAGTGCCAGGAGGGAAAAGTGAGGATTATGCTTAGACTTTCTCGGAACTGCTTCAAATCAACTAGATATCTTTGTGCTGTAAATCTCCCAACAGCCAAACGCAAAAGCAGCAAACATCTCGCTGTATGTCCCACATCCAAAGTGCCAAGAGAGAGCTTGCTCTCCCTGTCTTTGAGTACTGTTTGCACTGTCCCGATTACCTCTTTGCTAACATTCTCTTCAGAGCTGCAGGGAAACCAGGAACCACGTGGAGAAGGCACCCACACTGAAAGTGCCTGGAGGGAACTTTGGGGCTTCTTCTCAGTGTCTCTGACATAGGGTTTCACTGTCCCGGGAAAGTCTCTGCTAACACCCTGCAGAGTGCTGTGCCCAATATACAGAAACGTCTTGCAGTATCTCCTACAGGGAAAGTGCCAGGAGGAATTGTCGACCTTGTTCTCAGTGTCTCTGAGAATTGCTCTGATTATCCCTGTGACCTCTTTGCTAAGACTCTCCAGAAAGCCGTCCTCAAAACCAACACACATCTTGACATATCTCCCACACTGATCGCACTGTCTCCAGAAACGGCATTCAAGGAGCCAGGAACTTTTCTGCCCACACTGTCCGGGGACAGTTCCTAAAACCAATATACATCCTGCTATATCTCCCACATGGAAAGTGCCAGGAGGGAAAAGTGAGGATTATGCTTAGACTTTCTCGGAACTGCTTCAAATCAACTGGATATCTTTGTGCTGTAAATCTCCCAACAGCCAAATGCAAAAGCAGCAAACATCTCGCTGTATGTCCCACATCCAAAGTGCCAAGAGAGTAATGTAGAGCTTGCTCTCCCTGACTTTGAGTACTGTTTGCACTGTCTTGATTACCTCTTTGCTAACATTCTCTTCAGAGCTGCAGGGAAACCAGGAACCACGTGGAGAAGGCACCCAGACTGAATGTGCCTGGAGGGACCTTTGGGGCTTCTTCTCAGTGTCTCTGACATAGGGTTTCACTGTCCCGGGAAAGTCTCTGCTAACACCCTGCAGAGTGCTGTGCCCAATATACAGAAACGTCTTGCAGTATCTCCTACAGGGAAAGTGCCAGGAGGAATTGTCGACCTTGTTCTCAGTGTCTCTGAGAATTGCTCTGATTATCCCTGTGACCTCTTTGCTAAGACTCTCCAGAAAGCCGTCCTCAAAACCAACACACATCTTGACATATCTCCCACACTGATCGCACTGTCTCCAGAAACGGCATTCAAGGAGCCAGGAACTTTTCTGCCCACACTGTCCGGGGACAGTTCCTAAAACCAATATACATCCTGCTATATCTCCCACATGGAAAGTGCCAGGAGGGAAAAGTGAGGATTATGCTTAGACTTTCTCGGAACTGCTTCAAATCAACTGGATATCTTTGTGCTGTAAATCTCCCAACAGCCAAATGCAAAAGCAGCAAACATCTCGCTGTATGTCCCACATCCAAAGTGCCAAGAGAGTAATGTAGAGCTTGCTCTCCCTGTCTTTGAGTACTGTTTGCACTGTCCCGATTACCTCTTTGCTAACATTCTCTTCAGAGCTGCAGTGAAACCAGGAACCACGTGGAGAAGGCACCCACACTGAAAGTGCCTGGAGGGAACGTTGGGGCTTCTTCTCAGTGTCTCTGACATAGGGTTTCACTGTCCCGGGAAAGTCTCTGCTAACACCCTGCAGAGCGCTGTGCCCAATATACAGAAACGTCTTGCGGTATCCCCTACAGGGAAAGTGCCAGGAGGGAAAAGTGAGGATTATGCTTAGACTTTCTCGGAACTGCTTCAAATCAACTAGATATCTTTGTGCTGTAAATCTCCCAACAGCCAAACGCAAAAGCAGCAAACATCTCGCTGTATGTCCCACATCCAAAGTGCCAAGAGAGAGCTTGCTCTCCCTGTCTTTGAGTACTGTTTGCACTGTCCCGATTACCTCTTTGCTAACATTCTCTTCAGAGCTGCAGGGAAACCAGGAACCACGTGGAGAAGGCACCCACACTGAAAGTGCCTGGAGGGAACTTTGGGGCTTCTTCTCAGTGTCTCTGACATAGGGTTTCACTGTCCCGGGAAAGTCTCTGCTAACACCCTGCAGAGTGCTGTGCCCAATATACAGAAACGTCTTGCAGTATCTCCTACAGGGAAAGTGCCAGGAGGAATTGTCGACCTTGTTCTCAGTGTCTCTGAGAATTGCTCTGATTATCCCTGTGACCTCTTTGTTAAGACTCTCCAGAAAGCCGTCCTCAAAACCAACACACATCTTGACATATCTCCCACACTGATCGCACTGTCTCCAGAAACGGCATTCAAGGAGCCAGGAACTTTTCTGCCCACACTGTCCGGGGACAGTTCCTAAAACCAATATACATCCTGCTATATCTCCCACATGGAAAGTGCCAGGAGGGAAAAGTGAGGATTATGCTTAGACTTTCTCGGAACTGCTTCAAATCAACTGGATATCTTTGTGCTGTAAATCTCCCAACAGCCAAACGCAAAAGCAGCAAACATCTCGCTGTATGTCCCACATCCAAAGTGCCAAGAGAGTAATGTAGAGCTTGCTCTCCCTGTCTTTGAGTACTGTTTGCACTGTCCCGATTACCTCTTTGCTAACATTCTCTTCAGAGCTGCAGGGAAACCAGGAACCACGTGGAGAAGGCACCCAGACTGAATGTGCCTGGAGGGAACTTTGGGGCTTCTTCTCAGTGTCTCTGACATAGGGTTTCACTGTCCCGGGAAAGTCTCTGCTAACACCCTGCAGAGTGCTGTGCCCAATATACAGAAACGTCTTGCAGTATCTCCTACAGGGAAAGTGCCAGGAGGAATTGTCGACCTTGTTCTCAGTGTCTCTGAGAATTGCTCTGATTATCCCTGTGACCTCTTTGCTAAGACTCTCCAGAAAGCCGTCCTCAAAACCAACACACATCTTGACATATCTCCCACACTGATCGCACTGTCTCCAGAAACGCCATTCAAGGAGCCAGGAACTTTTCTGCCCACACTGTCCGGGGACAGTTCCTAAAACCAATATACATCCTGCTATATCTCCCACATGGAAAGTGCCAGGAGGGAAAAGTGAGGATTATGCTTAGACTTTCTCGGAACTGCTTCAAATCAACTGGATATCTTTGTGCTGTAAATCTCCCAACAGCCAAATGCAAAAGCAGCAAACATCTCGCTGTATGTCCCACATCCAAAGTGCCAAGAGAGTAATGTAGAGCTTGCTCTCCCTGACTTTGAGTACTGTTTGCACTGTCTTGATTACCTCTTTGCTAACATTCTCTTCAGAGCTGCAGGGAAACCAGGAACCACGTGGAGAAGGCACCCAGACTGAATGTGCCTGGAGGGACCTTTGGGGCTTCTTCTCAGTGTCTCTGACATAGGGTTTCACTGTCCCGGGAAAGTCTCTGCTAACACCCTGCAGAGTGCTGTGCCCAATATACAGAAACGTCTTGCAGTATCTCCTACAGGGAAAGTGCCAGGAGGAATTGTCGACCTTGTTCTCAGTGTCTCTGAGAATTGCTCTGATTATCCCTGTGACCTCTTTGCTAAGACTCTCCAGAAAGCCGTCCTCAAAACCAACACACATCTTGACATATCTCCCACACTGATCGCACTGTCTCCAGAAACGGCATTCAAGGAGCCAGGAACTTTTCTGCCCACACTGTCCGGGGACAGTTCCTAAAACCAATATACATCCTGCTATATCTCCCACATGGAAAGTGCCAGGAGGGAAAAGTGAGGATTATGCTTAGACTTTCTCGGAACTGCTTCAAATCAACTGGATATCTTTGTGCTGTAAATCTCCCAACAGCCAAATGCAAAAGCAGCAAACATCTCGCTGTATGTCCCACATCCAAAGTGCCAAGAGAGTAATGTAGAGCTTGCTCTCCCTGTCTTTGAGTACTGTTTGCACTGTCCCGATTACCTCTTTGCTAACATTCTCTTCAGAGCTGCAGTGAAACCAGGAACCACGTGGAGAAGGCACCCACACTGAAAGTGCCTGGAGGGAACGTTGGGGCTTCTTCTCAGTGTCTCTGACATAGGGTTTCACTGTCCCGGGAAAGTCTCTGCTAACACCCTGCAGAGCGCTGTGCCCAATATACAGAAACGTCTTGCGGTATCCCCTACAGGGAAAGTGCCAGGAGGGAAAAGTGAGGATTATGCTTAGACTTTCTCGGAACTGCTTCAAATCAACTAGATATCTTTGTGCTGTAAATCTCCCAACAGCCAAACGCAAAAGCAGCAAACATCTCGCTGTATGTCCCACATCCAAAGTGCCAAGAGAGAGCTTGCTCTCCCTGTCTTTGAGTACTGTTTGCACTGTCCCGATTACCTCTTTGCTAACATTCTCTTCAGAGCTGCAGGGAAACCAGGAACCACGTGGAGAAGGCACCCACACTGAAAGTGCCTGGAGGGAACTTTGGGGCTTCTTCTCAGTGTCTCTGACATAGGGTTTCACTGTCCCGGGAAAGTCTCTGCTAACACCCTGCAGAGTGCTGTGCCCAATATACAGAAACGTCTTGCAGTATCTCCTACAGGGAAAGTGCCAGGAGGAATTGTCGACCTTGTTCTCAGTGTCTCTGAGAATTGCTCTGATTATCCCTGTGACCTCTTTGTTAAGACTCTCCAGAAAGCCGTCCTCAAAACCAACACACATCTTGACATATCTCCCACACTGATCGCACTGTCTCCAGAAACGGCATTCAAGGAGCCAGGAACTTTTCTGCCCACACTGTCCGGGGACAGTTCCTAAAACCAATATACATCCTGCTATATCTCCCACATGGAAAGTGCCAGGAGGGAAAAGTGAGGATTATGCTTAGACTTTCTCGGAACTGCTTCAAATCAACTGGATATCTTTGTGCTGTAAATCTCCCAACAGCCAAATGCAAAAGCAGCAAACATCTCGCTGTATGTCCCACATCCAAAGTGCCAAGAGAGTAATGTAGAGCTTGCTCTCCCTGACTTTGAGTACTGTTTGCACTGTCTTGATTACCTCTTTGCTAACATTCTCTTCAGAGCTGCAGGGAAACCAGGAACCACGTGGAGAAGGCACCCAGACTGAATGTGCCTGGAGGGACCTTTGGGGCTTCTTCTCAGTGTCTCTGACATAGGGTTTCACTGTCCCGGGAAAGTCTCTGCTAACACCCTGCAGAGTGCTGTGCCCAATATACAGAAACGTCTTGCAGTATCTCCTACAGGGAAAGTGCCAGGAGGAATTGTCGACCTTGTTCTCAGTGTCTCTGAGAATTGCTCTGATTATCCCTGTGACCTCTTTGCTAAGACTCTCCAGAAAGCCGTCCTCAAAACCAACACACATCTTGACATATCTCCCACACTGATCGCACTGTCTCCAGAAACGGCATTCAAGGAGCCAGGAACTTTTCTGCCCACACTGTCCGGGGACAGTTCCTAAAACCAATATACATCCTGCTATATCTCCCACATGGAAAGTGCCAGGAGGGAAAAGTGAGGATTATGCTTAGACTTTCTCGGAACTGCTTCAAATCAACTGGATATCTTTGTGCTGTAAATCTCCCAACAGCCAAATGCAAAAGCAGCAAACATCTCGCTGTATGTCCCACATCCAAAGTGCCAAGAGAGTAATGTAGAGCTTGCTCTCCCTGTCTTTGAGTACTGTTTGCACTGTCCCGATTACCTCTTTGCTAACATTCTCTTCAGAGCTGCAGTGAAACCAGGAACCACGTGGAGAAGGCACCCACACTGAAAGTGCCTGGAGGGAACGTTGGGGCTTCTTCTCAGTGTCTCTGACATAGGGTTTCACTGTCCCGGGAAAGTCTCTGCTAACACCCTGCAGAGCGCTGTGCCCAATATACAGAAACGTCTTGCGGTATCCCCTACAGGGAAAGTGCCAGGAGGGAAAAGTGAGGATTATGCTTAGACTTTCTCGGAACTGCTTCAAATCAACTAGATATCTTTGTGCTGTAAATCTCCCAACAGCCAAACGCAAAAGCAGCAAACATCTCGCTGTATGTCCCACATCCAAAGTGCCAAGAGAGAGCTTGCTCTCCCTGTCTTTGAGTACTGTTTGCACTGTCCCGATTACCTCTTTGCTAACATTCTCTTCAGAGCTGCAGGGAAACCAGGAACCACGTGGAGAAGGCACCCACAGTGAAAGTGCCTGGAGGGAAATTTGGGGCTTCTTCTCAGTGTCTCTGACATAGGGTTTCACTGTCCCGGGAAAGTCTCTGCTAACACCCTGCAGAGCGCTGTGCCCAATATACAGAAACGTCTTGCAGTATCTCCTACAGGGAAAGTGCCAGGAGGAATTGTCGACCTTGTTCTCAGTGTCTCTGAGAATTGCTCTGATTATCCCTGTGACCTCTTTGCTAAGACTCTCCAGAAAGCCGTCCTCAAAACCAACACACATCTTGACATATCTCCCACACTGATCGCACTGTCTCCAGAAACGGCATTCAAGGAGCCAGGAACTTTTCTGCCCACACTGTCCGGGGACAGTTCCTAAGACCAATATACATCCTGCTATATCTCCCACATGGAAAGTGCCAGGAGGGAAAAGTGAGGATTATGCTTAGACTTTCTCGGAACTGCTTCAAATCAACTGGATATCTTTGTGCTGTAAATCTCCCAACAGCCAAACGCAAAAGCAGCAAACATCTCGCTGTATGTCCCACATCCAAAGTGCCAAGAGAGTAATGTAGAGCTTGCTCTCCCTGTCTTTGAGTACTGTTTGCACTGTCTCGATTACCTCTTTGCTAACATTCTCTTCAGAGCTGCAGTGAAACCAGGAACCACGTGGAGAAGGCACCCACACTGAAAGTGCCTGGAAGGAACGTTGGGGCTTCTTCTCAGTGTCTCTGACATAGGGTTTCACTGTCCCGGGAAAGTCTCTGCTAACACCCTGCAGAGCGCTGTGCCCAATATACAGAAACGCCTTGCGGTATCTCCTACAGGGAAAGTTCCAGGAGGGAAAAGTGAGGATTATGCTTAGACTTTCTCTGAACTGCTTCAAATCAACTAGATATCTTTGTGCTGTAAATCTCCCAACAGCCAAACGCAAAAGCAGCAAACATCTCGCTGTATGTCCCACATCCAAAGTGCCAAGAGAGTAATGTAGAGCTTGCTCTCCCTGTCTTTGAGTACTGTTTGCACTGTCCCGATTACCTCTTTGCTAACATTCTCTTCAGAGCTGCAGTGAAACCAGGAACCACGTGGAGAAGGCACCCACACTGAAAGTGCCTGGAAGGAACGTTGGGGCTTCTTTTCAGTGTCTCTGACATAGGGTTTCACTGTCCCGGGAAAGTCTCTGCTAACACCCTGCAGAGCGCTGTGCCCAATATACAGAAACGTCTTGCGGTATCCCCTGCAGGGAAAGTGCCAGGAGGGAAAAGTGAGGATTATGCTTAGACTTTCTCGGAACTGCTTCAAATCAACTAGATATCTTTGTGCTGTAAATCTCCCAACTGCCAAACGCAAAAGCAGCAAACATCTCGCTGTATGTCCCACATCCAAAGTGCCAAGAGAGTAATGTAGAGCTTGCTCTCCCTGTCTTTGAGTACTGTTTGCACTGTCCCGATTACCTCTTTGCTAACATTCTCTTCAGAGCTGCAGTGAAACCAGGAACCACGTGGAGAAGGCACCAACTCTAAAAGTGCCTGGAAGGAACGTTGGGGCTTCTTTTCAGTGTCTCTGACATAGGGTTTCACTGTCCCGGGAAAGTCTCTGCTAACACCCTGCAGAGCGCTGTGCCCAATATACAGAAACGTCTTGCGGTATCTCCTACAGGGAAAGTGCCAGGAGGAATTGTCGACCTTGTTCTCAGTGTCTCTGAGAATTGCTCTGATTATCCCTGTGACCTCTTTGCTAAGACTCTCCAGAAAGCCGTCCTCAAAACCAACACACATCTTGACATATCTCCCACACTGATCGCACTGTCTCCAGAAACGGCATTCAAGGAGCCAGGAACTTTTCTGCCCACACTGTCCGGGGACAGTTCCTAAAACCAATATACATCCTGCTATATCTCCCACATGGAAAGTGCCAGGAGGGAAAAGTGAGGATTATGCTTAGACTTTCTCGGAACTGCTTCAAATCAACTAGATATCTTTGTGCTGTATATCTCCCAACAGCCAAACGCAAAAGCAGCAAACATCTCGCTGTATGTCCCACATCCAAAGTGCCAAGAGAGTAATGTAGAGCATGCTCTCCCTGTCTTTGAGTACTGTTTGCACTGTCCCGATTACCTCTTTGCTAACATTCTCTTCAGAGCTGCAGTGAAACCAGGAACCACGTGGAGAAGGCACCCACACTGAAAGTGCCTGGAAGGAACGTTGGGGCTTCTTTTCAGTGTCTCTGACATAGGGTTTCACTGTCCCGGGAAAGTCTCTGCTAACACCCTGCAGAGCGCTGTGCCCAATATACAGAAACGTCTTGCGGTATCCCCTGCAGGGAAAGTGCCAGGAGGGAAAAGTGAGGATTATGCTTAGACTTTCTCGGAACTGCTTCAAATCAACTAGATATCTTTGTGCTGTAAATCTCCCAACTGCCAAACGCAAAAGCAGCAAACATCTCGCTGTATGTCCCACATCCAAAGTGCCAAGAGAGTAATGTAGAGCTTGCTCTCCCTGTCTTTGAGTACTGTTTGCACTGTCCCGATTACCTCTTTGCTAACATTCTCTTCAGAGCTGCAGTGAAACCAGGAACCACGTGGAGAAGGCACCAACTCTAAAAGTGCCTGGAAGGAACGTTGGGGCTTCTTTTCAGTGTCTCTGACATAGGGTTTCACTGTCCCGGGAAAGTCTCTGCTAACACCCTGCAGAGCGCTGTGCCCAATATACAGAAACGTCTTGCGGTATCTCCTACAGGGAAAGTGCCAGGAGGAATTGTCGACCTTGTTCTCAGTGTCTCTGAGAATTGCTCTGATTATCCCTGTGACCTCTTTGCTAAGACTCTCCAGAAAGCCGTCCTCAAAACCAACACACATCTTGACATATCTCCCACACTGATCGCACTGTCTCCAGAAACGGCATTCAAGGAGCCAGGAACTTTTCTGCCCACACTGTCCGGGGACAGTTCCTAAAACCAATATACATCCTGCTATATCTCCCACATGGAAAGTGCCAGGAGGGAAAAGTGAGGATTATGCTTAGACTTTCTCGGAACTGCTTCAAATCAACTAGATATCTTTGTGCTGTATATCTCCCAACAGCCAAACGCAAAAGCAGCAAACATCTCGCTGTATGTCCCACATCCAAAGTGCCAAGAGAGTAATGTAGAGCTTGCTCTCCCTGTCTTTGAGTACTGTTTGCACTGTCCCGATTACCTCTTTGCTAACATTCTCTTCAGAGCTGCAGTGAAACCAGGAACCACGTGGAGAAGGCACCCACACTGAAAGTGCCTGGAAGGAACGTTGGGGCTTCTTTTCAGTGTCTCTGACATAGGGTTTCACTGTCCCGGGAAAGTCTCTGCTAACACCCTGCAGAGCGCTGTGCCCAATATACAGAAACGTCTTGCGGTATCCCCTGCAGGGAAAGTGCCAGGAGGGAAAAGTGAGGATTATGCTTAGACTTTCTCGGAACTGCTTCAAATCAACTAGATATCTTTGCGCTGTAAATCTCCCAACTGCCAAACGCAAAAGCAGCAAACATCTCGCTGTATGTCCCACATCCAAAGTGCCAAGAGAGTAATGTAGAGCTTGCTCTCCCTGTCTTTGAGTACTGTTTGCACTGTCCCGATTACCTCTTTGCTAACATTCTCTTCAGAGCTGCAGTGAAACCAGGAACCACGTGGAGAAGGCACCAACTCTAAAAGTGCCTGGAAGGAACATTGGGGCTTCTTTTCAGTGTCTCTGACATAGGGTTTCACTGTCCCGGGAAAGTCTCTGCTAACACCCTGCAGAGCGCTGTGCCCAATATACAGAAACGTCTTGCGGTATCTCCTACAGGGAAAGTGCCAGGAGGAATTGTCGACCTTGTTCTCAGTGTCTCTGAGAATTGCTCTGATTATCCCTGTGACCTCTTTGCTAAGACTCTCCAGAAAGCCGTCCTCAAAACCAACACACATCTTGACATATCTCCCACACTGATCGCACTGTCTCCAGAAACGGCATTCAAGGAGCCAGGAACTTTTCTGCCCACACTGTCCGGGGACAGTTCCTAAAACCAATATACATCCTGCTATATCTCCCACATGGAAAGTGCCAGGAGGGAAAAGTGAGGATTATGCTTAGACTTTCTCGGAACTTCTTCAAATCAACTAGATATCTTTGTGCTGTATATCTCCCAACAGCCAAACGCAAAAGCAGCAAACATCTCGCTGTATGTCCCACATCCAAAGTGCCAAGAGAGTAATGTAGAGCTTGCTCTCCCTGTCTTTGAGTACTGTTTGCACTGTCCCGATTACCTCTTTGCTAACATTCTCTTCAGAGCTGCAGTGAAACCAGGAACCACGTGGAGAAGGCACCCACACTGAAAGTGCCTGGAAGGAACGTTGGGGCTTCTTTTCAGTGTCTCTGACATAGGGTTTCACTGTCCCGGGAAAGTCTCTGCTAACACCCTGCAGAGTGCTGTGCCCAATATACAGAAACGTCTTGCAGTATCTCCTACAGGGAAAGTGCCAGGAGGAATTGTCGACCTTGTTCTCAGTGTCTCTGAGAATTGCTCTGATTATCCCTGTGACCTCTTTGTTAAGACTCTCCAGAAAGCCGTCCTCAAAACCAACACACATCTTGACATATCTCCCACACTGATCGCACTGTCTCCAGAAACGGCATTCAAGGAGCCAGGAACTTTTCTGCCCACACTGTCCGGGGACAGTTCCTAAAACCAATATACATCCTGCTATATCTCCCACATGGAAAGTGCCAGGAGGGAAAAGTGAGGATTATGCTTAGACTTTCTCGGAACTGCTTCAAATCAACTGGATATCTTTGTGCTGTAAATCTCCCAACAGCCAAATGCAAAAGCAGCAAACATCTCGCTGTATGTCCCACATCCAAAGTGCCAAGAGAGTAATGTAGAGCTTGCTCTCCCTGACTTTGAGTACTGTTTGCACTGTCTTGATTACCTCTTTGCTAACATTCTCTTCAGAGCTGCAGGGAAACCAGGAACCACGTGGAGAAGGCACCCAGACTGAATGTGCCTGGAGGGACCTTTGGGGCTTCTTCTCAGTGTCTCTGACATAGGGTTTCACTGTCCCGGGAAAGTCTCTGCTAACACCCTGCAGAGTGCTGTGCCCAATATACAGAAACGTCTTGCAGTATCTCCTACAGGGAAAGTGCCAGGAGGAATTGTCGACCTTGTTCTCAGTGTCTCTGAGAATTGCTCTGATTATCCCTGTGACCTCTTTGCTAAGACTCTCCAGAAAGCCGTCCTCAAAACCAACACACATCTTGACATATCTCCCACACTGATCGCACTGTCTCCAGAAACGGCATTCAAGGAGCCAGGAACTTTTCTGCCCACACTGTCCGGGGACAGTTCCTAAAACCAATATACATCCTGCTATATCTCCCACATGGAAAGTGCCAGGAGGGAAAAGTGAGGATTATGCTTAGACTTTCTCGGAACTGCTTCAAATCAACTGGATATCTTTGTGCTGTAAATCTCCCAACAGCCAAATGCAAAAGCAGCAAACATCTCGCTGTATGTCCCACATCCAAAGTGCCAAGAGAGTAATGTAGAGCTTGCTCTCCCTGTCTTTGAGTACTGTTTGCACTGTCCCGATTACCTCTTTGCTAACATTCTCTTCAGAGCTGCAGTGAAACCAGGAACCACGTGGAGAAGGCACCCACACTGAAAGTGCCTGGAGGGAACGTTGGGGCTTCTTCTCAGTGTCTCTGACATAGGGTTTCACTGTCCCGGGAAAGTCTCTGCTAACACCCTGCAGAGCGCTGTGCCCAATATACAGAAACGTCTTGCGGTATCCCCTACAGGGAAAGTGCCAGGAGGGAAAAGTGAGGATTATGCTTAGACTTTCTCGGAACTGCTTCAAATCAACTAGATATCTTTGTGCTGTAAATCTCCCAACAGCCAAACGCAAAAGCAGCAAACATCTCGCTGTATGTCCCACATCCAAAGTGCCAAGAGAGAGCTTGCTCTCCCTGTCTTTGAGTACTGTTTGCACTGTCCCGATTACCTCTTTGCTAACATTCTCTTCAGAGCTGCAGGGAAACCAGGAACCACGTGGAGAAGGCACCCACACTGAAAGTGCCTGGAGGGAACTTTGGGGCTTCTTCTCAGTGTCTCTGACATAGGGTTTCACTGTCCCGGGAAAGTCTCTGCTAACACCCTGCAGAGTGCTGTGCCCAATATACAGAAACGTCTTGCAGTATCTCCTACAGGGAAAGTGCCAGGAGGAATTGTCGACCTTGTTCTCAGTGTCTCTGAGAATTGCTCTGATTATCCCTGTGACCTCTTTGTTAAGACTCTCCAGAAAGCCGTCCTCAAAACCAACACACATCTTGACATATCTCCCACACTGATCGCACTGTCTCCAGAAACGGCATTCAAGGAGCCAGGAACTTTTCTGCCCACACTGTCCGGGGACAGTTCCTAAAACCAATATACATCCTGCTATATCTCCCACATGGAAAGTGCCAGGAGGGAAAAGTGAGGATTATGCTTAGACTTTCTCGGAACTGCTTCAAATCAACTGGATATCTTTGTGCTGTAAATCTCCCAACAGCCAAACGCAAAAGCAGCAAACATCTCGCTGTATGTCCCACATCCAAAGTGCCAAGAGAGTAATGTAGAGCTTGCTCTCCCTGTCTTTGAGTACTGTTTGCACTGTCCCGATTACCTCTTTGCTAACATTCTCTTCAGAGCTGCAGGGAAACCAGGAACCACGTGGAGAAGGCACCCAGACTGAATGTGCCTGGAGGGAACTTTGGGGCTTCTTCTCAGTGTCTCTGACATAGGGTTTCACTGTCCCGGGAAAGTCTCTGCTAACACCCTGCAGAGTGCTGTGCCCAATATACAGAAACGTCTTGCAGTATCTCCTACAGGGAAAGTGCCAGGAGGAATTGTCGACCTTGTTCTCAGTGTCTCTGAGAATTGCTCTGATTATCCCTGTGACCTCTTTGCTAAGACTCTCCAGAAAGCCGTCCTCAAAACCAACACACATCTTGACATATCTCCCACACTGATCGCACTGTCTCCAGAAACGCCATTCAAGGAGCCAGGAACTTTTCTGCCCACACTGTCCGGGGACAGTTCCTAAAACCAATATACATCCTGCTATATCTCCCACATGGAAAGTGCCAGGAGGGAAAAGTGAGGATTATGCTTAGACTTTCTCGGAACTGCTTCAAATCAACTGGATATCTTTGTGCTGTAAATCTCCCAACAGCCAAATGCAAAAGCAGCAAACATCTCGCTGTATGTCCCACATCCAAAGTGCCAAGAGAGTAATGTAGAGCTTGCTCTCCCTGTCTTTGAGTACTGTTTGCACTGTCCCGATTACCTCTTTGCTAACATTCTCTTCAGAGCTGCAGTGAAACCAGGAACCACGTGGAGAAGGCACCCACACTGAAAGTGCCTGGAGGGAACGTTGGGGCTTCTTCTCAGTGTCTCTGACATAGGGTTTCACTGTCCCGGGAAAGTCTCTGCTAACACCCTGCAGAGCGCTGTGCCCAATATACAGAAACGTCTTGCGGTATCCCCTACAGGGAAAGTGCCAGGAGGGAAAAGTGAGGATTATGCTTAGACTTTCTCGGAACTGCTTCAAATCAACTAGATATCTTTGTGCTGTAAATCTCCCAACAGCCAAACGCAAAAGCAGCAAACATCTCGCTGTATGTCCCACATCCAAAGTGCCAAGAGAGAGCTTGCTCTCCCTGTCTTTGAGTACTGTTTGCA
This sequence comes from Chroicocephalus ridibundus, assembly GCF_963924245.1. NCBI lineage: Eukaryota > Metazoa > Chordata > Aves > Charadriiformes > Laridae > Chroicocephalus > Chroicocephalus ridibundus. Next base: position 27,123 of record NW_026961748.1, read on the forward strand.
CTGTCCCGATTACCTCTTTGCTAACATTCTCTTCAGAGCTGCAGGGAAACCAGGAACCACGTGGAGAAGGCACCCACACTGAAAGTGCCTGGAGGGAACTTTGGGGCTTCTTCTCAGTGTCTCTGACATAGGGTTTCACTGTCCCGGGAAAGTCTCTGCTAACACCCTGCAGAGTGCTGTGCCCAATATACAGAAACGTCTTGCAGTATCTCCTACAGGGAAAGTGCCAGGAGGAATTGTCGACCTTGTTCTCAGTGTCTCTGAGAATTGCTCTGATTATCCCTGTGACCTCTTTGTTAAGACTCTCCAGAAAGCCGTCCTCAAAACCAACACACATCTTGACATATCTCCCACACTGATCGCACTGTCTCCAGAAACGGCATTCAAGGAGCCAGGAACTTTTCTGCCCACACTGTCCGGGGACAGTTCCTAAAACCAATATACATCCTGCTATATCTCCCACATGGAAAGTGCCAGGAGGGAAAAGTGAGGATTATGCTTAGACTTTCTCGGAACTGCTTCAAATCAACTGGATATCTTTGTGCTGTAAATCTCCCAACAGCCAAACGCAAAAGCAGCAAACATCTCGCTGTATGTCCCACATCCAAAGTGCCAAGAGAGTAATGTAGAGCTTGCTCTCCCTGACTTTGAGTACTGTTTGCACTGTCTTGATTACCTCTTTGCTAACATTCTCTTCAGAGCTGCAGGGAAACCAGGAACCACGTGGAGAAGGCACCCAGACTGAATGTGCCTGGAGGGACCTTTGGGGCTTCTTCTCAGTGTCTCTGACATAGGGTTTCACTGTCCCGGGAAAGTCTCTGCTAACACCCTGCAGAGTGCTGTGCCCAATATACAGAAACGTCTTGCAGTATCTCCTACAGGGAAAGTGCCAGGAGGAATTGTCGACCTTGTTCTCAGTGTCTCTGAGAATTGCTCTGATTATCCCTGTGACCTCTTTGCTAAGACTCTCCAGAAAGCCGTCCTCAAAACCAACACACATCTTGACATATCTCCCACACTGATCGCACTGTCTCCAGAAACGGCATTCAAGGAGCCAGGAACTTTTCTGCCCACACTGTCCGGGGACAGTTCCTAAAACCAATATACATCCTGCTATATCTCCCACATGGAAAGTGCCAGGAGGGAAAAGTGAGGATTATGCTTAGACTTTCTCGGAACTGCTTCAAATCAACTGGATATCTTTGTGCTGTAAATCTCCCAACAGCCAAATGCAAAAGCAGCAAACATCTCGCTGTATGTCCCACATCCAAAGTGCCAAGAGAGTAATGTAGAGCTTGCTCTCCCTGTCTTTGAGTACTGTTTGCACTGTCCCGATTACCTCTTTGCTAACATTCTCTTCAGAGCTGCAGTGAAACCAGGAACCACGTGGAGAAGGCACCCACACTGAAAGTGCCTGGAGGGAACGTTGGGGCTTCTTCTCAGTGTCTCTGACATAGGGTTTCACTGTCCCGGGAAAGTCTCTGCTAACACCCTGCAGAGCGCTGTGCCCAATATACAGAAACGTCTTGCGGTATCCCCTACAGGGAAAGTGCCAGGAGGGAAAAGTGAGGATTATGCTTAGACTTTCTCGGAACTGCTTCAAATCAACTAGATATCTTTGTGCTGTAAATCTCCCAACAGCCAAACGCAAAAGCAGCAAACATCTCGCTGTATGTCCCACATCCAAAGTGCCAAGAGAGAGCTTGCTCTCCCTGTCTTTGAGTACTGTTTGCACTGTCCCGATTACCTCTTTGCTAACATTCTCTTCAGAGCTGCAGGGAAACCAGGAACCACGTGGAGAAGGCACCCACACTGAAAGTGCCTGGAGGGAACTTTGGGGCTTCTTCTCAGTGTCTCTGACATAGGGTTTCACTGTCCCGGGAAAGTCTCTGCTAACACCCTGCAGAGTGCTGTGCCCAATATACAGAAACGTCTTGCAGTATCTCCTACAGGGAAAGTGCCAGGAGGAATTGTCGACCTTGTTCTCAGTGTCTCTGAGAATTGCTCTGATTATCCCTGTGACCTCTTTGTTAAGACTCTCCAGAAAGCCGTCCTCAAAACCAACACACATCTTGACATATCTCCCACACTGATCGCACTGTCTCCAGAAACGGCATTCAAGGAGCCAGGAACTTTTCTGCCCACACTGTCCGGGGACAGTTCCTAAAACCAATATACATCCTGCTATATCTCCCACATGGAAAGTGCCAGGAGGGAAAAGTGAGGATTATGCTTAGACTTTCTCGGAACTGCTTCAAATCAACTGGATATCTTTGTGCTGTAAATCTCCCAACAGCCAAATGCAAAAGCAGCAAACATCTCGCTGTATGTCCCACATCCAAAGTGCCAAGAGAGTAATGTAGAGCTTGCTCTCCCTGACTTTGAGTACTGTTTGCACTGTCTTGATTACCTCTTTGCTAACATTCTCTTCAGAGCTGCAGGGAAACCAGGAACCACGTGGAGAAGGCACCCAGACTGAATGTGCCTGGAGGGACCTTTGGGGCTTCTTCTCAGTGTCTCTGACATAGGGTTTCACTGTCCCGGGAAAGTCTCTGCTAACACCCTGCAGAGTGCTGTGCCCAATATACAGAAACGTCTTGCAGTATCTCCTACAGGGAAAGTGCCAGGAGGAATTGTCGACCTTGTTCTCAGTGTCTCTGAGAATTGCTCTGATTATCCCTGTGACCTCTTTGCTAAGACTCTCCAGAAAGCCGTCCTCAAAACCAACACACATCTTGACATATCTCCCACACTGATCGCACTGTCTCCAGAAACGGCATTCAAGGAGCCAGGAACTTTTCTGCCCACACTGTCCGGGGACAGTTCCTAAAACCAATATACATCCTGCTATATCTCCCACATGGAAAGTGCCAGGAGGGAAAAGTGAGGATTATGCTTAGACTTTCTCGGAACTGCTTCAAATCAACTGGATATCTTTGTGCTGTAAATCTCCCAACAGCCAAATGCAAAAGCAGCAAACATCTCGCTGTATGTCCCACATCCAAAGTGCCAAGAGAGTAATGTAGAGCTTGCTCTCCCTGTCTTTGAGTACTGTTTGCACTGTCCCGATTACCTCTTTGCTAACATTCTCTTCAGAGCTGCAGTGAAACCAGGAACCACGTGGAGAAGGCACCCACACTGAAAGTGCCTGGAGGGAACGTTGGGGCTTCTTCTCAGTGTCTCTGACATAGGGTTTCACTGTCCCGGGAAAGTCTCTGCTAACACCCTGCAGAGCGCTGTGCCCAATATACAGAAACGTCTTGCGGTATCCCCTACAGGGAAAGTGCCAGGAGGGAAAAGTGAGGATTATGCTTAGACTTTCTCGGAACTGCTTCAAATCAACTAGATATCTTTGTGCTGTAAATCTCCCAACAGCCAAACGCAAAAGCAGCAAACATCTCGCTGTATGTCCCACATCCAAAGTGCCAAGAGAGAGCTTGCTCTCCCTGTCTTTGAGTACTGTTTGCACTGTCCCGATTACCTCTTTGCTAACATTCTCTTCAGAGCTGCAGGGAAACCAGGAACCACGTGGAGAAGGCACCCACAGTGAAAGTGCCTGGAGGGAAATTTGGGGCTTCTTCTCAGTGTCTCTGACATAGGGTTTCACTGTCCCGGGAAAGTCTCTGCTAACACCCTGCAGAGCGCTGTGCCCAATATACAGAAACGTCTTGCAGTATCTCCTACAGGGAAAGTGCCAGGAGGAATTGTCGACCTTGTTCTCAGTGTCTCTGAGAATTGCTCTGATTATCCCTGTGACCTCTTTGCTAAGACTCTCCAGAAAGCCGTCCTCAAAACCAACACACATCTTGACATATCTCCCACACTGATCGCACTGTCTCCAGAAACGGCATTCAAGGAGCCAGGAACTTTTCTGCCCACACTGTCCGGGGACAGTTCCTAAGACCAATATACATCCTGCTATATCTCCCACATGGAAAGTGCCAGGAGGGAAAAGTGAGGATTATGCTTAGACTTTCTCGGAACTGCTTCAAATCAACTGGATATCTTTGTGCTGTAAATCTCCCAACAGCCAAACGCAAAAGCAGCAAACATCTCGCTGTATGTCCCACATCCAAAGTGCCAAGAGAGTAATGTAGAGCTTGCTCTCCCTGTCTTTGAGTACTGTTTGCACTGTCTCGATTACCTCTTTGCTAACATTCTCTTCAGAGCTGCAGTGAAACCAGGAACCACGTGGAGAAGGCACCCACACTGAAAGTGCCTGGAAGGAACGTTGGGGCTTCTTCTCAGTGTCTCTGACATAGGGTTTCACTGTCCCGGGAAAGTCTCTGCTAACACCCTGCAGAGCGCTGTGCCCAATATACAGAAACGCCTTGCGGTATCTCCCACAGGGAAAGTTCCAGGAGGGAAAAGTGAGGATTATGCTTAGACTTTCTCTGAACTGCTTCAAATCAACTAGATATCTTTGTGCTGTAAATCTCCCAACAGCCAAACGCAAAAGCAGCAAACATCTCGCTGTATGTCCCACATCCAAAGTGCCAAGAGAGTAATGTAGAGCTTGCTCTCCCTGTCTTTGAGTACTGTTTGCACTGTCCCGATTACCTCTTTGCTAACATTCTCTTCAGAGCTGCAGTGAAACCAGGAACCACGTGGAGAAGGCACCCACACTGAAAGTGCCTGGAAGGAACGTTGGGGCTTCTTTTCAGTGTCTCTGACATAGGGTTTCACTGTCCCGGGAAAGTCTCTGCTAACACCCTGCAGAGCGCTGTGCCCAATATACAGAAACGTCTTGCGGTATCCCCTGCAGGGAAAGTGCCAGGAGGGAAAAGTGAGGATTATGCTTAGACTTTCTCGGAACTGCTTCAAATCAACTAGATATCTTTGTGCTGTAAATCTCCCAACTGCCAAACGCAAAAGCAGCAAACATCTCGCTGTATGTCCCACATCCAAAGTGCCAAGAGAGTAATGTAGAGCTTGCTCTCCCTGTCTTTGAGTACTGTTTGCACTGTCCCGATTACCTCTTTGCTAACATTCTCTTCAGAGCTGCAGTGAAACCAGGAACCACGTGGAGAAGGCACCAACTCTAAAAGTGCCTGGAAGGAACGTTGGGGCTTCTTTTCAGTGTCTCTGACATAGGGTTTCACTGTCCCGGGAAAGTCTCTGCTAACACCCTGCAGAGCGCTGTGCCCAATATACAGAAACGTCTTGCGGTATCTCCTACAGGGAAAGTGCCAGGAGGAATTGTCGACCTTGTTCTCAGTGTCTCTGAGAATTGCTCTGATTATCCCTGTGACCTCTTTGCTAAGACTCTCCAGAAAGCCGTCCTCAAAACCAACACACATCTTGACATATCTCCCACACTGATCGCACTGTCTCCAGAAACGGCATTCAAGGAGCCAGGAACTTTTCTGCCCACACTGTCCGGGGACAGTTCCTAAAACCAATATACATCCTGCTATATCTCCCACATGGAAAGTGCCAGGAGGGAAAAGTGAGGATTATGCTTAGACTTTCTCGGAACTGCTTCAAATCAACTAGATATCTTTGTGCTGTATATCTCCCAACAGCCAAACGCAAAAGCAGCAAACATCTCGCTGTATGTCCCACATCCAAAGTGCCAAGAGAGTAATGTAGAGCATGCTCTCCCTGTCTTTGAGTACTGTTTGCACTGTCCCGATTACCTCTTTGCTAACATTCTCTTCAGAGCTGCAGTGAAACCAGGAACCACGTGGAGAAGGCACCCACACTGAAAGTGCCTGGAAGGAACGTTGGGGCTTCTTTTCAGTGTCTCTGACATAGGGTTTCACTGTCCCGGGAAAGTCTCTGCTAACACCCTGCAGAGCGCTGTGCCCAATATACAGAAACGTCTTGCGGTATCCCCTACAGGGAAAGTGCCAGGAGGGAAAAGTGAGGATTATGCTTAGACTTTCTCGGAACTGCTTCAAATCAACTAGATATCTTTGTGCTGTAAATCTCCCAACAGCCAAACGCAAAAGCAGCAAACATCTCGCTGTATGTCCCACATCCAAAGTGCCAAGAGAGAGCTTGCTCTCCCTGTCTTTGAGTACTGTTTGCACTGTCCCGATTACCTCTTTGCTAACATTCTCTTCAGAGCTGCAGGGAAACCAGGAACCACGTGGAGAAGGCACCCACACTGAAAGTGCCTGGAGGGAACTTTGGGGCTTCTTCTCAGTGTCTCTGACATAGGGTTTCACTGTCCCGGGAAAGTCTCTGCTAACACCCTGCAGAGTGCTGTGCCCAATATACAGAAACGTCTTGCAGTATCTCCTACAGGGAAAGTGCCAGGAGGAATTGTCGACCTTGTTCTCAGTGTCTCTGAGAATTGCTCTGATTATCCCTGTGACCTCTTTGTTAAGACTCTCCAGAAAGCCGTCCTCAAAACCAACACACATCTTGACATATCTCCCACACTGATCGCACTGTCTCCAGAAACGGCATTCAAGGAGCCAGGAACTTTTCTGCCCACACTGTCCGGGGACAGTTCCTAAAACCAATATACATCCTGCTATATCTCCCACATGGAAAGTGCCAGGAGGGAAAAGTGAGGATTATGCTTAGACTTTCTCGGAACTGCTTCAAATCAACTGGATATCTTTGTGCTGTAAATCTCCCAACAGCCAAATGCAAAAGCAGCAAACATCTCGCTGTATGTCCCACATCCAAAGTGCCAAGAGAGTAATGTAGAGCTTGCTCTCCCTGACTTTGAGTACTGTTTGCACTGTCTTGATTACCTCTTTGCTAACATTCTCTTCAGAGCTGCAGGGAAACCAGGAACCACGTGGAGAAGGCACCCAGACTGAATGTGCCTGGAGGGACCTTTGGGGCTTCTTCTCAGTGTCTCTGACATAGGGTTTCACTGTCCCGGGAAAGTCTCTGCTAACACCCTGCAGAGTGCTGTGCCCAATATACAGAAACGTCTTGCAGTATCTCCTACAGGGAAAGTGCCAGGAGGAATTGTCGACCTTGTTCTCAGTGTCTCTGAGAATTGCTCTGATTATCCCTGTGACCTCTTTGCTAAGACTCTCCAGAAAGCCGTCCTCAAAACCAACACACATCTTGACATATCTCCCACACTGATCGCACTGTCTCCAGAAACGGCATTCAAGGAGCCAGGAACTTTTCTGCCCACACTGTCCGGGGACAGTTCCTAAAACCAATATACATCCTGCTATATCTCCCACATGGAAAGTGCCAGGAGGGAAAAGTGAGGATTATGCTTAGACTTTCTCGGAACTGCTTCAAATCAACTGGATATCTTTGTGCTGTAAATCTCCCAACAGCCAAATGCAAAAGCAGCAAACATCTCGCTGTATGTCCCACATCCAAAGTGCCAAGAGAGTAATGTAGAGCTTGCTCTCCCTGTCTTTGAGTACTGTTTGCACTGTCCCGATTACCTCTTTGCTAACATTCTCTTCAGAGCTGCAGTGAAACCAGGAACCACGTGGAGAAGGCACCCACACTGAAAGTGCCTGGAGGGAACGTTGGGGCTTCTTCTCAGTGTCTCTGACATAGGGTTTCACTGTCCCGGGAAAGTCTCTGCTAACACCCTGCAGAGCGCTGTGCCCAATATACAGAAACGTCTTGCGGTATCCCCTACAGGGAAAGTGCCAGGAGGGAAAAGTGAGGATTATGCTTAGACTTTCTCGGAACTGCTTCAAATCAACTAGATATCTTTGTGCTGTAAATCTCCCAACAGCCAAACGCAAAAGCAGCAAACATCTCGCTGTATGTCCCACATCCAAAGTGCCAAGAGAGAGCTTGCTCTCCCTGTCTTTGAGTACTGTTTGCACTGTCCCGATTACCTCTTTGCTAACATTCTCTTCAGAGCTGCAGGGAAACCAGGAACCACGTGGAGAAGGCACCCACAGTGAAAGTGCCTGGAGGGAAATTTGGGGCTTCTTCTCAGTGTCTCTGACATAGGGTTTCACTGTCCCGGGAAAGTCTCTGCTAACACCCTGCAGAGCGCTGTGCCCAATATACAGAAACGTCTTGCAGTATCTCCTACAGGGAAAGTGCCAGGAGGAATTGTCGACCTTGTTCTCAGTGTCTCTGAGAATTGCTCTGATTATCCCTGTGACCTCTTTGCTAAGACTCTCCAGAAAGCCGTCCTCAAAACCAACACACATCTTGACATATCTCCCACACTGATCGCACTGTCTCCAGAAACGGCATTCAAGGAGCCAGGAACTTTTCTGCCCACACTGTCCGGGGACAGTTCCTAAGACCAATATACATCCTGCTATATCTCCCACATGGAAAGTGCCAGGAGGGAAAAGTGAGGATTATGCTTAGACTTTCTCGGAACTGCTTCAAATCAACTGGATATCTTTGTGCTGTAAATCTCCCAACAGCCAAACGCAAAAGCAGCAAACATCTCGCTGTATGTCCCACATCCAAAGTGCCAAGAGAGTAATGTAGAGCTTGCTCTCCCTGTCTTTGAGTACTGTTTGCACTGTCTCGATTACCTCTTTGCTAACATTCTCTTCAGAGCTGCAGTGAAACCAGGAACCACGTGGAGAAGGCACCCACACTGAAAGTGCCTGGAAGGAACGTTGGGGCTTCTTCTCAGTGTCTCTGACATAGGGTTTCACTGTCCCGGGAAAGTCTCTGCTAACACCCTGCAGAGCGCTGTGCCCAATATACAGAAACGCCTTGCGGTATCTCCCACAGGGAAAGTTCCAGGAGGGAAAAGTGAGGATTATGCTTAGACTTTCTCTGAACTGCTTCAAATCAACTAGATATCTTTGTGCTGTAAATCTCCCAACAGCCAAACGCAAAAGCAGCAAACATCTCGCTGTATGTCCCACATCCAAAGTGCCAAGAGAGTAATGTAGAGCTTGCTCTCCCTGTCTTTGAGTACTGTTTGCACTGTCCCGATTACCTCTTTGCTAACATTCTCTTCAGAGCTGCAGTGAAACCAGGAACCACGTGGAGAAGGCACCCACACTGAAAGTGCCTGGAAGGAACGTTGGGGCTTCTTTTCAGTGTCTCTGACATAGGGTTTCACTGTCCCGGGAAAGTCTCTGCTAACACCCTGCAGAGCGCTGTGCCCAATATACAGAAACGTCTTGCGGTATCCCCTGCAGGGAAAGTGCCAGGAGGGAAAAGTGAGGATTATGCTTAGACTTTCTCGGAACTGCTTCAAATCAACTAGATATCTTTGTGCTGTAAATCTCCCAACTGCCAAACGCAAAAGCAGCAAACATCTCGCTGTATGTCCCACATCCAAAGTGCCAAGAGAGTAATGTAGAGCTTGCTCTCCCTGTCTTTGAGTACTGTTTGCACTGTCCCGATTACCTCTTTGCTAACATTCTCTTCAGAGCTGCAGTGAAACCAGGAACCACGTGGAGAAGGCACCAACTCTAAAAGTGCCTGGAAGGAACGTTGGGGCTTCTTTTCAGTGTCTCTGACATAGGGTTTCACTGTCCCGGGAAAGTCTCTGCTAACACCCTGCAGAGCGCTGTGCCCAATATACAGAAACGTCTTGCGGTATCTCCTACAGGGAAAGTGCCAGGAGGAATTGTCGACCTTGTTCTCAGTGTCTCTGAGAATTGCTCTGATTATCCCTGTGACCTCTTTGCTAAGACTCTCCAGAAAGCCGTCCTCAAAACCAACACACATCTTGACATATCTCCCACACTGATCGCACTGTCTCCAGAAACGGCATTCAAGGAGCCAGGAACTTTTCTGCCCACACTGTCCGGGGACAGTTCCTAAAACCAATATACATCCTGCTATATCTCCCACATGGAAAGTGCCAGGAGGGAAAAGTGAGGATTATGCTTAGACTTTCTCGGAACTGCTTCAAATCAACTAGATATCTTTGTGCTGTATATCTCCCAACAGCCAAACGCAAAAGCAGCAAACATCTCGCTGTATGTCCCACATCCAAAGTGCCAAGAGAGTAATGTAGAGCATGCTCTCCCTGTCTTTGAGTACTGTTTGCACTGTCCCGATTACCTCTTTGCTAACATTCTCTTCAGAGCTGCAGTGAAACCAGGAACCACGTGGAGAAGGCACCCACACTGAAAGTGCCTGGAAGGAACGTTGGGGCTTCTTTTCAGTGTCTCTGACATAGGGTTTCACTGTCCCGGGAAAGTCTCTGCTAACACCCTGCAGAGCGCTGTGCCCAATATACAGAAACGTCTTGCGGTATCCCCTGCAGGGAAAGTGCCAGGAGGGAAAAGTGAGGATTATGCTTAGACTTTCTCGGAACTGCTTCAAATCAACTAGATATCTTTGTGCTGTAAATCTCCCAACTGCCAAACGCAAAAGCAGCAAACATCTCGCTGTATGTCCCACATCCAAAGTGCCAAGAGAGTAATGTAGAGCTTGCTCTCCCTGTCTTTGAGTACTGTTTGCACTGTCCCGATTACCTCTTTGCTAACATTCTCTTCAGAGCTGCAGTGAAACCAGGAACCACGTGGAGAAGGCACCAACTCTAAAAGTGCCTGGAAGGAACGTTGGGGCTTCTTTTCAGTGTCTCTGACATAGGGTTTCACTGTCCCGGGAAAGTCTCTGCTAACACCCTGCAGAGCGCTGTGCCCAATATACAGAAACGTCTTGCGGTATCTCCTACAGGGAAAGTGCCAGGAGGAATTGTCGACCTTGTTCTCAGTGTCTCTGAGAATTGCTCTGATTATCCCTGTGACCTCTTTGCTAAGACTCTCCAGAAAGCCGTCCTCAAAACCAACACACATCTTGACATATCTCCCACACTGATCGCACTGTCTCCAGAAACGGCATTCAAGGAGCCAGGAACTTTTCTGCCCACACTGTCCGGGGACAGTTCCTAAAACCAATATACATCCTGCTATATCTCCCACATGGAAAGTGCCAGGAGGGAAAAGTGAGGATTATGCTTAGACTTTCTCGGAACTGCTTCAAATCAACTAGATATCTTTGTGCTGTATATCTCCCAACAGCCAAACGCAAAAGCAGCAAACATCTCGCTGTATGTCCCACATCCAAAGTGCCAAGAGAGTAATGTAGAGCTTGCTCTCCCTGTCTTTGAGTACTGTTTGCACTGTCCCGATTACCTCTTTGCTAACATTCTCTTCAGAGCTGCAGTGAAACCAGGAACCACGTGGAGAAGGCACCCACACTGAAAGTGCCTGGAAGGAACGTTGGGGCTTCTTTTCAGTGTCTCTGACATAGGGTTTCACTGTCCCGGGAAAGTCTCTGCTAACACCCTGCAGAGCGCTGTGCCCAATATACAGAAACGTCTTGCGGTATCCCCTGCAGGGAAAGTGCCAGGAGGGAAAAGTGAGGATTATGCTTAGACTTTCTCGGAACTGCTTCAAATCAACTAGATATCTTTGTGCTGTAAATCTCCCAACTGCCAAACGCAAAAGCAGCAAACATCTCGCTGTATGTCCCACATCCAAAGTGCCAAGAGAGTAATGTAGAGCTTGCTCTCCCTGTCTTTGAGTACTGTTTGCACTGTCCCGATTACCTCTTTGCTAACATTCTCTTCAGAGCTGCAGTGAAACCAGGAACCACGTGGAGAAGGCACCAACTCTAAAAGTGCCTGGAAGGAACATTGGGGCTTCTTCTCAGTGTCTCTGATATAGGGTTTCACTGTCCCGGGAAAGTCTCTCCTAACAGCCTGCAGAGCGCTGTGCCCAATATACAGAAACGTCTTGCGGTATCTCCTACAGGGAAAGTGCCAGGAGGAATTGTCGACCTTGTTCTCAGTGTCTCTGAGAATTGCTCTGATTATCCCTGTGACCTCTTTGCTAAGACTCTCCAGAAAGCCGTCCTCAAAACCAACACACATCTTGACATATCTCCCACACTGATCGCACTGTCTCCAGAAACGGCATTCAAGGAGCCAGGAACTTTTCTGCCCACACTGTCCGGGGACAGTTCCTAAAACCAATATACATCCTGCTATATCTCCCACATGGAAAGTGCCAGGAGGGAAAAGTGAGGATTATGCTTAGACTTTCTCGGAACTGCTTCAAATCAACTAGATATCTTTGTGCTGTATATCTCCCAACAGCCAAACGCAAAAGCAGCAAACATCTCGCTGTATGTCCCACATCCAAAGTGCCAAGAGAGTAATGTAGAGCTTGCTCTCCCTGTCTTTGAGTACTGTTTGCACTGTCCCGATTACCTCTTTGCTAACATTCTCTTCAGAGCTGCAGTGAAACCAGGAACCACGTGGAGAAGGCACCCACACTGAAAGTGCCTGGAAGGAACGTTGGGGCTTCTTTTCAGTGTCTCTGACATAGGGTTTCACTGTCCCGGGAAAGTCTCTGCTAACACCCTGCAGAGCGCTGTGCCCAATATACAGAAACGTCTTGCGGTATCCCCTGCAGGGAAAGTGCCAGGAGGGAAAAGTGAGGATTATGCTTAGACTTTCTCGGAACTGCTTCAAATCAACTAGATATCTTTGTGCTGTAAATCTCCCAACAGCCAAACGCAAAAGCAGCAAACATCTCGCTGTATGTCCCACATCCAAAGTGCCAAGAGAGTAATGTAGAGCTTGCTCTCCCTGTCTTTGAGTACTGTTTGCACTGTCCCGATTACCTCTTTGCTAACATTCTCTTCAGAGCTGCAGGGAAACCAGGAACCACGTGGAGAAGGCACCCACACTGAAAGTGCCTGGAAGGAACGTTGGGGCTTCTTTTCAGTGTCTCTGACATAGGGTTTCACTGTCCCGGGAAAGTCTCTGCTAACACCCTGCAGAGCGCTGTGCCCAATATACAGAAACGTCTTGCGGTATCCCCTGCAGGGAAAGTGCCAGGAGGGAAAAGTGAGGATTATGCTTAGACTTTCTCGGAACTGCTTCAAATCAACTAGATATCTTTGTGCTGTAAATCTCCCAACTGCCAAACGCAAAAGCAGCAAACATCTCGCTGTATGTCCCACATCCAAAGTGCCAAGAGAGTAATGTAGAGCTTGCTCTCCCTGTCTTTGAGTACTGTTTGCACTGTCCCGATTACCTCTTTGCTAACATTCTCTTCAGAGCTGCAGTGAAACCAGGAACCACGTGGAGAAGGCACCAACTCTAAAAGTGCCTGGAAGGAACGTTGGGGCTTCTTTTCAGTGTCTCTGACATAGGGTTTCACTGTCCCGGGAAAGTCTCTGCTAACACCCTGCAGAGCGCTGTGCCCAATATACAGAAACGTCTTGCGGTATCTCCTACAGGGAAAGTGCCAGGAGGAATTGTCGACCTTGTTCTCAGTGTCTCTGAGAATTGCTCTGATTATCCCTGTGACCTCTTTGCTAAGACTCTCCAGAAAGCCGTCCTCAAAACCAACACACATCTTGACATATCTCCCACACTGATCGCACTGTCTCCAGAAACGGCATTCAAGGAGCCAGGAACTTTTCTGCCCACACTGTCCGGGGACAGTTCCTAAAACCAATATACATCCTGCTATATCTCCCACATGGAAAGTGCCAGGAGGGAAAAGTGAGGATTATGCTTAGACTTTCTCGGAACTGCTTCAAATCAACTGGATATCTTTGTGCTGTAAATCTCCCAACAGCCAAACGCAAAAGCAGCAAACATCTCGCTGTATGTCCCACATCCAAAGTGCCAAGAGAGTAATGTAGAGCTTGCTCTCCCTGTCTTTGAGTACTGTTTGCACTGTCCCGATTACCTCTTTGCTAACATTCTCTTCAGAGCTGCAGTGAAACCAGGAACCACGTGGAGAAGGCACCCACACTGAAAGTGCCTGGAAGGAACGTTGGGGCTTCTTTTCAGTGTCTCTGACATAGGGTTTCACTGTCCCGGGAAAGTCTCTGCTAACACCCTGCAGAGCGCTGTGCCCAATATACAGAAACGTCTTGCGGTATCCCCTGCAGGGAAAGTGCCAGGAGGGAAAAGTGAGGATTATGCTTAGACTTTCTCGGAACTGCTTCAAATCAACTAGATATCTTTGTGCTGTAAATCTCCCAACTGCCAAACGCAAAAGCAGCAAACATCTCGCTGTATGTCCCACATCCAAAGTGCCAAGAGAGTAATGTAGAGCTTGCTCTCCCTGTCTTTGAGTACTGTTTGCACTGTCCCGATTACCTCTTTGCTAACATTCTCTTCAGAGCTGCAGTGAAACCAGGAACCACGTGGAGAAGGCACCAACTCTAAAAGTGCCTGGAAGGAACGTTGGGGCTTCTTTTCAGTGTCTCTGACATAGGGTTTCACTGTCCCGGGAAAGTCTCTGCTAACACCCTGCAGAGCGCTGTGCCCAATATACAGAAACGTCTTGCGGTATCTCCTACAGGGAAAGTGCCAGGAGGAATTGTCGACCTTGTTCTCAGTGTCTCTGAGAATTGCTCTGATTATCCCTGTGACCTCTTTGCTAAGACTCTCCAGAAAGCCGTCCTCAAAACCAACACACATCTTGACATATCTCCCACACTGATCGCACTGTCTCCAGAAACGGCATTCAAGGAGCCAGGAACTTTTCTGCCCACACTGTCCGGGGACAGTTCCTAAAACCAATATACATCCTGCTATATCTCCCACATGGAAAGTGCCAGGAGGGAAAAGTGAGGATTATGCTTAGACTTTCTCGGAACTGCTTCAAATCAACTAGATATCTTTGTGCTGTATATCTCCCAACAGCCAAACGCAAAAGCAGCAAACATCTCGCTGTATGTCCCACATCCAAAGTGCCAAGAGAGTAATGTAGAGCTTGCTCTCCCTGTCTTTGAGTACTGTTTGCACTGTCCCGATTACCTCTTTGCTAACATTCTCTTCAGAGCTGCAGTGAAACCAGGAACCACGTGGAGAAGGCACCCACACTGAAAGTGCCTGGAAGGAACGTTGGGGCTTCTTTTCAGTGTCTCTGACATAGGGTTTCACTGTCCCGGGAAAGTCTCTGCTAACACCCTGCAGAGCGCTGTGCCCAATATACAGAAACGTCTTGCGGTATCCCCTGCAGGGAAAGTGCCAGGAGGGAAAAGTGAGGATTATGCTTAGACTTTCTCGGAACTGCTTCAAATCAACTAGATATCTTTGTGCTGTAAATCTCCCAACTGCCAAACGCAAAAGCAGCAAACATCTCGCTGTATGTCCCACATCCAAAGTGCCAAGAGAGTAATGTAGAGCTTGCTCTCCCTGTCTTTGAGTACTGTTTGCACTGTCCCGATTACCTCTTTGCTAACATTCTCTTCAGAGCTGCAGTGAAACCAGGAACCACGTGGAGAAGGCACCAACTCTAAAAGTGCCTGGAAGGAACATTGGGGCTTCTTTTCAGTGTCTCTGACATAGGGTTTCACTGTCCCGGGAAAGTCTCTGCTAACACCCTGCAGAGCGCTGTGCCCAATATACAGAAACGTCTTGCGGTATCTCCTACAGGGAAAGTGCCAGGAGGAATTGTCGACCTTGTTCTCAGTGTCTCTGAGAATTGCTCTGATTATCCCTGTGACCTCTTTGCTAAGACTCTCCAGAAAGCCGTCCTCAAAACCAACACACATCTTGACATATCTCCCACACTGATCGCACTGTCTCCAGAAACGGCATTCAAGGAGCCAGGAACTTTTCTGCCCACACTGTCCGGGGACAGTTCCTAAAACCAATATACATCCTGCTATATCTCCCACATGGAAAGTGCCAGGAGGGAAAAGTGAGGATTATGCTTAGACTTTCTCGGAACTGCTTCAAATCAACTAGATATCTTTGTGCTGTATATCTCCCAACAGCCAAACGCAAAAGCAGCAAACATCTCGCTGTATGTCCCACATCCAAAGTGCCAAGAGAGTAATGTAGAGCTTGCTCTCCCTGTCTTTGAGTACTGTTTGCACTGTCCCGATTACCTCTTTGCTAACATTCTCTTCAGAGCTGCAGTGAAACCAGGAACCACGTGGAGAAGGCACCCACACTGAAAGTGCCTGGAAGGAACGTTGGGGCTTCTTTTCAGTGTCTCTGACATAGGGTTTCACTGTCCCGGGAAAGTCTCTGCTAACACCCTGCAGAGCGCTGTGCCCAATATACAGAAACGTCTTGCGGTATCCCCTGCAGGGAAAGTGCCAGGAGGGAAAAGTGAGGATTATGCTTAGACTTTCTCGGAACTGCTTCAAATCAACTAGATATCTTTGTGCTGTAAATCTCCCAACAGCCAAACGCAAAAGCAGCAAACATCTCGCTGTATGTCCCACATCCAAAGTGCCAAGAGAGTAATGTAGAGCTTGCTCTCCCTGTCTTTGAGTACTGTTTGCACTGTCCCGATTACCTCTTTGCTAACATTCTCTTCAGAGCTGCAGGGAAACCAGGAACCACGTGGAGAAGGCACCCACACTGAAAGTGCCTGGAAGGAACGTTGGGGCTTCTTTTCAGTGTCTCTGACATAGGGTTTCACTGTCCCGGGAAAGTCTCTGCTAACACCCTGCAGAGCGCTGTGCCCAATATACAGAAACGTCTTGCGGTATCCCCTGCAGGGAAAGTGCCAGGAGGGAAAAGTGAGGATTATGCTTAGACTTTCTCGGAACTGCTTCAAATCAACTAGATATCTTTGTGCTGTAAATCTCCCAACTGCCAAACGCAAAAGCAGCAAACATCTCGCTGTATGTCCCACATCCAAAGTGCCAAGAGAGTAATGTAGAGCTTGCTCTCCCTGTCTTTGAGTACTGTTTGCACTGTCCCGATTACCTCTTTGCTAACATTCTCTTCAGAGCTGCAGTGAAACCAGGAACCACGTGGAGAAGGCACCAACTCTAAAAGTGCCTGGAAGGAACGTTGGGGCTTCTTTTCAGTGTCTCTGACATAGGGTTTCACTGTCCCGGGAAAGTCTCTGCTAACACCCTGCAGAGCGCTGTGCCCAATATACAGAAACGTCTTGCGGTATCTCCTACAGGGAAAGTGCCAGGAGGAATTGTCGACCTTGTTCTCAGTGTCTCTGAGAATTGCTCTGATTATCCCTGTGACCTCTTTGCTAAGACTCTCCAGAAAGCCGTCCTCAAAACCAACACACATCTTGACATATCTCCCACACTGATCGCACTGTCTCCAGAAACGGCATTCAAGGAGCCAGGAACTTTTCTGCCCACACTGTCCGGGGACAGTTCCTAAAACCAATATACATCCTGCTATATCTCCCACATGGAAAGTGCCAGGAGGGAAAAGTGAGGATTATGCTTAGACTTTCTCGGAACTGCTTCAAATCAACTGGATATCTTTGTGCTGTAAATCTCCCAACAGCCAAACGCAAAAGCAGCAAACATCTCGCTGTATGTCCCACATCCAAAGTGCCAAGAGAGTAATGTAGAGCTTGCTCTCCCTGTCTTTGAGTACTGTTTGCACTGTCCCGATTACCTCTTTGCTAACATTCTCTTCAGAGCTGCAGTGAAACCAGGAACCACGTGGAGAAGGCACCCACACTGAAAGTGCCTGGAAGGAACGTTGGGGCTTCTTTTCAGTGTCTCTGACATAGGGTTTCACTGTCCCGGGAAAGTCTCTGCTAACACCCTGCAGAGCGCTGTGCCCAATATACAGAAACGTCTTGCGGTATCCCCTGCAGGGAAAGTGCCAGTAGGGAAAAGTGAGGATTATGCTTAGACTTTCTCGGAACTGCTTCAAATCAACTGGATATCTTTGTGCTGTAAATCTCCCAACAGCCAAACGCAAAAGCAGCAAACATCTCGCTGTATGTCCCACATCCAAAGTGCCAAGAGAGTAATGTAGAGCTTGCTCTCCCTGTCTTTGAGTACTGTTTGCACTGTCCCGATTACCTCTTTGCTAACATTCTCTTCAGAGCTGCAGTGAAACCAGGAACCACGTGGAGAAGGCACCCACACTGAAAGTGCCTGGAAGGAACGTTGGGGCTTCTTTTCAGTGTCTCTGACATAGGGTTTCACTGTCCCGGGAAAGTCTCTGCTAACACCCTGCAGAGCGCTGTGCCCAATATACAGAAACGTCTTGCGGTATCCCCTGCAGGGAAAGTGCCAGGAGGGAAAAGTGAGGATTATGCTTAGACTTTCTCGGAACTGCTTCAAATCAACTGGATATCTTTGTGCTGTAAATCTCCCAACTGCCAAACGCAAAAGCAGCAAACATCTCGCTGTATGTCCCACATCCAAAGTGCCAAGAGAGTAATGTAGAGCTTGCTCTCCCTGTCTTTGAGTACTGTTTGCACTGTCCCGATTACCTCTTTGCTAACATTCTCTTCAGAGCTGCAGTGAAACCAGGAACCACGTGGAGAAGGCACCAACTCTAAAAGTGCCTGGAAGGAACGTTGGGGCTTCTTTTCAGTGTCTCTGACATAGGGTTTCACTGTCCCGGGAAAGTCTCTGCTAACACCCTGCAGAGCGCTGTGCCCAATATACAGAAACGTCTTGCGGTATCTCCTACAGGGAAAGTGCCAGGAGGAATTGTCGACCTTGTTCTCAGTGTCTCTGAGAATTGCTCTGATTATCCCTGTGACCTCTTTGCTAAGACTCTCCAGAAAGCCGTCCTCAAAACCAACACACATCTTGACATATCTCCCACACTGATCGCACTGTCTCCAGAAACGGCATTCAAGGAGCCAGGAACTTTTCTGCCCACACTGTCCGGGGACAGTTCCTAAAACCAATATACATCCTGCTATATCTCCCACATGGAAAGTGCCAGGAGGGAAAAGTGAGGATTATGCTTAGACTTTCTCGGAACTGCTTCAAATCAACTAGATATCTTTGTGCTGTATATCTCCCAACAGCCAAACGCAAAAGCAGCAAACATCTCGCTGTATGTCCCACATCCAAAGTGCCAAGAGAGTAATGTAGAGCTTGCTCTCCCTGTCTTTGAGTACTGTTTGCACTGTCCCGATTACCTCTTTGCTAACATTCTCTTCAGAGCTGCAGTGAAACCAGGAACCACGTGGAGAAGGCACCCACACTGAAAGTGCCTGGAAGGAACGTTGGGGCTTCTTCTCAGTGTCTCTGACATAGGGTTTCACTGTCCCGGGAAAGTCTCTGCTAACACCCTGCAGAGCGCTGTGCCCAATATACAGAAACGTCTTGCGGTATCTCCTACAGGGAAAGTTCCAGGAGGGAAAAGTGAGGATTATGCTTAGACTTTCTCGGAACTGCTTCAAATCAACTAGATATCTTTGTGCTGTAAATCTCCCAACAGCCAAACGCAAAAGCAGCAAACATCTCGCTGTATGTCCCACATCCAAAGTGCCAAGAGAGAGCTTGCTCTCCCTGTCTTTGAGTACTGTTTGCACTGTCCCGATTACCTCTTTGCTAACATTCTCTTCAGAGCTGCAGGGAAACCAGGAACCACGTGGAGAAGGCACCCACAGTGAAAGTGCCTGGAGGGAACTTTGGGGCTTCTTCTCAGTGTCTCTGACATAGGGTTTCACTGTCCCGGGAAAGTCTCTGCTAACACCCTGCAGAGCGCTGTGCCCAATATACAGAAACGTCTTGCAGTATCTCCTACAGGGAAAGTGCCAGGAGGAATTGTCGACCTTGTTCTCAGTGTCTCTGAGAATTGCTCTGATTATCCCTGTGACCTCTTTGCTAAGACTCTCCAGAAAGCCGTCCTCAAAACCAACACACATCTTGACATATCTCCCACACTGATCGCACTGTCTCCAGAAACGGCATTCAAGGAGCCAGGAACTTTTCTGCCCACACTGTCCGGGGACAGTTCCTAAGACCAATATACATCCTGCTATATCTCCCACATGGAAAGTGCCAGGAGGGAAAAGTGAGGATTATGCTTAGACTTTCTCGGAACTGCTTCAAATCAACTGGATATCTTTGTGCTGTAAATCTCCCAACAGCCAAACGCAAAAGCAGCAAACATCTCGCTGTATGTCCCACATCCAAAGTGCCAAGAGAGAGCTTGCTCTCCCTGTCTTTGAGTACTGTTTGCACTGTCCCGATTACCTCTTTGCTAACATTCTCTTCAGAGCTGCAGTGAAACCAGGAACCACGTGGAGAAGGCACCCACACTGAAAGTGCCTGGAGGGAACATTGGGGCTTCTTTTCAGTGTCTCTGACATAGGGTTTCACTGTCCCGGGAAAGTCTCTGCTAACACCCTGCAGAGCGCTGTGCCCAATATACAGAAACGTCTTGCGGTATCTCCTACAGGGAAAGTGCCAGGAGGAATTGTCGACCTTGTTCTCAGTGTCTCTGAGAATTGATCTGATTATCCCTGTGACCTCTTTGCTAAGACTCTCCAGAAAGCCGTCCTCAAAACCAACACACATCTTGACATATCTCCCACACTGATCGCACTGTCTCCAGAAACGGCATTCAAGGAGCCAGGAACTTTTCTGCCCACACTGTCCGGGGACAGTTCCTAAAACCAATATACATCCTGCTATATCTCCCACATGGAAAGTGCCAGGAGGGAAAAGTGAGGATTATGCTTAGACTTTCTCGGAACTGCTTCAAATCAACTAGATATCTTTGTGCTGTATATCTCCCAACAGCCAAACGCAAAAGCAGCAAACATCTCGCTGTATGTCCCACATCCAAAGTGCCAAGAGAGTAATGTAGAGCTTGCTCTCCCTGTCTTTGAGTACTGTTTGCACTGTCCCGATTACCTCTTTGCTAACATTCTCTTCAGAGCTGCAGTGAAACCAGGAACCACGTGGAGAAGGCACCCACACTGAAAGTGCCTGGAAGGAACGTTGGGGCTTCTTTTCAGTGTCTCTGACATAGGGTTTCACTGTCCCGGGAAAGTCTCTGCTAACACCCTGCAGAGCGCTGTGCCCAATATACAGAAACGTCTTGCGGTATCCCCTGCAGGGAAAGTGCCAGGAGGGAAAAGTGAGGATTATGCTTAGACTTTCTCGGAACTGCTTCAAATCAACTAGATATCTTTGTGCTGTAAATCTCCCAACAGCCAAACGCAAAAGCAGCAAACATCTCGCTGTATGTCCCACATCCAAAGTGCCAAGAGAGTAATGTAGAGCTTGCTCTCCCTGTCTTTGAGTACTGTTTGCACTGTCCCGATTACCTCTTTGCTAACATTCTCTTCAGAGCTGCAGGGAAACCAGGAACCACGTGGAGAAGGCACCCACACTGAAAGTGCCTGGAAGGAACGTTGGGGCTTCTTTTCAGTGTCTCTGACATAGGGTTTCACTGTCCCGGGAAAGTCTCTGCTAACACCCTGCAGAGCGCTGTGCCCAATATACAGAAACGTCTTGCGGTATCCCCTACAGGGAAAGTGCCAGGAGGGAAAAGTGAGGATTATGCTTAGACTTTCTCGGAACTGCTTCAAATCAACTAGATATCTTTGTGCTGTAAATCTCCCAACTGCCAAACGCAAAAGCAGCAAACATCTCGCTGTATGTCCCACATCCAAAGTGCCAAGAGAGTAATGTAGAGCTTGCTCTCCCTGTCTTTGAGTACTGTTTGCACTGTCCCGATTACCTCTTTGCTAACATTCTCTTCAGAGCTGCAGTGAAACCAGGAACCACGTGGAGAAGGCACCAACTCTAAAAGTGCCTGGAAGGAACGTTGGGGCTTCTTTTCAGTGTCTCTGACATAGGGTTTCACTGTCCCGGGAAAGTCTCTGCTAACACCCTGCAGAGCGCTGTGCCCAATATACAGAAACGTCTTGCGGTATCTCCTACAGGGAAAGTGCCAGGAGGAATTGTCGACCTTGTTCTCAGTGTCTCTGAGAATTGCTCTGATTATCCCTGTGACCTCTTTGCTAAGACTCTCCAGAAAGCCGTCCTCAAAACCAACACACATCTTGACATATCTCCCACACTGATCGCACTGTCTCCAGAAACGGCATTCAAGGAGCCAGGAACTTTTCTGCCCACACTGTCCGGGGACAGTTCCTAAAACCAATATACATCCTGCTATATCTCCCACATGGAAAGTGCCAGGAGGGAAAAGTGAGGATTATGCTTAGACTTTCTCGGAACTGCTTCAAATCAACTGGATATCTTTGTGCTGTAAATCTCCCAACAGCCAAACGCAAAAGCAGCAAACATCTCGCTGTATGTCCCACATCCAAAGTGCCAAGAGAGTAATGTAGAGCTTGCTCTCCCTGTCTTTGAGTACTGTTTGCACTGTCCCGATTACCTCTTTGCTAACATTCTCTTCAGAGCTGCAGTGAAACCAGGAACCACGTGGAGAAGGCACCCACACTGAAAGTGCCTGGAAGGAACGTTGGGGCTTCTTCTCAGTGTCTCTGACATAGGGTTTCACTGTCCCGGGAAAGTCTCTGCTAACACCCTGCAGAGCGCTGTGCCCAATATACAGAAACGTCTTGCGGTATCCCCTGCAGGGAAAGTGCCAGGAGGGAAAAGTGAGGATTATGCTTAGACTTTCTCGGAACTGCTTCAAATCAACTGGATATCTTTGTGCTGTAAATCTCCCAACAGCCAAACGCAAAAGCAGCAAACATCTCGCTGTATGTCCCACATCCAAAGTGCCAAGAGAGTAATGTAGAGCTTGCTCTCCCTGTCTTTGAGTACTGTTTGCACTGTCCCGATTACCTCTTTGCTAACATTCTCTTCAGAGCTGCAGTGAAACCAGGAACCACGTGGAGAAGGCACCCACACTGAAAGTGCCTGGAAGGAACGTTGGGGCTTCTTTTCAGTGTCTCTGACATAGGGTTTCACTGTCCCGGGAAAGTCTCTGCTAACACCCTGCAGAGCGCTGTGCCCAATATACAGAAACGTCTTGCGGTATCCCCTGCAGGGAAAGTGCCAGGAGGGAAAAGTGAGGATTATGCTTAGACTTTCTCGGAACTGCTTCAAATCAACTAGATATCTTTGTGCTGTAAATCTCCCAACTGCCAAACGCAAAAGCAGCAAACATCTCGCTGTATGTCCCACATCCAAAGTGCCAAGAGAGTAATGTAGAGCTTGCTCTCCCTGACTTTGAGTACTGTTTGCACTGTCCCGATTACCTCTTTGCTAACATTCTCTTCAGAGCTGCAGTGAAACCAGGAACCACGTGGAGAAGGCACCAACTCTAAAAGTGCCTGGAAGGAACGTTGGGGCTTCTTTTCAGTGTCTCTGACATAGGGTTTCACTGTCCCGGGAAAGTCTCTGCTAACACCCTGCAGAGCGCTGTGCCCAATATACAGAAACGTCTTGCGGTATCTCCTACAGGGAAAGTGCCAGGAGGAATTGTCGACCTTGTTCTCAGTGTCTCTGAGAATTGCTCTGATTATCCCTGTGACCTCTTTGCTAAGACTCTCCAGAAAGCCGTCCTCAAAACCAACACACATCTTGACATATCTCCCACACTGATCGCACTGTCTCCAGAAACGGCATTCAAGGAGCCAGGAACTTTTCTGCCAACACTGTCCGGGGACAGTTCCTAAAACCAATATACATCCTGCTATATCTCCCACATGGAAAGTGCCAGGAGGGAAAAGTGAGGATTATGCTTAGACTTTCTCGGAACTGCTTCAAATCAACTAGATATCTTTGTGCTGTATATCTCCCAACAGCCAAACGCAAAAGCAGCAAACATCTCGCTGTATGTCCCACATCCAAAGTGCCAAGAGAGTAATGTAGAGCTTGCTCTCCCTGTCTTTGAGTACTGTTTGCACTGTCCCGATTACCTCTTTGCTAACATTCTCTTCAGAGCTGCAGTGAAACCAGGAACCACGTGGAGAAGGCACCCACACTGAAAGTGCCTGGAAGGAACGTTGGGGCTTCTTCTCAGTGTCTCTGACATAGGGTTTCACTGTCCCGGGAAAGTCTCTGCTAACACCCTGCAGAGCGCTGTGCCCAATATACAGAAACGTCTTGCGGTATCTCCTACAGGGAAAGTTCCAGGAGGGAAAAGTGAGGATTATGCTTAGACTTTCTCTGAACTGCTTCAAATCAACTAGATATCTTTGTGCTGTAAATCTCCCAACAGCCAAATGTAAAAGCAGCAAACATCTCGCTGTATGTCCCACATCCAAAGTGCCAAGAGAGAGCTTGCTCTCCCTGTCTTTGAGTACTGTTTGCACTGTCCCGATTACCTCTTTGCTAACATTCTCTTTAGAGCTGCAGGGAAACCAGGAACCACGTGGAGAAGGCACCCACACTGAAAGTGCCTGGAAGGAACGTTGGGGCTTCTTCTCAGTGTCTCTGTTATAGGGTTTCACTGTCCCGGGAAAGTCTCTACTAACACCCTGCAGAGCGCTGTGCCCAATATACAGAAACGTCTTGCGGTATCTCCTACAGGGAAAGTGCCAGGAGGGAAAAGTGAGGATTATGCTTAGACTTTCTCGGAACTGCTTCAAATCAACTAGATATCTTTGTGCTGTAAATCTCCCAACTGCCAAACGCAAAAGCAGCAAACATCTCGCTGTATGTCCCACATCCAAAGTGCCAAGAGAGTAATGTAGAGCTTGCTCTCCCTGTCTTTGAGTACTGTTTGCACTGTCCCGATTACCTCTTTGCTAACATTCTCTTCAGAGCTGCAGTGAAACCAGGAACCACGTGGAGAAGGCACCAACTCTAAAAGTGCCTGGAAGGAACGTTGGGGCTTCTTTTCAGTGTCTCTGACATAGGGTTTCACTGTCCCGGGAAAGTCTCTGCTAACACCCTGCAGAGCGCTGTGCCCAATATACAGAAACGTCTTGCGGTAACTCCTACAGGGAAAGTGCCAGGAGGAATTGTCGACCTTGTTCTCAGTGTCTCTGAGAATTGCTCTGATTATCCCTGTGACCTCTTTGCTAAGACTCTCCAGAAAGCCGTCCTCAAAACCAACACACATCTTGACATATCTCCCACACTGATCGCACTGTCTCCAGAAACGGCATTCAAGGAGCCAGGAACTTTTCTGCCCACACTTACCGGGGACAGTTCCTAAAACCAATATACATCCTGCTATATCTCCCACATGGAAAGTGCCAGGAGGGAAAAGTGAGGATTATGCTTAGACTTTCTCGGAACTGCTTCAAATCAACTGGATATCTTTGTGCTGTAAATCTCCCAACAGCCAAACGCAAAAGCAGCAAACATCTCGCTGTATGTCCCACATCCAAAGTGCCAAGAGAGTAATGTAGAGCTTGCTCTCCCTGTCTTTGAGTACTGTTTGCACTGTCCCGATTACCTCTTTGCTAACATTCTCTTCAGAGCTGCAGTGAAACCAGGAACCACGTGGAGAAGGCACCCACACTGAAAGTGCCTGGAAGGAACGTTGGGGCTTCTTTTCAGTGTCTCTGACATAGGGTTTCACTGTCCCGGGAAAGTCTCTGCTAACACCCTGCAGAGCGCTGTGCCCAATATACAGAAACGTCTTGCGGTATCCCCTGCAGGGAAAGTGCCAGGAGGGAAAAGTGAGGATTATGCTTAGACTTTCTCGGAACTGCTTCAAATCAACTAGATATCTTTGTGCTGTAAATCTCCCAACAGCCAAACGCAAAAGCAGCAAACATCTCGCTGTATGTCCCACATCCAAAGTGCCAAGAGAGTAATGTAGAGCTTGCTCTCCCTGTCTTTGAGTACTGTTTGCACTGTCCCGATTACCTCTTTGCTAACATTCTCTTCAGAGCTGCAGTGAAACCAGGAACCACGTGGAGAAGGCACCCACACTGAAAGTGCCTGGAAGGAACCTTGGGGCTTCTTTTCAGTGTCTCTGACATAGGGTTTCACTGTCCCGGGAAAGTCTCTGCTAACACCCTGCAGAGCGCTGTGCCCAATATACAGAAACGTCTTGCGGTATCCCCTGCAGGGAAAGTGCCAGGAGGGAAAAGTGAGGATTATGTTTAGACTTTCTCGGAACTGCTTCAAATCAACTAGATATCTTTGTGCTGTAAATCTCCCAACTGCCAAACGCAAAAGCAGCAAACATCTCGCTGTATGTCCCACATCCAAAGTGCCAAGAGAGTAATGTAGAGCTTGCTCTCCCTGTCTTTGAGTACTGTTTGCACTGTCCCGATTACCTCTTTGCTAACATTCTCTTCAGAGCTGCAGTGAAACCAGGAACCACGTGGAGAAGGCACCAACTCTAAAAGTGCCTGGAAGGAACGTTGGGGCTTCTTTTCAGTGTCTCTGACATAGGGTTTCACTGTCCCGGGAAAGTCTCTGCTAACACCCTGCAGAGCGCTGTGCCCAATATACAGAAACGTCTTGCGGTATCTCCTACAGGGAAAGTGCCAGGAGGAATTGTCGACCTTGTTCTCAGTGTCTCTGAGAATTGCTCTGATTATCCCTGTGACCTCTTTGCTAAGACTCTCCAGAAAGCCGTCCTCAAAACCAACACACATCTTGACATATCTCCCACACTGATCGCACTGTCTCCAGAAACGGCATTCAAGGAGCCAGGAACTTTTCTGCCCACACTGTCCGGGGACAGTTCCTAAAACCAATATACATCCTGCTATATCTCCCACATGGAAAGTGCCAGGAGGGAAAAGTGAGGATTATGCTTAGACTTTCTCGGAACTGCTTCAAATCAACTAGATATCTTTGTGCTGTATATCTCCCAACAGCCAAACGCAAAAGCAGCAAACATCTCGCTGTATGTCCCACATCCAAAGTGCCAAGAGAGTAATGTAGAGCTTGCTCTCCCTGTCTTTGAGTACTGTTTGCACTGTCCCGATTACCTCTTTGCTAACATTCTCTTCAGAGCTGCAGTGAAACCAGGAACCACGTGGAGAAGGCACCCACACTGAAAGTGCCTGGAAGGAACGTTGGGGCTTCTTTTCAGTGTCTCTGACATAGGGTTTCACTGTCCCGGGAAAGTCTCTGCTAACACCCTGCAGAGCGCTGTGCCCAATATACAGAAACGTCTTGCGGTATCCCCTGCAGGGAAAGTGCCAGGAGGGAAAAGTGAGGATTATGCTTAGACTTTCTCGGAACTGCTTCAAATCAACTAGATATCTTTGTGCTGTAAATCTCCCAACAGCCAAACGCAAAAGCAGCAAACATCTCGCTGTATGTCCCACATCCAAAGTGCCAAGAGAGTAATGTAGAGCTTGCTCTCCCTGTCTTTGAGTACTGTTTGCACTGTCCCGATTACCTCTTTGCTAACATTCTCTTCAGAGCTGCAGGGAAACCAGGAACCACGTGGAGAAGGCACCCACACTGAAAGTGCCTGGAAGGAACGTTGGGGCTTCTTTTCAGTGTCTCTGACATAGGGTTTCACTGTCCCGGGAAAGTCTCTGCTAACACCCTGCAGAGCGCTGTGCCCAATATACAGAAACGTCTTGCGGTATCCCCTGCAGGGAAAGTGCCAGGAGGGAAAAGTGAGGATTATGCTTAGACTTTCTCGGAACTGCTTCAAATCAACTAGATATCTTTGTGCTGTAAATCTCCCAACAGCCAAACGCAAAAGCAGCAAACATCTCGCTGTATGTCCCACATCCAAAGTGCCAAGAGAGTAATGTAGAGCTTGCTCTCCCTGTCTTTGAGTACTGTTTGCACTGTCCCGATTACCTCTTTGCTAACATTCTCTTCAGAGCTGCAGTGAAACCAGGAACCACGTGGAGAAGGCACCCACACTGAAAGTGCCTGGAAGGAACCTTGGGGCTTCTTTTCAGTGTCTCTGACATAGGGTTTCACTGTCCCGGGAAAGTCTCTGCTAACACCCTGCAGAGCGCTGTGCCCAATATACAGAAACGTCTTGCGGTATCCCCTGCAGGGAAAGTGCCAGGAGGGAAAAGTGAGGATTATGCTTAGACTTTCTCGGAACTGCTTCAAATCAACTAGATATCTTTGTGCTGTAAATCTCCCAACTGCCAAACGCAAAAGCAGCAAACATCTCGCTGTATGTCCCACATCCAAAGTGCCAAGAGAGTAATGTAGAGCTTGCTCTCCCTGTCTTTGAGTACTGTTTGCACTGTCCCGATTACCTCTTTGCTAACATTCTCTTCAGAGCTGCAGTGAAACCAGGAACCACGTGGAGAAGGCACCCACACTGAAAGTGCCTGGAAGGAACGTTGGGGCTTCTTTTCAGTGTCTCTGACATAGGGTTTCACTGTCCCGGGAAAGTCTCTGCTAACACCCTGCAGAGCGCTGTGCCCAATATACAGAAACGTCTTGCGGTATCTCCTACAGGGAAAGTGCCAGGAGGAATTGTCGACCTTGTTCTCAGTGTCTCTGAGAATTGCTCTGATTATCCCTGTGACCTCTTTGCTAAGACTCTCCAGAAAGCCGTCCTCAAAACCAACACACATCTTGACATATCTCCCACACTGATCGCACTGTCTCCAGAAACGGCATTCAAGGAGCCAGGAACTTTTCTGCCCACACTGTCCGGGGACAGTTCCTAAAACCAATATACATCCTGCTATATCTCCCACATGGAAAGTGCCAGGAGGGAAAAGTGAGGATTATGCTTAGACTTTCTCGGAACTGCTTCAAATCAACTAGATATCTTTGTGCTGTATATCTCCCAACAGCCAAACGCAAAAGCAGCAAACATCTCGCTGTATGTCCCACATCCAAAGTGCCAAGAGAGTAATGTAGAGCTTGCTCTCCCTGTCTTTGAGTACTGTTTGCACTGTCCCGATTACCTCTTTGCTAACATTCTCTTCAGAGCTGCAGTGAAACCAGGAACCACGTGGAGAAGGCACCCACACTGAAAGTGCCTGGAAGGAACGTTGGGGCTTCTTTTCAGTGTCTCTGACATAGGGTTTCACTGTCCCGGGAAAGTCTCTGCTAACACCCTGCAGAGCGCTGTGCCCAATATACAGAAACGTCTTGCGGTATCCCCTGCAGGGAAAGTGCCAGGAGGGAAAAGTGAGGATTATGCTTAGACTTTCTCGGAACTGCTTCAAATCAACTAGATATCTTTGTGCTGTAAATCTCCCAACAGCCAAACGCAAAAGCAGCAAACATCTCGCTGTATGTCCCACATCCAAAGTGCCAAGAGAGTAATGTAGAGCTTGCTCTCCCTGTCTTTGAGTACTGTTTGCACTGTCCCGATTACCTCTTTGCTAACATTCTCTTCAGAGCTGCAGGGAAACCAGGAACCACGTGGAGAAGGCACCCACACTGAAAGTGCCTGGAAGGAACGTTGGGGCTTCTTTTCAGTGTCTCTGACATAGGGTTTCACTGTCCCGGGAAAGTCTCTGCTAACACCCTGCAGAGCGCTGTGCCCAATATACAGAAACGTCTTGCGGTATCCCCTGCAGGGAAAGTGCCAGGAGGGAAAAGTGAGGATTATGCTTAGACTTTCTCGGAACTGCTTCAAATCAACTAGATATCTTTGTGCTGTAAATCTCCCAACTGCCAAACGCAAAAGCAGCAAACATCTCGCTGTATGTCCCACATCCAAAGTGCCAAGAGAGTAATGTAGAGCTTGCTCTCCCTGTCTTTGATTACTGTTTGCACTGTCCCGATTACCTCTTTGCTAACATTCTCTTCAGAGCTGCAGTGAAACCAGGAACCACGTGGAGAAGGCACCCACACTGAAAGTGCCTGGAAGGAACGTTGGGGCTTCTTCTCAGTGTCTCTGACATAGGGTTTCACTGTCCCGGGAAAGTCTCTGCTAACACCCTGCAGAGCGCTGTGCCCAATATACAGAAACGTCTTGCGGTATCTCCTACAGGGAAAGTGCCAGGAGGAATTGTCGACCTTGTTCTCAGTGTCTCTGAGAATTGCTCTGATTATCCCTGTGACCTCTTTGCTAAGACTCTCCAGAAAGCCGTCCTCAAAACCAACACACATCTTGACATATCTCCCACACTGATCGCACTGTCTCCAGAAACGGCATTCAAGGAGCCAGGAACTTTTCTGCCCACACTGTCCGGGGACAGTTCCTAAAACCAATATACATCCTGCTATATCTCCCACATGGAAAGTGCCAGGAGGGAAAAGTGAGGATTATGCTTAGACTTTCTCGGAACTGCTTCAAATCAACTGGATATCTTTGTGCTGTATATCTCCCAACAGCCAAACGCAAAAGCAGCAAACATCTCGCTGTATGTCCCACATCCAAAGTGCCAAGAGAGAGCTTGCTCTCCCTGTCTTTGAGTACTGTTTGCACTGTCCCGATTACCTCTTTGCTAACATTCTCTTCAGAGCTGCAGTGAAACCAGGAACCACGTGGAGAAGGCACCCACACTGAAAGTGCCTGGAAGGAACTTTGGGGCTTCTTCTCAGTGTCTCTGACATAGGGTTTCACTGTCCCGGGAAAGTCTCTGCTAACACCCTGCAGAGTGCTGTGCCCAATATACAGAAACGTCTTGCAGCATCTCCTACAGGGAAAGTGCCAGGAGGAATTGTCGACCTTGTTCTCAGTGTCTCTGAGAATTGCTCTGATTATCCCTGTGACCTCTTTGCTAAGACCCTCCAGAAAGCCGTCCTCAAAACCAACACACATCTTGACATATCTCCCACACTGATCGCACTGTCTCCAGAAACGGCATTCAAGGAGCCAGGAACTTTTCTGCCCACACTGTCCGGGGACAGTTCCTAAAACCAATATACATCCTGCTATATCTCCCACATGGAAAGTGCCAGGAGGGAAAAGTGAGGATTATGCTTAGACTTTCTCGGAACTGCTTCAAATCAACTAGATATCTTTGTGCTGTATATCTCCCAACAGCCAAACGCAAAAGCAGCAAACATCTCGCTGTATGTCCCACATCCAAAGTGCCAAGAGAGTAATGTAGAGCTTGCTCTCCCTGTCTTTGAGTACTGTTTGCACTGTCCCGATTACCTCTTTGCTAACATTCTCTTCAGAGCTGCAGTGAAACCAGGAACCACGTGGAGAAGGCACCCACACTGAAAGTGCCTGGAAGGAACGTTGGGGCTTCTTCTCAGTGTCTCTGACATAGGGTTTCACTGTCCCGGGAAAGTCTCTGCTAACACCCTGCAGAGCGCTGTGCCCAATATACAGAAACGTCTTGCGGTATCTCCTACAGGGAAAGTTCCAGGAGGGAAAAGTGAGGATTATGCTTAGACTTTCTCTGAACTGCTTCAAATCAACTGGATATCTTTGTGCTGTAAATCTCCCAACAGCCAAATGTAAAAGCAGCAAACATCTCGCTGTATGTCCCACATCCAAAGTGCCAAGAGAGTAATGTAGAGCTTGCTCTCCCTGTCTTTGAGTACTGTTTGCACTGTCCCGATTACCTCTTTGCTAACATTCTCTTCAGAGCTGCAGTGAAACCAGGAACCACGTGGAGAAGGCACCCACACTGAAAGTGCCTGGAAGGAACGTTGGGGCTTCTTTTCAGTGTCTCTGACATAGGGTTTCACTGTCCCGGGAAAGTCTCTGCTAACACCCTGCAGAGCGCTGTGCCCAATATACAGAAACGTCTTGCGGTATCCCCTGCAGGGAAAGTGCCAGGAGGGAAAAGTGAGGATTATGCTTAGACTTTCTCGGAACTGCTTCAAATCAACTAGATATCTTTGTGCTGTAAATCTCCCAACAGCCAAACGCAAAAGCAGCAAACATCTCGCTGTATGTCCCACATCCA
This sequence comes from Chroicocephalus ridibundus, assembly GCF_963924245.1. Taxonomy (NCBI): domain Eukaryota; kingdom Metazoa; phylum Chordata; class Aves; order Charadriiformes; family Laridae; genus Chroicocephalus; species Chroicocephalus ridibundus. The sequence continues at coordinate 58,385 of NW_026961748.1, forward strand.
AAGTGCCAAGAGAGTAATGTAGAGCTTGCTCTCCCTGTCTTTGAGTACTGTTTGCACTGTCCCGATTACCTCTTTGCTAACATTCTCTTCAGAGCTGCAGTGAAACCAGGAACCACGTGGAGAAGGCACCCACACTGAAAGTGCCTGGAAGGAACGTTGGGGCTTCTTTTCAGTGTCTCTGACATAGGGTTTCACTGTCCCGGGAAAGTCTCTGCTAACACCCTGCAGAGCGCTGTGCCCAATATACAGAAACGTCTTGCGGTATCCCCTGCAGGGAAAGTGCCAGGAGGGAAAAGTGAGGATTATGCTTAGACTTTCTCGGAACTGCTTCAAATCAACTAGATATCTTTGTGCTGTAAATCTCCCAACAGCCAAACGCAAAAGCAGCAAACATCTCGCTGTATGTCCCACATCCAAAGTGCCAAGAGAGTAATGTAGAGCTTGCTCTCCCTGTCTTTGAGTACTGTTTGCACTGTCCCGATTACCTCTTTGCTAACATTCTCTTCAGAGCTGCAGTGAAACCAGGAACCACGTGGAGAAGGCACCCACACTGAAAGTGCCTGGAAGGAACGTTGGGGCTTCTTTTCAGTGTCTCTGACATAGGGTTTCACTGTCCCGGGAAAGTCTCTGCTAACACCCTGCAGAGCGCTGTGCCCAATATACAGAAACGTCTTGCGGTATCCCCTGCAGGGAAAGTGCCAGGAGGGAAAAGTGAGGATTATGCTTAGACTTTCTCGGAACTGCTTCAAATCAACTAGATATCTTTGTGCTGTAAATCTCCCAACTGCCAAACGCAAAAGCAGCAAACATCTCGCTGTATGTCCCACATCCAAAGTGCCAAGAGAGTAATGTAGAGCTTGCTCTCCCTGTCTTTGAGTACTGTTTGCACTGTCCCGATTACCTCTTTGCTAACATTCTCTTCAGAGCTGCAGTGAAACCAGGAACCACGTGGAGAAGGCACCCACACTGAAAGTGCCTGGAAGGAACGTTGGGGCTTCTTCTCAGTGTCTCTGATATAGGGTTTCACTGTCCCGGGAAAGTCTCTGCTAACACCCTGCAGAGCGCTGTGCCCAATATACAGAAACGTGTTGCGGTATCCCCTACAGGGAAAGTGCCAGGAGGGAAAAGTGAGGATTATGTTTAGACTTTCTCGGAACTGCTTCAAATCAACTGGATATCTTTGTGCTGTAAATCTCCCAACAGCCAAACGCAAAAGCAGCAAACATCGCGCTGTATGTCCCACATCCAAAGTGCCAAGAGAGTAATGTAGAGCTTGCTCTCCCTGTCTTTGAGTACTGTTTGCACTGTCCCGATTACCTCTTTGCTAACATTCTCTTTAGAGCTGCAGGGAAACCAGGAACCACGTGGAGAAGGCACCCACACTGAAAGTGCCTGGAAGGAACGTTGGGGCTTCTTCTCAGTGTCTCTGTTATAGGGTTTCACTGTCCCGGGAAAGTCTCTACTAACACCCTGCAGAGCGCTGTGCCCAATATACAGAAACGTCTTGCGGTATCTCCTACAGGGAAAGTGCCAGGAGGGAAAAGTGAGGATTATGCTTAGACTTTCTCGGAACTGCTTCAAATCAACTAGATATCTTTGTGCTGTAAATCTCCCAACTGCCAAACGCAAAAGCAGCAAACATCTCGCTGTATGTCCCACATCCAAAGTGCCAAGAGAGTAATGTAGAGCTTGCTCTCCCTGTCTTTGAGTACTGTTTGCACTGTCCCGATTACCTCTTTGCTAACATTCTCTTCAGAGCTGCAGTGAAACCAGGAACCACGTGGAGAAGGCACCCACACTGAAAGTGCCTGGAAGGAACGTTGGGGCTTCTTCTCAGTGTCTCTGACATAGGGTTTCACTGTCCCGGGAAAGTCTCTGCTAACACCCTGCAGAGCGCTGTGCCCAATATACAGAAACGTCTTGCGGTATCTCCTACAGGGAAAGTGCCAGGAGGAATTGTCGACCTTGTTCTCAGTGTCTCTGAGAATTGCTCTGATTATCCCTGTGACCTCTTTGCTAAGACTCTCCAGAAAGCCGTCCTCAAAACCAACACACATCTTGACATATCTCCCACACTGATCGCACTGTCTCCAGAAACGGCATTCAAGGAGCCAGGAACTTTTCTGCCCACACTGTCCGGGGACAGTTCCTAAAACCAATATACATCCTGCTATATCTCCCACATGGAAAGTGCCAGGAGGGAAAAGTGAGGATTATGCTTAGACTTTCTCGGAACTGCTTCAAATCAACTAGATATCTTTGTGCTGTATATCTCCCAACAGCCAAACGCAAAAGCAGCAAACATCTCGCTGTATGTCCCACATCCAAAGTGCCAAGAGAGAGCTTGCTCTCCCTGTCTTTGAGTACTGTTTGCACTGTCCCGATTACCTCTTTGCTAACATTCTCTTCAGAGCTGCAGTGAAACCAGGAACCACGTGGAGAAGGCACCCACACTGAAAGTGCCTGGAAGGAACGTTGGGGCTTCTTCAGAGTCTCTCTGACATAGGGTTTCACTGTCCCGGGAAATTCTCTGCTAACACCCTGAAGAGCGCTGTGCCCAATATACAGAAACGTCTTGCGGTATCTCCTACAGGGAAAGTTCCAGGAGGGAAAAGTGAGGATTATGCTTAGACTTTCTCTGAACTGCTTCAAATCAACTGGATATCTTTGTGCTGTAAATCTCCCAACAGCCAAATGTAAAAGCAGCAAACATCTCGCTGTATGTCCCACATCCAAAGTGCCAAGAGAGTAATGTAGAGCTTGCTCTCCCTGTCTTTGAGTACTGTTTGCACTGTCCCGATTACCTCTTTGCTAACATTCTCTTCAGAGCTGCAGTGAAACCAGGAACCACGTGGAGAAGGCACCCACACTGAAAGTGCCTGGAAGGAACGTTGGGGCTTCTTTTCAGTGTCTCTGACATAGGGTTTCACTGTCCCGGGAAAGTCTCTGCTAACACCCTGCAGAGCGCTGTGCCCAATATACAGAAACGTCTTGCGGTATCCCCTGCAGGGAAAGTGCCAGGAGGGAAAAGTGAGGATTATGCTTAGACTTTCTCGGAACTGCTTCAAATCAACTAGATATCTTTGTGCTGTAAATCTCCCAACAGCCAAACGCAAAAGCAGCAAACATCTCGCTGTATGTCCCACATCCAAAGTGCCAAGAGAGTAATGTAGAGCTTGCTCTCCCTGTCTTTGAGTACTGTTTGCACTGTCCCGATTACCTCTTTGCTAACATTCTCTTCAGAGCTGCAGTGAAACCAGGAACCACGTGGAGAAGGCACCCACACTGAAAGTGCCTGGAAGGAACGTTGGGGCTTCTTTTCAGTGTCTCTGACATAGGGTTTCACTGTCCCGGGAAAGTCTCTGCTAACACCCTGCAGAGCGCTGTGCCCAATATACAGAAACGTCTTGCGGTATCCCCTGCAGGGAAAGTGCCAGGAGGGAAAAGTGAGGATTATGCTTAGACTTTCTCGGAACTGCTTCAAATCAACTAGATATCTTTGTGCTGTAAATCTCCCAACAGCCAAACGCAAAAGCAGCAAACATCTCGCTGTATGTCCCACATCCAAAGTGCCAAGAGAGTAATGTAGAGCTTGCTCTCCCTGTCTTTGAGTACTGTTTGCACTGTCCCGATTACCTCTTTGCTAACATTCTCTTCAGAGCTGCAGTGAAACCAGGAACCACGTGGAGAAGGCACCCACACTGAAAGTGCCTGGAAGGAACCTTGGGGCTTCTTTTCAGTGTCTCTGACATAGGGTTTCACTGTCCCGGGAAAGTCTCTGCTAACACCCTGCAGAGCGCTGTGCCCAATATACAGAAACGTCTTGCGGTATCCCCTGCAGGGAAAGTGCCAGGAGGGAAAAGTGAGGATTATGCTTAGACTTTCTCGGAACTGCTTCAAATCAACTAGATATCTTTGTGCTGTAAATCTCCCAACTGCCAAACGCAAAAGCAGCAAACATCTCGCTGTATGTCCCACATCCAAAGTGCCAAGAGAGTAATGTAGAGCTTGCTCTCCCTGTCTTTGAGTACTGTTTGCACTGTCCCGATTACCTCTTTGCTAACATTCTCTTCAGAGCTGCAGTGAAACCAGGAACCACGTGGAGAAGGCACCCACACTGAAAGTGCCTGGAAGGAACGTTGGGGCTTCTTCTCAGTGTCTCTGATATAGGGTTTCACTGTCCCGGGAAAGTCTCTGCTAACACCCTGCAGAGCGCTGTGCCCAATATACAGAAACGTGTTGCGGTATCCCCTACAGGGAAAGTGCCAGGAGGGAAAAGTGAGGATTATGTTTAGACTTTCTCGGAACTGCTTCAAATCAACTGGATATCTTTGTGCTGTAAATCTCCCAACAGCCAAACGCAAAAGCAGCAAACATCGCGCTGTATGTCCCACATCCAAAGTGCCAAGAGAGTAATGTAGAGCTTGCTCTCCCTGTCTTTGAGTACTGTTTGCACTGTCCCGATTACCTCTTTGCTAACATTCTCTTTAGAGCTGCAGGGAAACCAGGAACCACGTGGAGAAGGCACCCACACTGAAAGTGCCTGGAAGGAACGTTGGGGCTTCTTCTCAGTGTCTCTGTTATAGGGTTTCACTGTCCCGGGAAAGTCTCTACTAACACCCTGCAGAGCGCTGTGCCCAATATACAGAAACGTCTTGCGGTATCTCCTACAGGGAAAGTGCCAGGAGGGAAAAGTGAGGATTATGCTTAGACTTTCTCGGAACTGCTTCAAATCAACTAGATATCTTTGTGCTGTAAATCTCCCAACTGCCAAACGCAAAAGCAGCAAACATCTCGCTGTATGTCCCACATCCAAAGTGCCAAGAGAGTAATGTAGAGCTTGCTCTCCCTGTCTTTGAGTACTGTTTGCACTGTCCCGATTACCTCTTTGCTAACATTCTCTTCAGAGCTGCAGTGAAACCAGGAACCACGTGGAGAAGGCACCCACACTGAAAGTGCCTGGAAGGAACGTTGGGGCTTCTTCTCAGTGTCTCTGACATAGGGTTTCACTGTCCCGGGAAAGTCTCTGCTAACACCCTGCAGAGCGCTGTGCCCAATATACAGAAACGTCTTGCGGTATCTCCTACAGGGAAAGTGCCAGGAGGAATTGTCGACCTTGTTCTCAGTGTCTCTGAGAATTGCTCTGATTATCCCTGTGACCTCTTTGCTAAGACTCTCCAGAAAGCCGTCCTCAAAACCAACACACATCTTGACATATCTCCCACACTGATCGCACTGTCTCCAGAAACGGCATTCAAGGAGCCAGGAACTTTTCTGCCCACACTGTCCGGGGACAGTTCCTAAAACCAATATACATCCTGCTATATCTCCCACATGGAAAGTGCCAGGAGGGAAAAGTGAGGATTATGCTTAGACTTTCTCGGAACTGCTTCAAATCAACTAGATATCTTTGTGCTGTATATCTCCCAACAGCCAAACGCAAAAGCAGCAAACATCTCGCTGTATGTCCCACATCCAAAGTGCCAAGAGAGAGCTTGCTCTCCCTGTCTTTGAGTACTGTTTGCACTGTCCCGATTACCTCTTTGCTAACATTCTCTTCAGAGCTGCAGTGAAACCAGGAACCACGTGGAGAAGGCACCCACACTGAAAGTGCCTGGAAGGAACTTTGGGGCTTCTTCTCAGTGTCTCTGACATAGGGTTTCACTGTCCCGGGAAAGTCTCTGCTAACACCCTGCAGAGCGCTGTGCCCAATATACAGAAACGTCTTGCGGTATCTCCTACAGGGAAAGTGCCAGGAGGAATTGTCGACCTTGTTCTCAGTGTCTCTGAGAATTGCTCTGATTATCCCTGTGACCTCTTTGCTAAGACCCTCCAGAAAGCCGTCCTCAAAACCAACACACATCTTGACATATCTCCCACACTGATCGCACTGTCTCCAGAAACGGCATTCAAGGAGCCAGGAACTTTTCTGCCCACACTGTCCGGGGACAGTTCCTAAAACCAATATACATCCTGCTATATCTCCCACATGGAAAGTGCCAGGAGGGAAAAGTGAGGATTATGCTTAGACTTTCTCGGAACTGCTTCAAATCAACTAGATATCTTTGTGCTGTATATCTCCCAACAGCCAAACGCAAAAGCAGCAAACATCTCGCTGTATGTCCCACATCCAAAGTGCCAAGAGAGTAATGTAGAGCTTGCTCTCCCTGTCTTTGAGTACTGTTTGCACTGTCCCGATTACCTCTTTGCTAACATTCTCTTCAGAGCTGCAGTGAAACCAGGAACCACGTGGAGAAGGCACCCACACTGAAAGTGCCTGGAAGGAACGTTGGGGCTTCTTCTCAGTGTCTCTGACATAGGGTTTCACTGTCCCGGGAAAGTCTCTGCTAACACCCTGCAGAGCGCTGTGCCCAATATACAGAAACGTCTTGCGGTATCCCCTGCAGGGAAAGTTCCAGGAGGGAAAAGTGAGGATTATGCTTAGACTTTCTCTGAACTGCTTCAAATCAACTGGATATCTTTGTGCTGTAAATCTCCCAACAGCCAAATGTAAAAGCAGCAAACATCTCGCTGTATGTCCCGCATCCAAAGTGCCAAGAGAGTAATGTAGAGCTTGCTCTCCCTGTCTTTGAGTACTGTTTGCACTGTCCCGATTACCTCTTTGCTAACATTCTCTTCAGAGCTGCAGTGAAACCAGGAACCACGTGGAGAAGGCACCCACACTGAAAGTGCCTGGAAGGAACGTTGGGGCTTCTTTTCAGTTGTCTCTGACATAGGGTTTCACTGTCCCGGGAAAGTCTCTGCTAACACCCTGCAGAGCGCTGTGCCCAATATACAGAAACGTCTTGCGGTATCCCCTGCAGGGAAAGTGCCAGGAGGGAAAAGTGAGGATTATGCTTAGACTTTCTCGGAACTGCTTCAAATCAACTAGATATCTTTGTGCTGTAAATCTCCCAACAGCCAAACGCAAAAGCAGCAAACATCTCGCTGTATGTCCCACATCCAAAGTGCCAAGAGAGTAATGTAGAGCTTGCTCTCCCTGTCTTTGAGTACTGTTTGCACTGTCCCGATTACCTCTTTGCTAACATTCTCTTCAGAGCTGCAGTGAAACCAGGAACCACGTGGAGAAGGCACCCACACTGAAAGTGCCTGGAAGGAACGTTGGGGCTTCTTCTCAGTGTCTCTGATATAGGGTTTCACTGTCCCGGGAAAGTCTCTGCTAACACCCTGCAGAGCGCTGTGCCCAATATACAGAAACGTGTTGCGGTATCCCCTACAGGGAAAGTGCCAGGAGGGAAAAGTGAGGATTATGTTTAGACTTTCTCGGAACTGCTTCAAATCAACTGGATATCTTTGTGCTGTAAATCTCCCAACAGCCAAACGCAAAAGCAGCAAACATCTCGCTGTATGTCCCACATCCAAAGTGCCAAGAGAGTAATGTAGAGCTTGCTCTCCCTGTCTTTGAGTACTGTTTGCACTGTCCCGATTACCTCTTTGCTAACATTCTCTTCAGAGCTGCAGTGAAACCAGGAACCACGTGGAGAAGGCACCCACACTGAAAGTGCCTGGAAGGAACGTTGGGGCTTCTTCTCAGTGTCTCTGACATAGGGTTTCACTGTCCCGGGAAAGTCTCTGCTAACACCCTGCAGAGCGCTGTGCCCAATATACAGAAACGTCTTGCGGTATCTCCTACAGGGAAAGTGCCAGGAGGAATTGTCGACCTTGTTCTCAGTGTCTCTGAGAATTGCTCTGATTATCCCTGTGACCTCTTTGCTAAGACTCTCCAGAAAGCCGTCCTCAAAACCAACACACATCTTGACATATCTCCCACACTGATCGCACTGTCTCCAGAAACGGCATTCAAGGAGCCAGGAACTTTTCTGCCCACACTGTCCGGGGACAGTTCCTAAAACCAATATACATCCTGCTATATCTCCCACATGGAAAGTGCCAGGAGGGAAAAGTGAGGATTATGCTTAGACTTTCTCGGAACTGCTTCAAATCAACTAGATATCTTTGTGCTGTATATCTCCCAACAGCCAAACGCAAAAGCAGCAAACATCTCGCTGTATGTCCCACATCCAAAGTGCCAAGAGAGAGCTTGCTCTCCCTGTCTTTGAGTACTGTTTGCACTGTCCCGATTACCTCTTTGCTAACATTCTCTTCAGAGCTGCAGTGAAACCAGGAACCACGTGGAGAAGGCACCCACACTGAAAGTGCCTGGAAGGAACTTTGGGGCTTCTTCTCAGTGTCTCTGACATAGGGTTTCACTGTCCCGGGAAAGTCTCTGCTAACACCCTGCAGAGCGCTGTGCCCAATATACAGAAACGTCTTGCGGTATCTCCTACAGGGAAAGTGCCAGGAGGAATTGTCGACCTTGTTCTCAGTGTCTCTGAGAATTGCTCTGATTATCCCTGTGACCTCTTTGCTAAGACCCTCCAGAAAGCCGTCCTCAAAACCAACACACATCTTGACATATCTCCCACACTGATCGCACTGTCTCCAGAAACGGCATTCAAGGAGCCAGGAACTTTTCTGCCCACACTGTCCGGGGACAGTTCCTAAAACCAATATACATCCTGCTATATCTCCCACATGGAAAGTGCCAGGAGGGAAAAGTGAGGATTATGCTTAGACTTTCTCGGAACTGCTTCAAATCAACTAGATATCTTTGTGCTGTATATCTCCCAACAGCCAAACGCAAAAGCAGCAAACATCTCGCTGTATGTCCCACATCCAAAGTGCCAAGAGAGTAATGTAGAGCTTGCTCTCCCTGTCTTTGAGTACTGTTTGCACTGTCCCGATTACCTCTTTGCTAACATTCTCTTCAGAGCTGCAGTGAAACCAGGAACCACGTGGAGAAGGCACCCACACTGAAAGTGCCTGGAAGGAACGTTGGGGCTTCTTCTCAGTGTCTCTGACATAGGGTTTCACTGTCCCGGGAAAGTCTCTGCTAACACCCTGCAGAGCGCTGTGCCCAATATACAGAAACGTCTTGCGGTATCCCCTGCAGGGAAAGTTCCAGGAGGGAAAAGTGAGGATTATGCTTAGACTTTCTCTGAACTGCTTCAAATCAACTGGATATCTTTGTGCTGTAAATCTCCCAACAGCCAAATGTAAAAGCAGCAAACATCTCGCTGTATGTCCCGCATCCAAAGTGCCAAGAGAGTAATGTAGAGCTTGCTCTCCCTGTCTTTGAGTACTGTTTGCACTGTCCCGATTACCTCTTTGCTAACATTCTCTTCAGAGCTGCAGTGAAACCAGGAACCACGTGGAGAAGGCACCCACACTGAAAGTGCCTGGAAGGAACGTTGGGGCTTCTTTTCAGTTGTCTCTGACATAGGGTTTCACTGTCCCGGGAAAGTCTCTGCTAACACCCTGCAGAGCGCTGTGCCCAATATACAGAAACGTCTTGCGGTATCCCCTGCAGGGAAAGTGCCAGGAGGGAAAAGTGAGGATTATGCTTAGACTTTCTCGGAACTGCTTCAAATCAACTAGATATCTTTGTGCTGTAAATCTCCCAACAGCCAAACGCAAAAGCAGCAAACATCTCGCTGTATGTCCCACATCCAAAGTGCCAAGAGAGTAATGTAGAGCTTGCTCTCCCTGTCTTTGAGTACTGTTTGCACTGTCCCGATTACCTCTTTGCTAACATTCTCTTCAGAGCTGCAGTGAAACCAGGAACCACGTGGAGAAGGCACCCACACTGAAAGTGCCTGGAAGGAACGTTGGGGCTTCTTTTCAGTGTCTCTGACATAGGGTTTCACTGTCCCGGGAAAGTCTCTGCTAACACCCTGCAGAGCGCTGTGCCCAATATACAGAAACGTCTTGCGGTATCCCCTGCAGGGAAAGTGCCAGGAGGGAAAAGTGAGGATTATGCTTAGACTTTCTCGGAACTGCTTCAAATCAACTAGATATCTTTGTGCTGTAAATCTCCCAACAGCCAAACGCAAAAGCAGCAAACATCTCGCTGTATGTCCCACATCCAAAGTGCCAAGAGAGTAATGTAGAGCTTGCTCTCCCTGTCTTTGAGTACTGTTTGCACTGTCCCGATTACCTCTTTGCTAACATTCTCTTCAGAGCTGCAGTGAAACCAGGAACCACGTGGAGAAGGCACCCACACTGAAAGTGCCTGGAAGGAACGTTGGGGCTTCTTCTCAGTGTCTCTGACATAGGGTTTCACTGTCCCGGGAAAGTCTCTGCTAACACCCTGCAGAGCGCTGTGCCCAATATACAGAAACGTGTTGCGGTATCCCCTACAGGGAAAGTGCCAGGAGGGAAAAGTGAGGATTATGTTTAGACTTTCTCGGAACTGCTTCAAATCAACTGGATATCTTTGTGCTGTAAATCTCCCAACAGCCAAACGCAAAAGCAGCAAACATCTCGCTGTATGTCCCACATCCAAAGTGCCAAGAGAGTAATGTAGAGCTTGCTCTCCCTGTCTTTGAGTACTGTTTGCACTGTCCCGATTACCTCTTTGCTAACATTCTCTTCAGAGCTGCAGTGAAACCAGGAACCACGTGGAGAAGGCACCCACACTGAAAGTGCCTGGAAGGAACGTTGGGGCTTCTTCTCAGTGTCTCTGACATAGGGTTTCACTGTCCCGGGAAAGTCTCTGCTAACACCCTGCAGAGCGCTGTGCCCAATATACAGAAACGTCTTGCGGTATCTCCTACAGGGAAAGTGCCAGGAGGAATTGTCGACCTTGTTCTCAGTGTCTCTGAGAATTGCTCTGATTATCCCTGTGACCTCTTTGCTAAGACTCTCCAGAAAGCCGTCCTCAAAACCAACACACATCTTGACATATCTCCCACACTGATCGCACTGTCTCCAGAAACGGCATTCAAGGAGCCAGGAACTTTTCTGCCCACACTGTCCGGGGACAGTTCCTAAAACCAATATACATCCTGCTATATCTCCCACATGGAAAGTGCCAGGAGGGAAAAGTGAGGATTATGCTTAGACTTTCTCGGAACTGCTTCAAATCAACTAGATATCTTTGTGCTGTATATCTCCCAACAGCCAAACGCAAAAGCAGCAAACATCTCGCTGTATGTCCCACATCCAAAGTGCCAAGAGAGAGCTTGCTCTCCCTGTCTTTGAGTACTGTTTGCACTGTCCCGATTACCTCTTTGCTAACATTCTCTTCAGAGCTGCAGTGAAACCAGGAACCACGTGGAGAAGGCACCCACACTGAAAGTGCCTGGAAGGAACTTTGGGGCTTCTTCTCAGTGTCTCTGACATAGGGTTTCACTGTCCCGGGAAAGTCTCTGCTAACACCCTGCAGAGCGCTGTGCCCAATATACAGAAACGTCTTGCGGTATCTCCTACAGGGAAAGTGCCAGGAGGAATTGTCGACCTTGTTCTCAGTGTCTCTGAGAATTGCTCTGATTATCCCTGTGACCTCTTTGCTAAGACTCTCCAGAAAGCCGTCCTCAAAACCAACACACATCTTGACATATCTCCCACACTGATCGCACTGTCTCCAGAAACGGCATTCAAGGAGCCAGGAACTTTTCTGCCCACACTGTCCGGGGACAGTTCCTAAAACCAATATACATCCTGCTATATCTCCCACATGGAAAGTGCCAGGAGGGAAAAGTGAGGATTATGCTTAGACTTTCTCGGAACTGCTTCAAATCAACTAGATATCTTTGTGCTGTATATCTCCCAACAGCCAAATGCAAAAGCAGCAAACATCTCGCTGTATGTCCCACATCCAAAGTGCCAAGAGAGTAATGTAGAGCTTGCTCTCCCTGTCTTTGAGTACTGTTTGCACTGTCCCGATTACCTCTTTGCTAACATTCTCTTCAGAGCTGCAGTGAAACCAGGAACCACGTGGAGAAGGCACCCACACTGAAAGTGCCTGGAAGGAACGTTGGGGCTTCTTCTCAGTGTCTCTGACATAGGGTTTCACTGTCCCGGGAAAGTCTCTGCTAACACCCTGCAGAGCGCTGTGCCCAATATACAGAAACGTCTTGCGGTATCCCCTGCAGGGAAAGTTCCAGGAGGGAAAAGTGAGGATTATGCTTAGACTTTCTCTGAACTGCTTCAAATCAACTGGATATCTTTGTGCTGTAAATCTCCCAACAGCCAAATGTAAAAGCAGCAAACATCTCGCTGTATGTCCCGCATCCAAAGTGCCAAGAGAGTAATGTAGAGCTTGCTCTCCCTGTCTTTGAGTACTGTTTGCACTGTCCCGATTACCTCTTTGCTAACATTCTCTTCAGAGCTGCAGTGAAACCAGGAACCACGTGGAGAAGGCACCCACACTGAAAGTGCCTGGAAGGAACGTTGGGGCTTCTTTTCAGTTGTCTCTGACATAGGGTTTCACTGTCCCGGGAAAGTCTCTGCTAACACCCTGCAGAGCGCTGTGCCCAATATACAGAAACGTCTTGCGGTATCCCCTGCAGGGAAAGTGCCAGGAGGGAAAAGTGAGGATTATGCTTAGACTTTCTCGGAACTGCTTCAAATCAACTAGATATCTTTGTGCTGTAAATCTCCCAACAGCCAAACGCAAAAGCAGCAAACATCTCGCTGTATGTCCCACATCCAAAGTGCCAAGAGAGTAATGTAGAGCTTGCTCTCCCTGTCTTTGAGTACTGTTTGCACTGTCCCGATTACCTCTTTGCTAACATTCTCTTCAGAGCTGCAGTGAAACCAGGAACCACGTGGAGAAGGCACCCACACTGAAAGTGCCTGGAAGGAACGTTGGGGCTTCTTTTCAGTGTCTCTGACATAGGGTTTCACTGTCCCGGGAAAGTCTCTGCTAACACCCTGCAGAGCGCTGTGCCCAATATACAGAAACGTCTTGCGGTATCCCCTGCAGGGAAAGTGCCAGGAGGGAAAAGTGAGGATTATGCTTAGACTTTCTCGGAACTGCTTCAAATCAACTAGATATCTTTGTGCTGTAAATCTCCCAACTGCCAAACGCAAAAGCAGCAAACATCTCGCTGTATGTCCCACATCCAAAGTGCCAAGAGAGTAATGTAGAGCTTGCTCTCCCTGTCTTTGAGTACTGTTTGCACTGTCCCGATTACCTCTTTGCTAACATTCTCTTCAGAGCTGCAGTGAAACCAGGAACCACGTGGAGAAGGCACCCACACTGAAAGTGCCTGGAAGGAACGTTGGGGCTTCTTCTCAGTGTCTCTGACATAGGGTTTCACTGTCCCGGGAAAGTCTCTGCTAACACCCTGCAGAGCGCTGTGCCCAATATACAGAAACGTCTTGCGGTATCCCCTGCAGGGAAAGTTCCAGGAGGGAAAAGTGAGGATTATGCTTAGACTTTCTCTGAACTGCTTCAAATCAACTGGATATCTTTGTGCTGTAAATCTCCCAACAGCCAAATGTAAAAGCAGCAAACATCTCGCTGTATGTCCCGCATCCAAAGTGCCAAGAGAGTAATGTAGAGCTTGCTCTCCCTGTCTTTGAGTACTGTTTGCACTGTCCCGATTACCTCTTTGCTAACATTCTCTTCAGAGCTGCAGTGAAACCAGGAACCACGTGGAGAAGGCACCCACACTGAAAGTGCCTGGAAGGAACGTTGGGGCTTCTTTTCAGTTGTCTCTGACATAGGGTTTCACTGTCCCGGGAAAGTCTCTGCTAACACCCTGCAGAGCGCTGTGCCCAATATACAGAAACGTCTTGCGGTATCCCCTGCAGGGAAAGTGCCAGGAGGGAAAAGTGAGGATTATGCTTAGACTTTCTCGGAACTGCTTCAAATCAACTAGATATCTTTGTGCTGTAAATCTCCCAACAGCCAAACGCAAAAGCAGCAAACATCTCGCTGTATGTCCCACATCCAAAGTGCCAAGAGAGTAATGTAGAGCTTGCTCTCCCTGTCTTTGAGTACTGTTTGCACTGTCCCGATTACCTCTTTGCTAACATTCTCTTCAGAGCTGCAGTGAAACCAGGAACCACGTGGAGAAGGCACCCACACTGAAAGTGCCTGGAAGGAACGTTGGGGCTTCTTTTCAGTGTCTCTGACATAGGGTTTCACTGTCCCGGGAAAGTCTCTGCTAACACCCTGCAGAGCGCTGTGCCCAATATACAGAAACGTCTTGCGGTATCCCCTGCAGGGAAAGTGCCAGGAGGGAAAAGTGAGGATTATGCTTAGACTTTCTCGGAACTGCTTCAAATCAACTAGATATCTTTGTGCTGTAAATCTCCCAACAGCCAAACGCAAAAGCAGCAAACATCTCGCTGTATGTCCCACATCCAAAGTGCCAAGAGAGTAATGTAGAGCTTGCTCTCCCTGTCTTTGAGTACTGTTTGCACTGTCCCGATTACCTCTTTGCTAACATTCTCTTCAGAGCTGCAGTGAAACCAGGAACCACGTGGAGAAGGCACCCACACTGAAAGTGCCTGGAAGGAACGTTGGGGCTTCTTCTCAGTGTCTCTGACATAGGGTTTCACTGTCCCGGGAAAGTCTCTGCTAACACCCTGCAGAGCGCTGTGCCCAATATACAGAAACGTGTTGCGGTATCCCCTACAGGGAAAGTGCCAGGAGGGAAAAGTGAGGATTATGTTTAGACTTTCTCGGAACTGCTTCAAATCAACTGGATATCTTTGTGCTGTAAATCTCCCAACAGCCAAACGCAAAAGCAGCAAACATCTCGCTGTATGTCCCACATCCAAAGTGCCAAGAGAGTAATGTAGAGCTTGCTCTCCCTGTCTTTGAGTACTGTTTGCACTGTCCCGATTACCTCTTTGCTAACATTCTCTTCAGAGCTGCAGTGAAACCAGGAACCACGTGGAGAAGGCACCCACACTGAAAGTGCCTGGAAGGAACGTTGGGGCTTCTTCTCAGTGTCTCTGACATAGGGTTTCACTGTCCCGGGAAAGTCTCTGCTAACACCCTGCAGAGCGCTGTGCCCAATATACAGAAACGTCTTGCGGTATCTCCTACAGGGAAAGTGCCAGGAGGAATTGTCGACCTTGTTCTCAGTGTCTCTGAGAATTGCTCTGATTATCCCTGTGACCTCTTTGCTAAGACTCTCCAGAAAGCCGTCCTCAAAACCAACACACATCTTGACATATCTCCCACACTGATCGCACTGTCTCCAGAAACGGCATTCAAGGAGCCAGGAACTTTTCTGCCCACACTGTCCGGGGACAGTTCCTAAAACCAATATACATCCTGCTATATCTCCCACATGGAAAGTGCCAGGAGGGAAAAGTGAGGATTATGCTTAGACTTTCTCGGAACTGCTTCAAATCAACTAGATATCTTTGTGCTGTATATCTCCCAACAGCCAAACGCAAAAGCAGCAAACATCTCGCTGTATGTCCCACATCCAAAGTGCCAAGAGAGAGCTTGCTCTCCCTGTCTTTGAGTACTGTTTGCACTGTCCCGATTACCTCTTTGCTAACATTCTCTTCAGAGCTGCAGTGAAACCAGGAACCACGTGGAGAAGGCACCCACACTGAAAGTGCCTGGAAGGAACTTTGGGGCTTCTTCTCAGTGTCTCTGACATAGGGTTTCACTGTCCCGGGAAAGTCTCTGCTAACACCCTGCAGAGCGCTGTGCCCAATATACAGAAACGTCTTGCGGTATCTCCTACAGGGAAAGTGCCAGGAGGAATTGTCGACCTTGTTCTCAGTGTCTCTGAGAATTGCTCTGATTATCCCTGTGACCTCTTTGCTAAGACTCTCCAGAAAGCCGTCCTCAAAACCAACACACATCTTGACATATCTCCCACACTGATCGCACTGTCTCCAGAAACGGCATTCAAGGAGCCAGGAACTTTTCTGCCCACACTGTCCGGGGACAGTTCCTAAAACCAATATACATCCTGCTATATCTCCCACATGGAAAGTGCCAGGAGGGAAAAGTGAGGATTATGCTTAGACTTTCTCGGAACTGCTTCAAATCAACTAGATATCTTTGTGCTGTATATCTCCCAACAGCCAAATGCAAAAGCAGCAAACATCTCGCTGTATGTCCCACATCCAAAGTGCCAAGAGAGTAATGTAGAGCTTGCTCTCCCTGTCTTTGAGTACTGTTTGCACTGTCCCGATTACCTCTTTGCTAACATTCTCTTCAGAGCTGCAGTGAAACCAGGAACCACGTGGAGAAGGCACCCACACTGAAAGTGCCTGGAAGGAACGTTGGGGCTTCTTCTCAGTGTCTCTGACATAGGGTTTCACTGTCCCGGGAAAGTCTCTGCTAACACCCTGCAGAGCGCTGTGCCCAATATACAGAAACGTCTTGCGGTATCCCCTGCAGGGAAAGTTCCAGGAGGGAAAAGTGAGGATTATGCTTAGACTTTCTCTGAACTGCTTCAAATCAACTGGATATCTTTGTGCTGTAAATCTCCCAACAGCCAAATGTAAAAGCAGCAAACATCTCGCTGTATGTCCCGCATCCAAAGTGCCAAGAGAGTAATGTAGAGCTTGCTCTCCCTGTCTTTGAGTACTGTTTGCACTGTCCCGATTACCTCTTTGCTAACATTCTCTTCAGAGCTGCAGTGAAACCAGGAACCACGTGGAGAAGGCACCCACACTGAAAGTGCCTGGAAGGAACGTTGGGGCTTCTTTTCAGTTGTCTCTGACATAGGGTTTCACTGTCCCGGGAAAGTCTCTGCTAACACCCTGCAGAGCGCTGTGCCCAATATACAGAAACGTCTTGCGGTATCCCCTGCAGGGAAAGTGCCAGGAGGGAAAAGTGAGGATTATGCTTAGACTTTCTCGGAACTGCTTCAAATCAACTAGATATCTTTGTGCTGTAAATCTCCCAACAGCCAAACGCAAAAGCAGCAAACATCTCGCTGTATGTCCCACATCCAAAGTGCCAAGAGAGTAATGTAGAGCTTGCTCTCCCTGTCTTTGAGTACTGTTTGCACTGTCCCGATTACCTCTTTGCTAACATTCTCTTCAGAGCTGCAGTGAAACCAGGAACCACGTGGAGAAGGCACCCACACTGAAAGTGCCTGGAAGGAACGTTGGGGCTTCTTTTCAGTGTCTCTGACATAGGGTTTCACTGTCCCGGGAAAGTCTCTGCTAACACCCTGCAGAGCGCTGTGCCCAATATACAGAAACGTCTTGCGGTATCCCCTGCAGGGAAAGTGCCAGGAGGGAAAAGTGAGGATTATGCTTAGACTTTCTCGGAACTGCTTCAAATCAACTAGATATCTTTGTGCTGTAAATCTCCCAACTGCCAAACGCAAAAGCAGCAAACATCTCGCTGTATGTCCCACATCCAAAGTGCCAAGAGAGTAATGTAGAGCTTGCTCTCCCTGTCTTTGAGTACTGTTTGCACTGTCCCGATTACCTCTTTGCTAACATTCTCTTCAGAGCTGCAGTGAAACCAGGAACCACGTGGAGAAGGCACCCACACTGAAAGTGCCTGGAAGGAACGTTGGGGCTTCTTCTCAGTGTCTCTGATATAGGGTTTCACTGTCCCGGGAAAGTCTCTGCTAACACCCTGCAGAGCGCTGTGCCCAATATACAGAAACGTGTTGCGGTATCCCCTACAGGGAAAGTGCCAGGAGGGAAAAGTGAGGATTATGTTTAGACTTTCTCGGAACTGCTTCAAATCAACTGGATATCTTTGTGCTGTAAATCTCCCAACAGCCAAACGCAAAAGCAGCAAACATCTCGCTGTATGTCCCACATCCAAAGTGCCAAGAGAGTAATGTAGAGCTTGCTCTCCCTGTCTTTGAGTACTGTTTGCACTGTCCCGATTACCTCTTTGCTAACATTCTCTTCAGAGCTGCAGTGAAACCAGGAACCACGTGGAGAAGGCACCCACACTGAAAGTGCCTGGAAGGAACGTTGGGGCTTCTTCTCAGTGTCTCTGATATAGGGTTTCACTGTCCCGGGAAAGTCTCTGCTAACACCCTGCAGAGCGCTGTGCCCAATATACAGAAACGTCTTGCGGTATCCCCTACAGGGAAAGTGCCAGGAGGGAAAAGTGAGGATTATGTTTAGACTTTCTCGGAACTGCTTCAAATCAACTGGATATCTTTGTGCTGTAAATCTCCCAACAGCCAAACGCAAAAGCAGCAAACATCTCGCTGTATGTCCCACATCCAAAGTGCCAAGAGAGTAATGTAGAGCTTGCTCTCCCTGTCTTTGAGTACTGTTTGCACTGTCCCGATTACCTCTTTGCTAACATTCTCTTCAGAGCTGCAGTGAAACCAGGAACCACGTGGAGAAGGCACCCACACTGAAAGTGCCTGGAAGGAACGTTGGGGCTTCTTTTCAGTGTCTCTGACATAGGGTTTCACTGTCCCGGGAAAGTCTCTGCTAACACCCTGCAGAGCGCTGTGCCCAATATACAGAAACGTCTTGCGGTATCCCCTACAGGGAAAGTGCCAGGAGGGAAAAGTGAGGATTATGCTTAGACTTTCTCGGAACTGCTTCAAATCAACTAGATATCTTTGTGCTGTATATCTCCCAACAGCCAAACGCAAAAGCAGCAAACATCTCGCTGTATGTCCCACATCCAAAGTGCCAAGAGAGTAATGTAGAGCTTGCTCTCCCTGTCTTTGAGTACTGTTTGCACTGTCCCGATTACCTCTTTGCTAACATTCTCTTCAGAGCTGCAGTGAAACCAGGAACCACGTGGAGAAGGCACCCACACTGAAAGTGCCTGGAAGGAACGTTGGGGCTTCTTTTCAGTGTCTCTGACATAGGGTTTCACTGTCCCGGGAAAGTCTCTGCTAACACCCTGCAGAGCGCTGTGCCCAATATACAGAAACGTCTTGCGGTATCCCCTGCAGGGAAAGTGCCAGGAGGGAAAAGTGAGGATTATGCTTAGACTTTCTCGGAACTGCTTCAAATCAACTAGATATCTTTGTGCTGTAAATCTCCCAACTGCCAAACGCAAAAGCAGCAAACATCTCGCTGTATGTCCCACATCCAAAGTGCCAAGAGAGTAATGTAGAGCTTGCTCTCCCTGTCTTTGAGTACTGTTTGCACTGTCCCGATTACCTCTTTGCTAACATTCTCTTCAGAGCTGCAGTGAAACCAGGAACCACGTGGAGAAGGCACCCACACTGAAAGTGCCTGGAAGGAACGTTGGGGCTTCTTCTCAGTGTCTCTGACATAGGGTTTCACTGTCCCGGGAAAGTCTCTGCTAACACCCTGCAGAGCGCTGTGCCCAATATACAGAAACGTCTTGCGGTATCTCCTACAGGGAAAGTGCCAGGAGGAATTGTCGACCTTGTTCTCAGTGTCTCTGAGAATTGCTCTGATTATCCCTGTGACCTCTTTGCTAAGACTCTCCAGAAAGCCGTCCTCAAAACCAACACACATCTTGACATATCTCCCACACTGATCGCACTGTCTCCAGAAACGGCATTCAAGGAGCCAGGAACTTTTCTGCCCACACTGTCCGGGGACAGTTCCTAAAACCAATATACATCCTGCTATATCTCCCACATGGAAAGTGCCAGGAGGGAAAAGTGAGGATTATGCTTAGACTTTCTCGGAACTGCTTCAAATCAACTAGATATCTTTGTGCTGTATATCTCCCAACAGCCAAACGCAAAAGCAGCAAACATCTCGCTGTATGTCCCACATCCAAAGTGCCAAGAGAGAGCTTGCTCTCCCTGTCTTTGAGTACTGTTTGCACTGTCCCGATTACCTCTTTGCTAACATTCTCTTCAGAGCTGCAGTGAAACCAGGAACCACGTGGAGAAGGCACCCACACTGAAAGTGCCTGGAAGGAACTTTGGGGCTTCTTCTCAGTGTCTCTGACATAGGGTTTCACTGTCCCGGGAAAGTCTCTGCTAACACCCTGCAGAGTGCTGTGCCCAATATACAGAAACGTCTTGCAGCATCTCCTACAGGGAAAGTGCCAGGAGGAATTGTCGACCTTGTTCTCAGTGTCTCTGAGAATTGCTCTGATTATCCCTGTGACCTCTTTGCTAAGACTCTCCAGAAAGCCGTCCTCAAAACCAACACACATCTTGACATATCTCCCACACTGATCGCACTGTCTCCAGAAACGGCATTCAAGGAGCCAGGAACTTTTCTGCCCACACTGTCCGGGGACAGTTCCTAAAACCAATATACATCCTGCTATATCTCCCACATGGAAAGTGCCAGGAGGGAAAAGTGAGGATTATGCTTAGACTTTCTCGGAACTGCTTCAAATCAACTAGATATCTTTGTGCTGTATATCTCCCAACAGCCAAACGCAAAAGCAGCAAACATCTCGCTGTATGTCCCACATCCAAAGTGCCAAGAGAGTAATGTAGAGCTTGCTCTCCCTGTCTTTGAGTACTGTTTGCACTGTCCCGATTACCTCTTTGCTAACATTCTCTTCAGAGCTGCAGTGAAACCAGGAACCACGTGGAGAAGGCACCCACACTGAAAGTGCCTGGAAGGAACGTTGGGGCTTCTTCTCAGTGTCTCTGATATAGGGTTTCACTGTCCCGGGAAAGTCTCTGCTAACACCCTGCAGAGCGCTGTGCCCAATATACAGAAACGTCTTGCGGTATCTCCTACAGGGAAAGTTCCAGGAGGGAAAAGTGAGGATTATGCTTAGACTTTCTCTGAACTGCTTCAAATCAACTGGATATCTTTGTGCTGTAAATCTCCCAACAGCCAAATGTAAAAGCAGCAAACATCTCGCTGTATGTCCCACATCCAAAGTGCCAAGAGAGTAATGTAGAGCTTGCTCTCCCTGTCTTTGAGTACTGTTTGCACTGTCCCGATTACCTCTTTGCTAACATTCTCTTCAGAGCTGCAGTGAAACCAGGAACCACGTGGAGAAGGCACCCACACTGAAAGTGCCTGGAAGGAACGTTGGGGCTTCTTTTCAGTGTCTCTGACATAGGGTTTCACTGTCCCGGGAAAGTCTCTGCTAACACCCTGCAGAGCGCTGTGCCCAATATACAGAAACGTCTTGCGGTATCCCCTGCAGGGAAAGTGCCAGGAGGGAAAAGTGAGGATTATGCTTAGACTTTCTCGGAACTGCTTCAAATCAACTAGATATCTTTGTGCTGTAAATCTCCCAACTGCCAAACGCAAAAGCAGCAAACATCTCGCTGTATGTCCCACATCCAAAGTGCCAAGAGAGTAATGTAGAGCTTGCTCTCCCTGTCTTTGAGTACTGTTTGCACTGTCCCGATTACCTCTTTGCTAACATTCTCTTCAGAGCTGCAGTGAAACCAGGAACCACGTGGAGAAGGCACCCACACTGAAAGTGCCTGGAAGGAACGTTGGGGCTTCTTTTCAGTGTCTCTGACATAGGGTTTCACTGTCCCGGGAAAGTCTCTGCTAACACCCTGCAGAGCGCTGTGCCCAATATACAGAAACGTCTTGCGGTATCCCCTGCAGGGAAAGTGCCAGGAGGGAAAAGTGAGGATTATGCTTAGACTTTCTCGGAACTGCTTCAAATCAACTAGATATCTTTGTGCTGTAAATCTCCCAACAGCCAAACGCAAAAGCAGCAAACATCTCGCTGTATGTCCCACATCCAAAGTGCCAAGAGAGTAATGTAGAGCTTGCTCTCCCTGTCTTTGAGTACTGTTTGCACTGTCCCGATTACCTCTTTGCTAACATTCTCTTCAGAGCTGCAGTGAAACCAGGAACCACGTGGAGAAGGCACCCACACTGAAAGTGCCTGGAAGGAACGTTGGGGCTTCTTTTCAGTGTCTCTGACATAGGGTTTCACTGTCCCGGGAAAGTCTCTGCTAACACCCTGCAGAGCGCTGTGCCCAATATACAGAAACGTCTTGCGGTATCCCCTGCAGGGAAAGTGCCAGGAGGGAAAAGTGAGGATTATGCTTAGACTTTCTCGGAACTGCTTCAAATCAACTAGATATCTTTGTGCTGTAAATCTCCCAACTGCCAAACGCAAAAGCAGCAAACATCTCGCTGTATGTCCCACATCCAAAGTGCCAAGAGAGTAATGTAGAGCTTGCTCTCCCTGTCTTTGAGTACTGTTTGCACTGTCCCGATTACCTCTTTGCTAACATTCTCTTCAGAGCTGCAGTGAAACCAGGAACCACGTGGAGAAGGCACCCACACTGAAAGTGCCTGGAAGGAACGTTGGGGCTTCTTCTCAGTGTCTCTGATATAGGGTTTCACTGTCCCGGGAAAGTCTCTGCTAACACCCTGCAGAGCGCTGTGCCCAATATACAGAAACGTGTTGCGGTATCCCCTACAGGGAAAGTGCCAGGAGGGAAAAGTGAGGATTATGTTTAGACTTTCTCGGAACTGCTTCAAATCAACTGGATATCTTTGTGCTGTAAATCTCCCAACAGCCAAACGCAAAAGCAGCAAACATCTCGCTGTATGTCCCACATCCAAAGTGCCAAGAGAGTAATGTAGAGCTTGCTCTCCCTGTCTTTGAGTACTGTTTGCACTGTCCCGATTACCTCTTTGCTAACATTCTCTTCAGAGCTGCAGTGAAACCAGGAACCACGTGGAGAAGGCACCCACACTGAAAGTGCCTGGAAGGAACGTTGGGGCTTCTTCTCAGTGTCTCTGATATAGGGTTTCACTGTCCCGGGAAAGTCTCTGCTAACACCCTGCAGAGCGCTGTGCCCAATATACAGAAACGTCTTGCGGTATCCCCTACAGGGAAAGTGCCAGGAGGGAAAAGTGAGGATTATGTTTAGACTTTCTCGGAACTGCTTCAAATCAACTGGATATCTTTGTGCTGTAAATCTCCCAACAGCCAAACGCAAAAGCAGCAAACATCTCGCTGTATGTCCCACATCCAAAGTGCCAAGAGAGTAATGTAGAGCTTGCTCTCCCTGTCTTTGAGTACTGTTTGCACTGTCCCGATTACCTCTTTGCTAACATTCTCTTCAGAGCTGCAGTGAAACCAGGAACCACGTGGAGAAGGCACCCACACTGAAAGTGCCTGGAAGGAACGTTGGGGCTTCTTTTCAGTGTCTCTGACATAGGGTTTCACTGTCCCGGGAAAGTCTCTGCTAACACCCTGCAGAGCGCTGTGCCCAATATACAGAAACGTCTTGCGGTATCCCCTGCAGGGAAAGTGCCAGGAGGGAAAAGTGAGGATTATGCTTAGACTTTCTCGGAACTGCTTCAAATCAACTAGATATCTTTGTGCTGTAAATCTCCCAACTGCCAAACGCAAAAGCAGCAAACATCTCGCTGTATGTCCCACATCCAAAGTGCCAAGAGAGTAATGTAGAGCTTGCTCTCCCTGTCTTTGAGTACTGTTTGCACTGTCCCGATTACCTCTTTGCTAACATTCTCTTCAGAGCTGCAGTGAAACCAGGAACCACGTGGAGAAGGCACCCACACTGAAAGTGCCTGGAAGGAACGTTGGGGCTTCTTCTCAGTGTCTCTGACATAGGGTTTCACTGTCCCGGGAAAGTCTCTGCTAACACCCTGCAGAGCGCTGTGCCCAATATACAGAAACGTCTTGCGGTATCCCCTGCAGGGAAAGTGCCAGGAGGGAAAAGTGAGGATTATGCTTAGACTTTCTCGGAACTGCTTCAAATCAACTAGATATCTTTGTGCTGTAAATCTCCCAACTGCCAAACGCAAAAGCAGCAAACATCTCGCTGTATGTCCCACATCCAAAGTGCCAAGAGAGTAATGTAGAGCTTGCTCTCCCTGTCTTTGAGTACTGTTTGCACTGTCCCGATTACCTCTTTGCTAACATTCTCTTCAGAGCTGCAGTGAAACCAGGAACCACGTGGAGAAGGCACCCACACTGAAAGTGCCTGGAAGGAACGTTGGGGCTTCTTCTCAGTGTCTCTGACATAGGGTTTCACTGTCCCGGGAAAGTCTCTGCTAACACCCTGCAGAGCGCTGTGCCCAATATACAGAAACGTCTTGCGGTATCTCCTACAGGGAAAGTGCCAGGAGGAATTGTCGACCTTGTTCTCAGTGTCTCTGAGAATTGCTCTGATTATCCCTGTGACCTCTTTGCTAAGACTCTCCAGAAAGCCGTCCTCAAAACCAACACACATCTTGACATATCTCCCACACTGATCGCACTGTCTCCAGAAACGGCATTCAAGGAGCCAGGAACTTTTCTGCCCACACTGTCCGGGGACAGTTCCTAAAACCAATATACATCCTGCTATATCTCCCACATGGAAAGTGCCAGGAGGGAAAAGTGAGGATTATGCTTAGACTTTCTCGGAACTGCTTCAAATCAACTAGATATCTTTGTGCTGTATATCTCCCAACAGCCAAACGCAAAAGCAGCAAACATCTCGCTGTATGTCCCACATCCAAAGTGCCAAGAGAGAGCTTGCTCTCCCTGTCTTTGAGTACTGTTTGCACTGTCCCGATTACCTCTTTGCTAACATTCTCTTCAGAGCTGCAGTGAAACCAGGAACCACGTGGAGAAGGCACCCACACTGAAAGTGCCTGGAAGGAACTTTGGGGCTTCTTCTCAGTGTCTCTGACATAGGGTTTCACTGTCCCGGGAAAGTCTCTGCTAACACCCTGCAGAGTGCTGTGCCCAATATACAGAAACGTCTTGCAGCATCTCCTACAGGGAAAGTGCCAGGAGGAATTGTCGACCTTGTTCTCAGTGTCTCTGAGAATTGCTCTGATTATCCCTGTGACCTCTTTGCTAAGACTCTCCAGAAAGCCGTCCTCAAAACCAACACACATCTTGACATATCTCCCACACTGATCGCACTGTCTCCAGAAACGGCATTCAAGGAGCCAGGAACTTTTCTGCCCACACTGTCCGGGGACAGTTCCTAAAACCAATATACATCCTGCTATATCTCCCACATGGAAAGTGCCAGGAGGGAAAAGTGAGGATTATGCTTAGACTTTCTCGGAACTGCTTCAAATCAACTAGATATCTTTGTGCTGTATATCTCCCAACAGCCAAACGCAAAAGCAGCAAACATCTCGCTGTATGTCCCACATCCAAAGTGCCAAGAGAGTAATGTAGAGCTTGCTCTCCCTGTCTTTGAGTACTGTTTGCACTGTCCCGATTACCTCTTTGCTAACATTCTCTTCAGAGCTGCAGTGAAACCAGGAACCACGTGGAGAAGGCACCCACACTGAAAGTGCCTGGAAGGAACGTTGGGGCTTCTTCTCAGTGTCTCTGACATAGGGTTTCACTGTCCCGGGAAAGTCTCTGCTAACACCCTGCAGAGCGCTGTGCCCAATATACAGAAACGTCTTGCGGTATCTCCTACAGGGAAAGTTCCAGGAGGGAAAAGTGAGGATTATGCTTAGACTTTCTCTGAACTGCTTCAAATCAACTGGATATCTTTGTGCTGTAAATCTCCCAACAGCCAAATGTAAAAGCAGCAAACATCTCGCTGTATGTCCCACATCCAAAGTGCCAAGAGAGTAATGTAGAGCTTGCTCTCCCTGTCTTTGAGTACTGTTTGCACTGTCCCGATTACCTCTTTGCTAACATTCTCTTCAGAGCTGCAGTGAAACCAGGAACCACGTGGAGAAGGCACCCACACTGAAAGTGCCTGGAAGGAACGTTGGGGCTTCTTTTCAGTGTCTCTGACATAGGGTTTCACTGTCCCGGGAAAGTCTCTGCTAACACCCTGCAGAGCGCTGTGCCCAATATACAGAAACGTCTTGCGGTATCCCCTGCAGGGAAAGTGCCAGGAGGGAAAAGTGAGGATTATGCTTAGACTTTCTCGGAACTGCTTCAAATCAACTAGATATCTTTGTGCTGTAAATCTCCCAACAGCCAAACGCAAAAGCAGCAAACATCTCGCTGTATGTCCCACATCCAAAGTGCCAAGAGAGTAATGTAGAGCTTGCTCTCCCTGTCTTTGAGTACTGTTTGCACTGTCCCGATTACCTCTTTGCTAACATTCTCTTCAGAGCTGCAGTGAAACCAGGAACCACGTGGAGAAGGCACCCACACTGAAAGTGCCTGGAAGGAACGTTGGGGCTTCTTTTCAGTGTCTCTGACATAGGGTTTCACTGTCCCGGGAAAGTCTCTGCTAACACCCTGCAGAGCGCTGTGCCCAATATACAGAAACGTCTTGCGGTATCCCCTGCAGGGAAAGTGCCAGGAGGGAAAAGTGAGGATTATGCTTAGACTTTCTCGGAACTGCTTCAAATCAACTAGATATCTTTGTGCTGTAAATCTCCCAACTGCCAAACGCAAAAGCAGCAAACATCTCGCTGTATGTCCCACATCCAAAGTGCCAAGAGAGTAATGTAGAGCTTGCTCTCCCTGTCTTTGAGTACTGTTTGCACTGTCCCGATTACCTCTTTGCTAACATTCTCTTCAGAGCTGCAGTGAAACCAGGAACCACGTGGAGAAGGCACCCACACTGAAAGTGCCTGGAAGGAACGTTGGGGCTTCTTCTCAGTGTCTCTGATATAGGGTTTCACTGTCCCGGGAAAGTCTCTGCTAACACCCTGCAGAGCGCTGTGCCCAATATACAGAAACGTGTTGCGGTATCCCCTACAGGGAAAGTGCCAGGAGGGAAAAGTGAGGATTATGTTTCGACTTTCTCGGAACTGCTTCAAATCAACTGGATATCTTTGTGCTGTAAATCTCCCAACAGCCAAACGCAAAAGCAGCAAACATCTCGCTGTATGTCCCACATCCAAAGTGCCAAGAGAGTAATGTAGAGCTTGCTCTCCCTGTCTTTGAGTACTGTTTGCACTGTCCCGATTACCTCTTTGCTAACATTCTCTTCAGAGCTGCAGTGAAACCAGGAACCACGTGGAGAAGGCACCCACACTGAAAGTGCCTGGAAGGAACGTTGGGGCTTCTTCTCAGTGTCTCTGATATAGGGTTTCACTGTCCCGGGAAAGTCTCTGCTAACACCCTGCAGAGCGCTGTGCCCAATATACAGAAACGTCTTGCGGTATCCCCTACAGGGAAAGTGCCAGGAGGGAAAAGTGAGGATTATGTTTAGACTTTCTCGGAACTGCTTCAAATCAACTGGATATCTTTGTGCTGTAAATCTCCCAACAGCCAAACGCAAAAGCAGCAAACATCTCGCTGTATGTCCCACATCCAAAGTGCCAAGAGAGTAATGTAGAGCTTGCTCTCCCTGTCTTTGAGTACTGTTTGCACTGTCCCGATTACCTCTTTGCTAACATTCTCTTCAGAGCTGCAGTGAAACCAGGAACCACGTGGAGAAGGCACCCACACTGAAAGTGCCTGGAAGGAACGTTGGGGCTTCTTTTCAGTGTCTCTGACATAGGGTTTCACTGTCCCGGGAAAGTCTCTGCTAACACCCTGCAGAGCGCTGTGCCCAATATACAGAAACGTCTTGCGGTATCCCCTACAGGGAAAGTGCCAGGAGGGAAAAGTGAGGATTATGCTTAGACTTTCTCGGAACTGCTTCAAATCAACTGGATATCTTTGTGCTGTAAATCTCCCAACAGCCAAACGCAAAAGCAGCAAACATCTCGCTGTATGTCCCACATCCAAAGTGCCAAGAGAGTAATGTAGAGCTTGCTCTCCCTGTCTTTGAGTACTGTTTGCACTGTCCCGATTACCTCTTTGCTAACATTCTCTTCAGAGCTGCAGTGAAACCAGGAACCACGTGGAGAAGGCACCCACACTGAAAGTGCCTGGAAGGAACGTTGGGGCTTCTTCTCAGTGTCTCTGACATAGGGTTTCACTGTCCCGGGAAAGTCTCTGCTAACACCCTGCAGAGCGCTGTGCCCAATATACAGAAACGTCTTGCGGTATCCCCTGCAGGGAAAGTGCCAGGAGGGAAAAGTGAGGATTATGCTTAGACTTTCTCGGAACTGCTTCAAATCAACTAGATATCTTTGTGCTGTAAATCTCCCAACAGCCAAACGCAAAAGCAGCAAACATCTCGCTGTATGTCCCACATCCAAAGTGCCAAGAGAGAGCTTGCTCTCCCTGTCTTTGAGTACTGTTTGCACTGTCCCGATTACCTCTTTGCTAACATTCTCTTCAGAGCTGCAGTGAAACCAGGAACCACGTGGAGAAGGCACCCACACTGAAAGTGCCTGGAAGGAACTTTGGGGCTTCTTCTCAGTGTCTCTGACATAGGGTTTCACTGTCCCGGGAAAGTCTCTGCTAACACCCTGCAGAGTGCTGTGCCCAATATACAGAAACGTCTTGCAGCATCTCCTACAGGGAAAGTGCCAGGAGGAATTGTCGACCTTGTTCTCAGTGTCTCTGAGAATTGCTCTGATTATCCCTGTGACCTCTTTGCTAAGACTCTCCAGTAAGCCGTCCTCAAAACCAACACACATGTTGACATATCTCCCACACTGATCGCACTGTCTCCAGAAACGGCATTCAAGGAGCCAGGAACTTTTCTGCCCACACTGTCCGGGGACAGTTCCTAAAACCAATATACATCCTGCTATATCTCCCACATGGAAAGTGCCAGGAGGGAAAAGTGAGGATTATGCTTAGACTTTCTCGGAACTGCTTCAAATCAACTGGATATCTTTGTGCTGTAAATCTCCCAACAGCCAAACGCAAAAGCAGCAAACATCTCGCTGTATGTCCCACATCCAAAGTGCCAAGAGAGTAATGTAGAGCTTGCTCTCCCTGTCTTTGAGTACTGTTTGCACTGTCCCGATTACCTCTTTGCTAACATTCTCTTCAGAGCTGCAGTGAAACCAGGAACCACGTGGAGAAGGCACCCACACTGAAAGTGCCTGGAAGGAACGTTGGGGCTTCTTTTCAGTGTCTCTGACATAGGGTTTCACTGTCCCGGGAAAGTCTCTGCTAACACCCTGCAGAGCGCTGTGCCCAATATACAGAAACGTCTTGCGGTATCCCCTGCAGGGAAAGTGCCAGGAGGGAAAAGTGAGGATTATGCTTAGACTTTCTCGGAACTGCTTCAAATCAACTAGATATCTTTGTGCTGTAAATCTCCCAACTGCCAAACGCAAAAGCAGCAAACATCTCGCTGTATGTCCCACATCCAAAGTGCCAAGAGAGTAATGTAGAGCTTGCTCTCCCTGTCTTTGAGTACTGTTTGCACTGTCCCGATTACCTCTTTGCTAACATTCTCTTCAGAGCTGCAGTGAAACCAGGAACCACGTGGAGAAGGCACCAACTCTGAAAGTGCCTGGAAGGAACGTTGGGACTTCTTCTCAGTGTCTCTGATATAGGGTTTCACTGTCCCGGGAAAGTCTCTCCTAACAGCCTGCAGAGCGCTGTGCCCAATATACAGAAACGTCTTGCGGTATCCCCTACAGGGAAAGTGCCAGGAGGGAAAAGTGAGGATTATGTTTAGACTTTCTCTGAACTGCTTCAAATCAACTGGATATCTTTGTGCTGTAAATCTCCCAACAGCCAAATGTAAAAGCAGCAAACATCTCGCTGTATGTCCCACATCCAAAGTGCCAAGAGAGAGCTTGCTCTCCCTGTCTTTGAGTACTGTTTGCACTGTCCCGATTACCTCTTTGCTAACATTCTCTTCAGAGCTGCAGTGAAACCAGGAACCACGTGAAGAAGGCACCCACACTGAAAATGCCTGGAAGGAACGTTGGGGCTTCTTCTCAGTGTCTCTGATATAGGGTTTCACTGTCCCGGGAAAGTCTCTGCTAACACCCTGCAGAGCGCTGTGCCCAATATACAGAAACGTCTTGCAGCATCTCCTACAGGGAAAGTGCCAGGAGGAATTGTCGACCTTGTTCTCAGTGTCTCTGAGAATTGCTCTGATTATCCCTGTGACCTCTTTGCTAAGACTCTCCAGAAAGCCGTCCTCAAAACCAACACACATCTTGACATATCTCCCACACTGATCGCACTGTCTCCAGAAACGGCATTCAAGGAGCCAGGAACTTTTCTGCCCACACTGTCCGGGGATAGTTCCTAAAACCAATATACATCCTGCTATATCTCCCACATGGAAAGTGCCAGGAGGGAAAAGTGAGGATTATGCTTAGACTTTCTCGGAACTGCTTCAAATCAACTAGATATCTTTGTGCTGTAAATCTCCCAACAGCCAAACGCAAAAGCAGCAAACATCTCGCTGTATGTCCCACATCCAAAGTGCCAAGAGAGAGCTTGCTCTCCCTGTCTTTGAGTACTGTTTGCACTGTCCCGATTACCTCTTTGCTAACATTCTCTTCAGAGCTGCAGTGAAACCAGGAACCACGTGGAGAAGGCACCCACACTGAAAGTGCCTGGAAGGAACTTTGGGGCTTCTTCTCAGTGTCTCTGACATAGGGTTTCACTGTCCCGGGAAAGTCTCTGCTAACACCCTGCAGAGTGCTGTGCCCAATATACAGAAACGTCTTGCAGCATCTCCTACAGGGAAAGTGCCAGGAGGAATTGTCGACCTTGTTCTCAGTGTCTCTGAGAATTGCTCTGATTATCCCTGTGACCTCTTTGCTAAGACTCTCCAGTAAGCCGTCCTCAAAACCAACACACATCTTGACATATCTCCCACACTGATCGCACTGTCTCCAGAAACGGCATTCAAGGAGCCAGGAACTTTTCTGCCCACACTGTCCGGGGACAGTTCCTAAAACCAATATACATCCTGCTATATCTCCCACATGGAAAGTGCCAGGAGGGAAAAGTGAGGATTATGCTTAGACTTTCTCGGAACTGCTTCAAATCAACTGGATATCTTTGTGCTGTAAATCTCCCAACAGCCAAACGCAAAAGCAGCAAACATCTCGCTGTATGTCCCACATCCAAAGTGCCAAGAGAGTAATGTAGAGCTTGCTCTCCCTGTCTTTGAGTACTGTTTGCACTGTCCCGATTACCTCTTTGCTAACATTCTCTTCAGAGCTGCAGTGAAACCAGGAACCACGTGGAGAAGGCACCCACACTGAAAGTGCCTGGAAGGAACGTTGGGGCTTCTTTTCAGTGTCTCTGACATAGGGTTTCACTGTCCCGGGAAAGTCTCTGCTAACACCCTGCAGAGCGCTGTGCCCAATATACAGAAACGTCTTGCGGTATCCCCTGCAGGGAAAGTGCCAGGAGGGAAAAGTGAGGATTATGCTTAGACTTTCTCGGAACTGCTTCAAATCAACTAGATATCTTTGTGCTGTAAATCTCCCAACTGCCAAACGCAAAAGCAGCAAACATCTCGCTGTATGTCCCACATCCAAAGTGCCAAGAGAGTAATGTAGAGCTTGCTCTCCCTGTCTTTGAGTACTGTTTGCACTGTCCCGATTACCTCTTTGCTAACATTCTCTTCAGAGCTGCAGTGAAACCAGGAACCACGTGGAGAAGGCACCAACTCTGAAAGTGCCTGGAAGGAACGTTGGGACTTCTTCTCAGTGTCTCTGATATAGGGTTTCACTGTCCCGGGAAAGTCTCTCCTAACAGCCTGCAGAGCGCTGTGCCCAATATACAGAAACGTCTTGCGGTATCCCCTACAGGGAAAGTGCCAGGAGGGAAAAGTGAGGATTATGTTTAGACTTTCTCTGAACTGCTTCAAATCAACTGGATATCTTTGTGCTGTAAATCTCCCAACAGCCAAATGTAAAAGCAGCAAACATCTCGCTGTATGTCCCACATCCAAAGTGCCAAGAGAGAGCTTGCTCTCCCTGTCTTTGAGTACTGTTTGCACTGTCCCGATTACCTCTTTGCTAACATTCTCTTCAGAGCTGCAGTGAAACCAGGAACCACGTGAAGAAGGCACCCACACTGAAAGTGCCTGGAAGGAACGTTGGGGCTTCTTCTCAGTGTCTCTGATATAGGGTTTCACTGTCCTGGGAAAGTCTCTGCTAACACCCTGCAGAGCGCTGTGCCCAATATACAGAAACGTCTTGCAGCATCTCCTACAGGGAAAGTGCCAGGAGGAATTGTCGACCTTGTTCTCAGTGTCTCTGAGAATTGCTCTGATTATCCCTGTGACCTCTTTGCTAAGACTCTCCAGAAAGCCGTCCTCAAAACCAACACACATCTTGACATATCTCCCACACTGATCGCACTGTCTCCAGAAACGGCATTCAAGGAGCCAGGAACTTTTCTGCCCACACTGTCCGGGGATAGTTCCTAAAACCAATATACATCCTGCTATATCTCCCACATGGAAAGTGCCAGGAGGGAAAAGTGAGGATTATGCTTAGACTTTCTCGGAACTGCTTCAAATCAACTGGATATCTTTGTGCTGTAAATCTCCCAACAGCCAAACGCAAAAGCAGCAAACATCTCGCTGTATGTCCCACATCCAAAGTGCCAAGAGAGAGCTTGCTCTCCCTGTCTTTGAGTACTGTTTGCACTGTCCCGATTACCTCTTTGCTAACATTCTCTTCAGAGCTGCAGTGAAACCAGGAACCACATGGAGAAGGCACCAACTCTGAAAGTGCCTGGAAGGAACGTTGGGACTTCTTCTCAGTGTCTCTGATATAGGGTTTCACTGTCCCGGGAAAGTCTCTCCTAACAGCCTGCAGAGCGCTGTGCCCAATATACAGAAACGTCTTGCGGTATCCCCTACAGGGAAAGTGCCAGGAGGGAAAAGTGAGGATTATGTTTAGACTTTCTCGGAACTGCTTCAAATCAACTAGATATCTTTGTGCTGTAAATCTCCCAACAGCCAAATGTAAAAGCAGCAAACATCTCGCTGTATGTTCCACATCCAAAGTGCCAAGAGAGAGCTTGCTCTCCCTGTCTTTGAGTACTGTTTGCACTGTCCCGATTACCTCTTTGCTGACATTCTCTTCAGAGCTGCAGTGAAACCAGGAACCACGTGGAGAAGGCACCAACTCTGAAAGTGCCTGGAAGGAACCTTGGGGCTTCTTCTCAGTGTCTCTGATATAGGGTTTCACTGTCCCGGGAAAGTCTCTGCTAACACCCTGCAGAGCGCTGTGCCCAATATACAGAAACGTCTTGCGGTATCCCCTACAGGGAAAGTGCCAGGAGGGAAAAGTGAGGATTATGTTTAGACTTTCTCTGAACTGCTTCAAATCAACTGGATATCTTTGTGCTGTAAATCTCCCAACAGCCAAATGTAAAAGCAGCAAACATCTCGCTGTATGTCCCACATCCAAAGTGCCAAGAGAGAGCTTGCTCTCCCTGTCTTTGAGTACTGTTTGCACTGTCCCGATTACCTCTTTGCTAACATTCTCTTCAGAGCTGCAGTGAAACCAGGAACCACGTGAAGAAGGCACCCACACTGAAAATGCCTGGAAGGAACGTTGGGGCTTCTTCTCAGTGTCTCTGATATAGGGTTTCACTGTCCCGGGAAAGTCTCTGCTAACACCCTGCAGAGCGCTGTGCCCAATATACAGAAACGTCTTGCAGCATCT
The DNA here is from genome assembly GCF_963924245.1 of Chroicocephalus ridibundus. NCBI lineage: Eukaryota > Metazoa > Chordata > Aves > Charadriiformes > Laridae > Chroicocephalus > Chroicocephalus ridibundus. Next base: position 91,448 of record NW_026961748.1, read on the forward strand.
CCTACAGGGAAAGTGCCAGGAGGAATTGTCGACCTTGTTCTCAGTGTCTCTGAGAATTGCTCTGATTATCCCTGTGACCTCTTTGCTAAGACTCTCCAGAAAGCCGTCCTCAAAACCAACACACATCTTGACATATCTCCCACACTGATCGCACTGTCTCCAGAAACGGCATTCAAGGAGCCAGGAACTTTTCTGCCCACACTGTCCGGGGATAGTTCCTAAAACCAATATACATCCTGCTATATCTCCCACATGGAAAGTGCCAGGAGGGAAAAGTGAGGATTATGCTTAGACTTTCTCGGAACTGCTTCAAATCAACTAGATATCTTTGTGCTGTAAATCTCCCAACAGCCAAACGCAAAAGCAGCAAACATCTCGCTGTATGTCCCACATCCAAAGTGCCAAGAGAGAGCTTGCTCTCCCTGTCTTTGAGTACTGTTTGCACTGTCCCGATTACCTCTTTGCTAACATTCTCTTCAGAGCTGCAGTGAAACCAGGAACCACGTGGAGAAGGCACCCACACTGAAAGTGCCTGGAAGGAACTTTGGGGCTTCTTCTCAGTGTCTCTGACATAGGGTTTCACTGTCCCGGGAAAGTCTCTGCTAACACCCTGCAGAGTGCTGTGCCCAATATACAGAAACGTCTTGCAGCATCTCCTACAGGGAAAGTGCCAGGAGGAATTGTCGACCTTGTTCTCAGTGTCTCTGAGAATTGCTCTGATTATCCCTGTGACCTCTTTGCTAAGACTCTCCAGTAAGCCGTCCTCAAAACCAACACACATCTTGACATATCTCCCACACTGATCGCACTGTCTCCAGAAACGGCATTCAAGGAGCCAGGAACTTTTCTGCCCACACTGTCCGGGGACAGTTCCTAAAACCAATATACATCCTGCTATATCTCCCACATGGAAAGTGCCAGGAGGGAAAAGTGAGGATTATGCTTAGACTTTCTCGGAACTGCTTCAAATCAACTGGATATCTTTGTGCTGTAAATCTCCCAACAGCCAAACGCAAAAGCAGCAAACATCTCGCTGTATGTCCCACATCCAAAGTGCCAAGAGAGTAATGTAGAGCTTGCTCTCCCTGTCTTTGAGTACTGTTTGCACTGTCCCGATTACCTCTTTGCTAACATTCTCTTCAGAGCTGCAGTGAAACCAGGAACCACGTGGAGAAGGCACCAACTCTGAAAGTGCCTGGAAGGAACGTTGGGACTTCTTCTCAGTGTCTCTGATATAGGGTTTCACTGTCCCGGGAAAGTCTCTCCTAACAGCCTGCAGAGCGCTGTGCCCAATATACAGAAACGTCTTGCGGTATCCCCTACAGGGAAAGTGCCAGGAGGGAAAAGTGAGGATTATGTTTAGACTTTCTCTGAACTGCTTCAAATCAACTGGATATCTTTGTGCTGTAAATCTCCCAACAGCCAAATGTAAAAGCAGCAAACATCTCGCTGTATGTCCCACATCCAAAGTGCCAAGAGAGAGCTTGCTCTCCCTGTCTTTGAGTACTGTTTGCACTGTCCCGATTACCTCTTTGCTAACATTCTCTTCAGAGCTGCAGTGAAACCAGGAACCACGTGAAGAAGGCACCCACACTGAAAGTGCCTGGAAGGAACGTTGGGGCTTCTTCTCAGTGTCTCTGATATAGGGTTTCACTGTCCTGGGAAAGTCTCTGCTAACACCCTGCAGAGCGCTGTGCCCAATATACAGAAACGTCTTGCAGCATCTCCTACAGGGAAAGTGCCAGGAGGAATTGTCGACCTTGTTCTCAGTGTCTCTGAGAATTGCTCTGATTATCCCTGTGACCTCTTTGCTAAGACTCTCCAGAAAGCCGTCCTCAAAACCAACACACATCTTGACATATCTCCCACACTGATCGCACTGTCTCCAGAAACGGCATTCAAGGAGCCAGGAACTTTTCTGCCCACACTGTCCGGGGATAGTTCCTAAAACCAATATACATCCTGCTATATCTCCCACATGGAAAGTGCCAGGAGGGAAAAGTGAGGATTATGCTTAGACTTTCTCGGAACTGCTTCAAATCAACTGGATATCTTTGTGCTGTAAATCTCCCAACAGCCAAACGCAAAAGCAGCAAACATCTCGCTGTATGTCCCACATCCAAAGTGCCAAGAGAGAGCTTGCTCTCCCTGTCTTTGAGTACTGTTTGCACTGTCCCGATTACCTCTTTGCTAACATTCTCTTCAGAGCTGCAGTGAAACCAGGAACCACATGGAGAAGGCACCAACTCTGAAAGTGCCTGGAAGGAACGTTGGGACTTCTTCTCAGTGTCTCTGATATAGGGTTTCACTGTCCCGGGAAAGTCTCTCCTAACAGCCTGCAGAGCGCTGTGCCCAATATACAGAAACGTCTTGCGGTATCCCCTACAGGGAAAGTGCCAGGAGGGAAAAGTGAGGATTATGTTTAGACTTTCTCGGAACTGCTTCAAATCAACTAGATATCTTTGTGCTGTAAATCTCCCAACAGCCAAATGTAAAAGCAGCAAACATCTCGCTGTATGTTCCACATCCAAAGTGCCAAGAGAGAGCTTGCTCTCCCTGTCTTTGAGTACTGTTTGCACTGTCCCGATTACCTCTTTGCTGACATTCTCTTCAGAGCTGCAGTGAAACCAGGAACCACGTGGAGAAGGCACCAACTCTGAAAGTGCCTGGAAGGAACCTTGGGGCTTCTTCTCAGTGTCTCTGATATAGGGTTTCACTGTCCCGGGAAAGTCTCTGCTAACACCCTGCAGAGCGCTGTGCCCAATATACAGAAACGTCTTGCGGTATCCCCTACAGGGAAAGTGCCAGGAGGGAAAAGTGAGGATTATGTTTAGACTTTCTCTGAACTGCTTCAAATCAACTGGATATCTTTGTGCTGTAAATCTCCCAACAGCCAAATGTAAAAGCAGCAAACATCTCGCTGTATGTCCCACATCCAAAGTGCCAAGAGAGAGCTTGCTCTCCCTGTCTTTGAGTACTGTTTGCACTGTCCCGATTACCTCTTTGCTAACATTCTCTTCAGAGCTGCAGTGAAACCAGGAACCACGTGAAGAAGGCACCCACACTGAAAATGCCTGGAAGGAACGTTGGGGCTTCTTCTCAGTGTCTCTGATATAGGGTTTCACTGTCCCGGGAAAGTCTCTGCTAACACCCTGCAGAGCGCTGTGCCCAATATACAGAAACGTCTTGCAGCATCTCCTACAGGGAAAGTGCCAGGAGGAATTGTCGACCTTGTTCTCAGTGTCTCTGAGAATTGCTCTGATTATCCCTGTGACCTCTTTGCTAAGACTCTCCAGAAAGCCGTCCTCAAAACCAACACACATCTTGACATATCTCCCACACTGATCGCACTGTCTCCAGAAACGGCATTCAAGGAGCCAGGAACTTTTCTGCCCACACTGTCCGGGGATAGTTCCTAAAACCAATATACATCCTGCTATATCTCCCACATGGAAAGTGCCAGGAGGGAAAAGTGAGGATTATGCTTAGACTTTCTCGGAACTGCTTCAAATCAACTAGATATCTTTGTGCTGTAAATCTCCCAACAGCCAAACGCAAAAGCAGCAAACATCTCGCTGTATGTCCCACATCCAAAGTGCCAAGAGAGAGCTTGCTCTCCCTGTCTTTGAGTACTGTTTGCACTGTCCCGATTACCTCTTTGCTAACATTCTCTTCAGAGCTGCAGTGAAACCAGGAACCACGTGGAGAAGGCACCCACACTGAAAGTGCCTGGAAGGAACTTTGGGGCTTCTTCTCAGTGTCTCTGACATAGGGTTTCACTGTCCCGGGAAAGTCTCTGCTAACACCCTGCAGAGTGCTGTGCCCAATATACAGAAACGTCTTGCAGCATCTCCTACAGGGAAAGTGCCAGGAGGAATTGTCGACCTTGTTCTCAGTGTCTCTGAGAATTGCTCTGATTATCCCTGTGACCTCTTTGCTAAGACTCTCCAGTAAGCCGTCCTCAAAACCAACACACATCTTGACATATCTCCCACACTGATCGCACTGTCTCCAGAAACGGCATTCAAGGAGCCAGGAACTTTTCTGCCCACACTGTCCGGGGACAGTTCCTAAAACCAATATACATCCTGCTATATCTCCCACATGGAAAGTGCCAGGAGGGAAAAGTGAGGATTATGCTTAGACTTTCTCGGAACTGCTTCAAATCAACTGGATATCTTTGTGCTGTAAATCTCCCAACAGCCAAACGCAAAAGCAGCAAACATCTCGCTGTATGTCCCACATCCAAAGTGCCAAGAGAGTAATGTAGAGCTTGCTCTCCCTGTCTTTGAGTACTGTTTGCACTGTCCCGATTACCTCTTTGCTAACATTCTCTTCAGAGCTGCAGTGAAACCAGGAACCACGTGGAGAAGGCACCCACACTGAAAGTGCCTGGAAGGAACGTTGGGGCTTCTTTTCAGTGTCTCTGACATAGGGTTTCACTGTCCCGGGAAAGTCTCTGCTAACACCCTGCAGAGCGCTGTGCCCAATATACAGAAACGTCTTGCGGTATCCCCTGCAGGGAAAGTGCCAGGAGGGAAAAGTGAGGATTATGCTTAGACTTTCTCGGAACTGCTTCAAATCAACTAGATATCTTTGTGCTGTAAATCTCCCAACTGCCAAACGCAAAAGCAGCAAACATCTCGCTGTATGTCCCACATCCAAAGTGCCAAGAGAGTAATGTAGAGCTTGCTCTCCCTGTCTTTGAGTACTGTTTGCACTGTCCCGATTACCTCTTTGCTAACATTCTCTTCAGAGCTGCAGTGAAACCAGGAACCACGTGGAGAAGGCACCAACTCTGAAAGTGCCTGGAAGGAACGTTGGGACTTCTTCTCAGTGTCTCTGATATAGGGTTTCACTGTCCCGGGAAAGTCTCTCCTAACAGCCTGCAGAGCGCTGTGCCCAATATACAGAAACGTCTTGCGGTATCCCCTACAGGGAAAGTGCCAGGAGGGAAAAGTGAGGATTATGTTTAGACTTTCTCTGAACTGCTTCAAATCAACTGGATATCTTTGTGCTGTAAATCTCCCAACAGCCAAATGTAAAAGCAGCAAACATCTCGCTGTATGTCCCACATCCAAAGTGCCAAGAGAGAGCTTGCTCTCCCTGTCTTTGAGTACTGTTTGCACTGTCCCGATTACCTCTTTGCTAACATTCTCTTCAGAGCTGCAGTGAAACCAGGAACCACGTGAAGAAGGCACCCACACTGAAAGTGCCTGGAAGGAACGTTGGGGCTTCTTCTCAGTGTCTCTGATATAGGGTTTCACTGTCCCGGGAAAGTCTCTGCTAACACCCTGCAGAGCGCTGTGCCCAATATACAGAAACGTCTTGCAGCATCTCCTACAGGGAAAGTGCCAGGAGGAATTGTCGACCTTGTTCTCAGTGTCTCTGAGAATTGCTCTGATTATCCCTGTGACCTCTTTGCTAAGACTCTCCAGAAAGCCGTCCTCAAAACCAACACACATCTTGACATATCTCCCACACTGATCGCACTGTCTCCAGAAACGGCATTCAAGGAGCCAGGAACTTTTCTGCCCACACTGTCCGGGGATAGTTCCTAAAACCAATATACATCCTGCTATATCTCCCACATGGAAAGTGCCAGGAGGGAAAAGTGAGGATTATGCTTAGACTTTCTCGGAACTGCTTCAAATCAACTGGATATCTTTGTGCTGTAAATCTCCCAACAGCCAAACGCAAAAGCAGCAAACATCTCGCTGTATGTCCCACATCCAAAGTGCCAAGAGAGAGCTTGCTCTCCCTGTCTTTGAGTACTGTTTGCACTGTCCCGATTACCTCTTTGCTAACATTCTCTTCAGAGCTGCAGTGAAACCAGGAACCACATGGAGAAGGCACCAACTCTGAAAGTGCCTGGAAGGAACGTTGGGACTTCTTCTCAGTGTCTCTGATATAGGGTTTCACTGTCCCGGGAAAGTCTCTCCTAACAGCCTGCAGAGCGCTGTGCCCAATATACAGAAACGTCTTGCGGTATCCCCTACAGGGAAAGTGCCAGGAGGGAAAAGTGAGGATTATGTTTAGACTTTCTCGGAACTGCTTCAAATCAACTAGATATCTTTGTGCTGTAAATCTCCCAACAGCCAAATGTAAAAGCAGCAAACATCTCGCTGTATGTTCCACATCCAAAGTGCCAAGAGAGAGCTTGCTCTCCCTGTCTTTGAGTACTGTTTGCACTGTCCCGATTACCTCTTTGCTGACATTCTCTTCAGAGCTGCAGTGAAACCAGGAACCACGTGGAGAAGGCACCAACTCTGAAAGTGCCTGGAAGGAACCTTGGGGCTTCTTCTCAGTGTCTCTGATATAGGGTTTCACTGTCCCGGGAAAGTCTCTGCTAACACCCTGCAGAGCGCTGTGCCCAATATACAGAAACGTCTTGCGGTATCCCCTACAGGGAAAGTGCCAGGAGGGAAAAGTGAGGATTATGTTTAGACTTTCTCGGAACTGCTTCAAATCAACTGGATATCTTTGTGCTGTAAATCTCCCAACAGCCAAACGCAAAAGCAGCAAACATCTCGCTGTATTTCCCACATCCAAAGTGCCAAGAGAGTAATGTAGAGCTTGCTCTCCCTGTCTTTGAGTACTGTTTGCACTGTCCCGATTACCTCTTTGCTAACATTCTCTTCAGAGCTGCAGTGAAACCAGGAACCACGTGGAGAAGGCACCCACACTGAAAATGCCTGGAAGGAACGTTGGGGCTTCTTCTCAGTGTCTCTGATATAGGGTTTCACTGTCCCGGGAAAGTCTCTCCTAACAGCCTGCAGAGCGCTGTGCCCAATATACAGAAACGTCTTGCGGTATCCCCTACAGGGAAAGTGCCAGGAGGGAAAAGTGAGGATTATGCTTAGACTTTCTCGGAACTGCTTCAAATCAACTGGATATCTTTGTGCTGTAAATCTCCCAACAGCCAAACGCAAAAGCAGCAAACATCTCGCTGTATGTCCCACATCCAAAGTGCCAAGACAGAGCTTGCTCTCCCTGTCTTTGAGTACTGTTTGCACTGTCCCGATTACCTCTTTGCTAACATTCTCTTCAGAGCTGCAGTGAAACCAGGAACCACGTGAAGAAGGCACCCACACCGAAAATGCCTGGAAGGAACGTTGGGGCTTCTTCTCAGTGTCTCTGATATAGGGTTTCACTGTCCCGGGAAAGTCTCTCCTAACAGCCTGCAGAGCGCTGTGCCCAATATACAGAAACGTCTTGCGGTATCCCCTACAGGGAAAGTGCCAGGAGGGAAAAGTGAGGATTATGTTTAGACTTTCTCGGAACTGCTTCAAATCAACTAGATATCTTTGTGCTGTAAATCTCCCAACAGCCAAATGTAAAAGCAGCAAACATCTCGCTGTATGTCCCACATCCAAAGTGCCAAGAGAGAGCTTGCTCTCCCTGTCTTTGAGTACTGTTTGCACTGTCCCAATTACCTCTTTGCTAACATTCTCTTCAGAGCTGCAGTGAAACCAGGAACCACGTGGAGAAGGCACCCACACTGAAAGTGCCTGGAAGGAACGTTGGGGCTTCTTCTCAGTGTCTCTGATATAGGGTTTCACTGTCCCCGGAAAAGTCTCTGCTAACACCCTGCAGAGCGCTGTGCCCAATATACAGAAACGTCTTGCGGTATCCCCTACAGGGAAAGTGCCAGGAGGGAAAAGTGAGGATTATGTTTAGACTTTCTCTGAACTGCTTCAAATCAACTGGATATCTTTGTGCTGTAAATCTCGCAACAGCCAAACGCAAAAGCAGCAAACATCTCGCTGTATGTCCCACATCCAAAGTGCCAAGAGAGAGCTTGCTCTCCCTGTCTTTGAGTACTGTTTGCACTGTCCCGATTACCTCTTTGCTAACATTCTCTTCAGAGCTGCAGTGAAACCAGGAACCACGTGGAGAAGGCACCAACTCTGAAAGTGCCTGGAAGGAACGTTGGGACTTCTTCTCAGTGTCTCTGATATAGGGTTTCACTGTCCCGGGAAAGTCTCTCCTAACAGCCTGCAGAGCGCTGTGCCCAATATACAGAAACGTCTTGCGGTATCCCCTACAGGGAAAGTGCCAGGAGGGAAAAGTGAGGATTATGTTTAGACTTTCTCTGAACTGCTTCAAATCAACTAAATATCTTTGTGCTGTAAATCTCCCAACAGCCAAATGTAAAAGCAGCAAACATCTCGCTGTATGTCCCACATCCAAAGTGCCAAGAGAGAGCTTGCTCTCCCTGTCTTTGAGTACTGTTTGCACTGTCCCGATTACCTCTTTGCTAACATTAACTTCAGAGCTGCAGTGAAACCAGGAACCACGTGGAGAAGGCACCCACACTGAAAATGCCTGGAAGGAACGTTGGGGCTTCTTCTCAGTGTCTCTGATATAGGGTTTCACTGTCCCGGGAAAGTCTCTGCTAACACCCTGCAGAGCGCTGTGCCCAATATACAGAAACGTCTTGCGGTATCTCCTACAGGGAAAGTGCCAGGAGGGAAAAGTGAGGATTATGCTTAGACTTTCTCGGAACTGCTTCAAATCAACTGGATATCTTTGTGCTGTAAATCTCCCAACAGCCAAACGCAAAAGCAGCAAACATCTCGCTGTATGTCCCACATCCAAAGTGCCAAGATAGTAATGTAGAGCTTGCTCTCCCTGTCTTTGAGTACTGTTTGCACTGTCCCGATTACCTCTTTGCTAACATTCTCTTCAGAGCTGCAGTGAAACCAGGAACCACGTGGAGAAGGCACCAACTCTGAAAGTGCCTGGAAGGAACGTTGGGACTTCTTCTCAGTGTCTCTGATATAGGGTTTCACTGTCCCGGGAAAGTCTCTCCTAACACCCTGCAGAGCGCTGTGCCCAATATACAGAAACGTCTTGCGGTATCCCCTACAGGGAAAGTGCCAGGAGGGAAAAGTGAGGATTATGTTTAGACTTTCTCTGAACTGCTTCAAATCAACTAAATATCTTTGTGCTGTAAATCTCCCAACAGCCAAATGTAAAAGCAGCAAACATCTCGCTGTATGTCCCACATCCAAAGTGCCAAGAGAGAGCTTGCTCTCCCTGTCTTTGAGTACTGTTTGCACTGTCCCGATTACCTCTTTGCTAACATTCTCTTCAGAGCTGCAGTGAAACCAGGAACCACGTGAAGAAGGCACCCACACTGAAAGTGCCTGGAAGGAACGTTGGGGCTTCTTCTCAGTGTCTCTGATATAGGGTTTCACTGTCCCGGGAAAGTCTCTGCTAACACCCTGCAGAGCGCTGTGCCCAATATACAGAAACGTCTTGCGGTATCTCCTACAGGGAAAGTGCCAGGAGGGAAAAGTGAGGATTATGCTTAGACTTTCTCGGAACTGCTTCAAATCAACTGGATATCTTTGTGCTGTAAATCTCCCAACAGCCAAACGCAAAAGCAGCAAACATCTCGCTGTATGTCCCACATCCAAAGTGCCAAGAGAGTAATGTAGAGCTTGCTCTCCCTGTCTTTGAGTACTGTTTGCACTGTCCCGATTACCTCTTTGCTAACATTCTCTTCAGAGCTGCAGTGAAACCAGGAACCACGTGGAGAAGGCACCAACTCTGAAAGTGCCTGGAAGGAACGTTGGGACTTCTTCTCAGTGTCTCTGATATAGGGTTTCACTGTCCCGGGAAAGTCTCTCCTAACACCCTGCAGAGCGCTGTGCCCAATATACAGAAACGTCTTGCGGTATCCCCTACAGGGAAAGTGCCAGGAGGGAAAAGTGAGGATTATGTTTAGACTTTCTCGGAACTGCTTCAAATCAACTAAATATCTTTGTGCTGTAAATCTCCCAACAGCCAAATGTAAAAGCAGCAAACATCTCGCTGTATGTCCCACATCCAAAGTGCCAAGAGAGAGCTTGCTCTCCCTGTCTTTGAGTACTGTTTGCACTGTCCCGATTACCTCTTTGCTAACATTCTCTTCAGAGCTGCAGTGAAACCAGGAACCACGTGGAGAAGGCACCAACTCTGAAAGTGCCTGGAAGGAACGTTGGGGCTTCTTCTCAGTGTCTCTGATATAGGGTTTCACTGTCCCGGGAAAGTCTCTCCTAACAGCCTGCAGAGCGCTGTGCCCAATATACAGAAACGTCTTGCGGTATCCCCTACAGGGAAAGTGCCAGGAGGGAAAAGTGAGGATTATGTTTAGACTTTCTCTGAACTGCTTCAAATCAACTAAATATCTTTGTGCTGTAAATCTCCCAACAGCCAAATGTAAAAGCAGCAAACATCTCGCTGTATGTTCCACATCCAAAGTGCCAAGAGAGAGCTTGCTCTCCCTGTCTTTGAGTACTGTTTGCACTGTCCCAATTACCTCTTTGCTAACATTCTCTTCAGAGCTGCAGTGAAACCAGGAACCACGTGGAGAAGGCACCCACACTGAAAGTGCCTGGAAGGAACGTTGGGGCTTCTTCTCAGTGTCTCTGATATAGGGTTTCACTGTCCTGGGAAAGTCTCTGCTAACACCCTGCAGAGCGCTGTGCCCAATATACAGAAACGTCTTGCGGTATCCCCTACAGGGAAAGTGCCAGGAGGGAAAAGTGAGGATTATGTTTAGACTTTCTCGGAACTGCTTCAAATCAACTGGATATCTTTGTGCTGTAAATCTCCCAACAGCCAAACGCAAAAGCAGCAAACATCTCGCTGTATGTCCCACATCCAAAGTGCCAAGAGAGAGCTTGCTCTCCCTGTCTTTGAGTACTGTTTGCACTGTCCCGATTACCTCTTTGCTAACATTCTCTTCAGAGCTGCAGTGAAAAGAGGAACCACGTGGAGAAGGCACCCACACTGAAAATGCCTGGAAGGAACGTTGGGGCTTCTTCTCAGTGTCTCTGATATAGGGTTTCACTGTCCCGGGAAAGTCTCTGCTAACACCCTGCAGAGCGCTGTGCCCAATATACAGAAACGTGTTGCGGTATCCCCTACAGGGAAAGTGCCAGGAGGGAAAAGTGAGGATTATGTTTAGACTTTCTCGGAACTGCTTCAAATCAACTGGATATCTTTGTGCTGTAAATCTCCCAACAGCCAAACGCAAAAGCAGCAAACATCTCGCTGTATGTCCCACATCCAAAGTGCCAAGAGAGAGCTTGCTCTCCCTGTCTTTGAGTACTGTTTGCACTGTCCCGATTACCTCTTTGCTAACATTCTCTTCAGAGCTGCAGTGAAAAGAGGAACCACGTGGAGAAGGCACCCACACTGAAAATGCCTGGAAGGAACGTTGGGGCTTCTTCTCAGTGTCTCTGATATAGGGTTTCACTGTCCCGGGAAAGTCTCTGCTAACACCCTGCAGAGCACTGTGCCCAATATACAGAAACGTGTTGCGGTATCCCCTACAGGGAAAGTGCCAGGAGGGAAAAGTGAGGATTATGCTTAGACTTTCTCGGAAGTGCTTCAAATCAACTGGATATCTTTGTGCTGTAAATCTCCCAACAGCCAAACGCAAAAGCAGCAAACATCTCGCTGTATGTCCCACATCCAAAGTGCCAAGAGAGTAATGTAGAGCTTGCTCTCCCTGTCTTTGAGTACTGTTTGCACTGTCCCGATTACCTCTTTGCTAACATTCTCTTCAGAGCTGCAGTGAAACCAGGAACCACGTGGAGAAGGCACCCACACTGAAAGTGCCTGGAAGGAACGTTGGGGCTTCTTCTCAGTGTCTCTGACATAGGGTTTCACTGTCCCGGGAAAGTCTCTGCTAACACCCTGCAGAGCGCTGTGCCCAATATACAGAAACGTCTTGCGGTATCCCCTGCAGGGAAAGTGCCAGGAGGGAAAAGTGAGGATTATGCTTAGACTTTCTCGGAACTGCTTCAAATCAACTAGATATCTTTGTGCTGTAAATCTCCCAACAGCCAAACGCAAAAGCAGCAAACATCTCGCTGTATGTCCCACATCCAAAGTGCCAAGAGAGAGCTTGCTCTCCCTGTCTTTGAGTACTGTTTGCACTGTCCCGATTACCTCTTTGCTAACATTCTCTTCAGAGCTGCAGTGAAACCAGGAACCACGTGGAGAAGGCACCCACACTGAAAGTGCCTGGAAGGAACTTTGGGGCTTCTTCTCAGTGTCTCTGACATAGGGTTTCACTGTCCCGGGAAAGTCTCTGCTAACACCCTGCAGAGTGCTGTGCCCAATATACAGAAACGTCTTGCAGCATCTCCTACAGGGAAAGTGCCAGGAGGAATTGTCGACCTTGTTCTCAGTGTCTCTGAGAATTGCTCTGATTATCCCTGTGACCTCTTTGCTAAGACTCTCCAGTAAGCCGTCCTCAAAACCAACACACATCTTGACATATCTCCCACACTGATCGCACTGTCTCCAGAAACGGCATTCAAGGAGCCAGGAACTTTTCTGCCCACACTGTCCGGGGACAGTTCCTAAAACCAATATACATCCTGCTATATCTCCCACATGGAAAGTGCCAGGAGGGAAAAGTGAGGATTATGCTTAGACTTTCTCGGAACTGCTTCAAATCAACTGGATATCTTTGTGCTGTATATCTCCCAACAGCCAAACGCAAAAGCAGCAAACATCTCGCTGTATGTCCCACATCCAAAGTGCCAAGAGAGTAATGTAGAGCTTGCTCTCCCTGTCTTTGAGTACTGTTTGCACTGTCCCGATTACCTCTTTGCTAACATTCTCTTCAGAGCTGCAGTGAAACCAGGAACCACGTGGAGAAGGCACCCACACTGAAAGTGCCTGGAAGGAACGTTGGGGCTTCTTTTCAGTGTCTCTGACATAGGGTTTCACTGTCCCGGGAAAGTCTCTGCTAACACCCTGCAGAGCGCTGTGCCCAATATACAGAAACGTGTTGCGGTATCCCCTGCAGGGAAAGTGCCAGGAGGGAAAAGTGAGGATTATGCTTAGACTTTCTCGGAACTGCTTCAAATCAACTAGATATCTTTGTGCTGTAAATCTCCCAACTGCCAAACGCAAAAGCAGCAAACATCTCGCTGTATGTCCCACATCCAAAGTGCCAAGAGAGTAATGTAGAGCTTGCTCTCCCTGTCTTTGAGTACTGTTTGCACTGTCCCGATTACCTCTTTGCTAACATTCTCTTCAGAGCTGCAGTGAAACCAGGAACCACGTGGAGAAGGCACCAACTCTGAAAGTGCCTGGAAGGAACGTTGGGACTTCTTCTCAGTGTCTCTGATATAGGGTTTCACTGTCCCGGGAAAGTCTCTCCTAACAGCCTGCAGAGCGCTGTGCCCAATATACAGAAACGTCTTGCGGTATCCCCTACAGGGAAAGTGCCAGGAGGGAAAAGTGAGGATTATGCTTAGACTTTCTCTGAACTGCTTCAAATCAACTGGATATCTTTGTGCTGTAAATCTCCCAACAGCCAAATGTAAAAGCAGCAAACATCTCGCTGTATGTCCCACATCCAAAGTGCCAAGAGAGAGCTTGCTCTCCCTGTCTTTGAGTACTGTTTGCACTGTCCCGATTACCTCTTTGCTAACATTCTCTTCAGAGCTGCAGTGAAACCAGGAACCACGTGAAGAAGGCACCCACACTGAAAATGCCTGGAAGGAACGTTGGGGCTTCTTCTCAGTGTCTCTGATATAGGGTTTCACTGTCCCGGGAAAGTCTCTGCTAACACCCTGCAGAGCGCTGTGCCCAATATACAGAAACGTCTTGCAGCATCTCCTACAGGGAAAGTGCCAGGAGGAATTGTCGACCTTGTTCTCAGTGTCTCTGAGAATTGCTCTGATTATCCCTGTGACCTCTTTGCTAAGACTCTCCAGAAAGCCGTCCTCAAAACCAACACACATCTTGACATATCTCCCACACTGATCGCACTGTCTCCAGAAACGGCATTCAAGGAGCCAGGAACTTTTCTGCCCACACTGTCCGGGGACAGTTCCTAAAACCAATATACATCCTGCTATATCTCCCACATGGAAAGTGCCAGGAGGGAAAAGTGAGGATTATGCTTAGACTTTCTCGGAACTGCTTCAAATCAACTGGATATCTTTGTGCTGTAAATCTCCCAACAGCCAAACGCAAAAGCAGCAAACATCTCGCTGTATGTCCCACATCCAAAGTGCCAAGAGAGAGCTTGCTCTCCCTGTCTTTGAGTACTGTTTGCACTGTCCCGATTACCTCTTTGCTAACATTCTCTTCAGAGCTGCAGTGAAACCAGGAACCACATGGAGAAGGCACCAACTCTGAAAGTGCCTGGAAGGAACGTTGGGACTTCTTCTCAGTGTCTCTGATATAGGGTTTCACTGTCCCGGGAAAGTCTCTCCTAACAGCCTGCAGAGCGCTGTGCCCAATATACAGAAACGTCTTGCGGTATCCCCTACAGGGAAAGTGCCAGGAGGGAAAAGTGAGGATTATGTTTAGACTTTCTCGGAACTGCTTCAAATCAACTAGATATCTTTGTGCTGTAAATCTCCCAACAGCCAAATGTAAAAGCAGCAAACATCTCGCTGTATGTTCCACATCCAAAGTGCCAAGAGAGAGCTTGCTCTCCCTGTCTTTGAGTACTGTTTGCACTGTCCCGATTACCTCTTTGCTGACATTCTCTTCAGAGCTGCAGTGAAACCAGGAACCACGTGGAGAAGGCACCAACTCTGAAAGTGCCTGGAAGGAACCTTGGGGCTTCTTCTCAGTGTCTCTGATATAGGGTTTCACTGTCCCGGGAAAGTCTCTGCTAACACCCTGCAGAGCGCTGTGCCCAATATACAGAAACGTCTTGCGGTATCCCCTACAGGGAAAGTGCCAGGAGGGAAAAGTGAGGATTATGTTTAGACTTTCTCGGAACTGCTTCAAATCAACTGGATATCTTTGTGCTGTAAATCTCCCAACAGCCAAACGCAAAAGCAGCAAACATCTCGCTGTATTTCCCACATCCAAAGTGCCAAGAGAGTAATGTAGAGCTTGCTCTCCCTGTCTTTGAGTACTGTTTGCACTGTCCCGATTACCTCTTTGCTAACATTCTCTTCAGAGCTGCAGTGAAACCAGGAACCACGTGGAGAAGGCACCCACACTGAAAATGCCTGGAAGGAACGTTGGGGCTTCTTCTCAGTGTCTCTGATATAGGGTTTCACTGTCCCGGGAAAGTCTCTGCTAACACCCTGCAGAGCGCTGTGCCCAATATACAGAAACGTGTTGCGGTATCCCCTACAGGGAAAGTGCCAGGAGGGAAAAGTGAGGATTATGCTTAGACTTTCTCGGAACTGCTTCAAATCAACTGGATATCTTTGTGCTGTAAATCTCCCAACAGCCAAATGTAAAAGCAGCAAACATCTCGCTGTATGTCCCACATCCAAAGTGCCAAGACAGAGCTTGCTCTCCCTGTCTTTGAGTACTGTTTGCACTGTCCCGATTACCTCTTTGCTAACATTCTCTTCAGAGCTGCAGTGAAACCAGGAACCACGTGAAGAAGGCACCCACACCGAAAATGCCTGGAAGGAACGTTGGGGCTTCTTCTCAGTGTCTCTGATATAGGGTTTCACTGTCCCGGGAAAGTCTCTCCTAACAGCCTGCAGAGCGCTGTGCCCAATATACAGAAACGTCTTGCGGTATCCCCTACAGGGAAAGTGCCAGGAGGGAAAAGTGAGGATTATGTTTAGACTTTCTCGGAACTGCTTCAAATCAACTAGATATCTTTGTGCTGTAAATCTCCCAACAGCCAAATGTAAAAGCAGCAAACATCTCGCTGTATGTCCCACATCCAAAGTGCCAAGACAGAGCTTGCTCTCCCTGTCTTTGAGTACTGTTTGCACTGTCCCGATTACCTCTTTGCTAACATTCTCTTCAGAGCTGCAGTGAAACCAGGAACCACGTGAAGAAGGCACCCACACCGAAAATGCCTGGAAGGAACGTTGGGGCTTCTTCTCAGTGTCTCTGATATAGGGTTTCACTGTCCCGGGAAAGTCTCTCCTAACAGCCTGCAGAGCGCTGTGCCCAATATACAGAAACGTCTTGCGGTATCCCCTACAGGGAAAGTGCCAGGAGGGAAAAGTGAGGATTATGTTTAGACTTTCTCGGAACTGCTTCAAATCAACTAGATATCTTTGTGCTGTAAATCTCCCAACAGCCAAATGTAAAAGCAGCAAACATCTCGCTGTATGTCCCACATCCAAAGTGCCAAGAGAGAGCTTGCTCTCCCTGTCTTTGAGTACTGTTTGCACTGTCCCAATTACCTCTTTGCTAACATTCTCTTCAGAGCTGCCGTGAAACCAGGAACCACGTGGAGAAGGCACCCACACTGAAAGTGCCTGGAAGGAACGTTGGGGCTTCTTCTCAGTGTCTCTGATATAGGGTTTCACTGTCCCCGGAAAAGTCTCTGCTAACACCCTGCAGAGCGCTGTGCCCAATATACAGAAACGTCTTGCGGTATCCCCTACAGGGAAAGTGCCAGGAGGGAAAAGTGAGGATTATGTTTAGACTTTCTCTGAACTGCTTCAAATCAACTGGATATCTTTGTGCTGTAAATCTCGCAACAGCCAAACGCAAAAGCAGCAAACATCTCGCTGTATGTCCCACATCCAAAGTGCCAAGAGAGAGCTTGCTCTCCCTGTCTTTGAGTACTGTTTGCACTGTCCCGATTACCTCTTTGCTAACATTCTCTTCAGAGCTGCAGTGAAACCAGGAACCACGTGGAGAAGGCACCAACTCTGAAAGTGCCTGGAAGGAACGTTGGGACTTCTTCTCAGTGTCTCTGATATAGGGTTTCACTGTCCCGGGAAAGTCTCTCCTAACAGCCTGCAGAGCGCTGTGCCCAATATACAGAAACGTCTTGCGGTATCCCCTACAGGGAAAGTGCCAGGAGGAAAAAGTGAGGATTATGTTTAGACTTTCTCTGAACTGCTTCAAATCAACTAAATATCTTTGTGCTGTAAATCTCCCAACAGCCAAATGTAAAAGCAGCAAACATCTCGCTGTATGTCCCACATCCAAAGTGCCAAGAGAGAGCTTGCTCTCCCTGTCTTTGAGTACTGTTTGCACTGTCCCGATTACCTCTTTGCTAACATTCTCTTCAGAGCTGCAGTGAAACCAGGAACCACGTGGAGAAGGCACCCACACTGAAAATGCCTGGAAGGAACGTTGGGGCTTCTTCTCAGTGTCTCTGATATAGGGTTTCACTGTCCCGGGAAAGTCTCTGCTAACACCCTGCAGAGCGCTGTGCCCAATATACAGAAACGTCTTGCGGTATCTCCTACAGGGAAAGTGCCAGGAGGGAAAAGTGAGGATTATGCTTAGACTTTCTCGGAACTGCTTCAAATCAACTGGATATCTTTGTGCTGTAAATCTCCCAACAGCCAAACGCAAAAGCAGCAAACATCTCGCTGTATGTCCCACATCCAAAGTGCCAAGAGAGAGCTTGCTCTCCCTGTCTTTGAGTACTGTTTGCACTGTCCCGATTACCTCTTTGCTAACATTCTCTTCAGAGCTGCAGTGAAACCAGGAACCACATGGAGAAGGCACCAACTCTGAAAGTGCCTGGAAGGAACGTTGGGACTTCTTCTCAGTGTCTCTGATATAGGGTTTCACTGTCCCGGGAAAGTCTCTCCTAACAGCCTGCAGAGCGCTGTGCCCAATATACAGAAACGTCTTGCGGTATCCCCTACAGGGAAAGTGCCAGGAGGGAAAAGTGAGGATTATGTTTAGACTTTCTCGGAACTGCTTCAAATCAACTAGATATCTTTGTGCTGTAAATCTCCCAACAGCCAAATGTAAAAGCAGCAAACATCTCGCTGTATGTTCCACATCCAAAGTGCCAAGAGAGAGCTTGCTCTCCCTGTCTTTGAGTACTGTTTGCACTGTCCCGATTACCTCTTTGCTGACATTCTCTTCAGAGCTGCAGTGAAACCAGGAACCACGTGGAGAAGGCACCAACTCTGAAAGTGCCTGGAAGGAACCTTGGGGCTTCTTCTCAGTGTCTCTGATATAGGGTTTCACTGTCCCGGGAAAGTCTCTGCTAACACCCTGCAGAGCGCTGTGCCCAATATACAGAAACGTCTTGCGGTATCCCCTACAGGGAAAGTGCCAGGAGGGAAAAGTGAGGATTATGTTTAGACTTTCTCGGAACTGCTTCAAATCAACTGGATATCTTTGTGCTGTAAATCTCCCAACAGCCAAACGCAAAAGCAGCAAACATCTCGCTGTATTTCCCACATCCAAAGTGCCAAGAGAGTAATGTAGAGCTTGCTCTCCCTGTCTTTGAGTACTGTTTGCACTGTCCCGATTACCTCTTTGCTAACATTCTCTTCAGAGCTGCAGTGAAACCAGGAACCACGTGGAGAAGGCACCCACACTGAAAATGCCTGGAAGGAACGTTGGGGCTTCTTCTCAGTGTCTCTGATATAGGGTTTCACTGTCCCGGGAAAGTCTCTGCTAACACCCTGCAGAGCGCTGTGCCCAATATACAGAAACGTGTTGCGGTATCCCCTACAGGGAAAGTGCCAGGAGGGAAAAGTGAGGATTATGCTTAGACTTTCTCGGAACTGCTTCAAATCAACTGGATATCTTTGTGCTGTAAATCTCCCAACAGCCAAATGTAAAAGCAGCAAACATCTCGCTGTATGTCCCACATCCAAAGTGCCAAGACAGAGCTTGCTCTCCCTGTCTTTGAGTACTGTTTGCACTGTCCCGATTACCTCTTTGCTAACATTCTCTTCAGAGCTGCAGTGAAACCAGGAACCACGTGAAGAAGGCACCCACACCGAAAATGCCTGGAAGGAACGTTGGGGCTTCTTCTCAGTGTCTCTGATATAGGGTTTCACTGTCCCGGGAAAGTCTCTCCTAACAGCCTGCAGAGCGCTGTGCCCAATATACAGAAACGTCTTGCGGTATCCCCTACAGGGAAAGTGCCAGGAGGGAAAAGTGAGGATTATGTTTAGACTTTCTCGGAACTGCTTCAAATCAACTAGATATCTTTGTGCTGTAAATCTCCCAACAGCCAAATGTAAAAGCAGCAAACATCTCGCTGTATGTCCCACATCCAAAGTGCCAAGAGAGAGCTTGCTCTCCCTGTCTTTGAGTACTGTTTGCACTGTCCCAATTACCTCTTTGCTAACATTCTCTTCAGAGCTGCAGTGAAACCAGGAACCACGTGGAGAAGGCACCCACACTGAAAGTGCCTGGAAGGAACGTTGGGGCTTCTTCTCAGTGTCTCTGATATAGGGTTTCACTGTCCCCGGAAAAGTCTCTGCTAACACCCTGCAGAGCGCTGTGCCCAATATACAGAAACGTCTTGCGGTATCCCCTACAGGGAAAGTGCCAGGAGGGAAAAGTGAGGATTATGTTTAGACTTTCTCTGAACTGCTTCAAATCAACTGGATATCTTTGTGCTGTAAATCTCGCAACAGCCAAACGCAAAAGCAGCAAACATCTCGCTGTATGTCCCACATCCAAAGTGCCAAGAGAGAGCTTGCTCTCCCTGTCTTTGAGTACTGTTTGCACTGTCCCGATTACCTCTTTGCTAACATTCTCTTCAGAGCTGCAGTGAAACCAGGAACCACGTGGAGAAGGCACCAACTCTGAAAGTGCCTGGAAGGAACGTTGGGACTTCTTCTCAGTGTCTCTGATATAGGGTTTCACTGTCCCGGGAAAGTCTCTCCTAACAGCCTGCAGAGCGCTGTGCCCAATATACAGAAACGTCTTGCGGTATCCCCTACAGGGAAAGTGCCAGGAGGGAAAAGTGAGGATTATGTTTAGACTTTCTCTGAACTGCTTCAAATCAACTAAATATCTTTGTGCTGTAAATCTCCCAACAGCCAAATGTAAAAGCAGCAAACATCTCGCTGTATGTCCCACATCCAAAGTGCCAAGAGAGAGCTTGCTCTCCCTGTCTTTGAGTACTGTTTGCACTGTCCCGATTACCTCTTTGCTAACATTCTCTTCAGAGCTGCAGTGAAACCAGGAACCACGTGGAGAAGGCACCCACACTGAAAATGCCTGGAAGGAACGTTGGGGCTTCTTCTCAGTGTCTCTGATATAGGGTTTCACTGTCCCGGGAAAGTCTCTGCTAACACCCTGCAGAGCGCTGTGCCCAATATACAGAAACGTCTTGCGGTATCTCCTACAGGGAAAGTGCCAGGAGGGAAAAGTGAGGATTATGCTTAGACTTTCTCGGAACTGCTTCAAATCAACTGGATATCTTTGTGCTGTAAATCTCCCAACAGCCAAACGCAAAAGCAGCAAACATCTCGCTGTATGTCCCACATCCAAAGTGCCAAGATAGTAATGTAGAGCTTGCTCTCCCTGTCTTTGAGTACTGTTTGCACTGTCCCGATTACCTCTTTGCTAACATTCTCTTCAGAGCTGCAGTGAAACCAGGAACCACGTGGAGAAGGCACCAACTCTGAAAGTGCCTGGAAGGAACGTTGGGGCTTCTTCTCAGTGTCTCTGATATAGGGTTTCACTGTCCCGGGAAAGTCTCTCCTAACAGCCTGCAGAGCGCTGTGCCCAATATACAGAAACGTCTTGCGGTATCCCCTACAGGGAAAGTGCCAGGAGGGAAAAGTGAGGATTATGTTTAGACTTTCTCTGAACTGCTTCAAATCAACTAAATATCTTTGTGCTGTAAATCTCCCAACAGCCAAATGTAAAAGCAGCAAACATCTCGCTGTATGTCCCACATCCAAAGTGCCAAGAGAGAGCTTGCTCTCCCTGTCTTTGAGTACTGTTTGCACTGTCCCGATTACCTCTTTGCTAACATTCTCTTCAGAGCTGCAGTGAAACCAGGAACCACGTGAAGAAGGCACCCACACTGAAAGTGCCTGGAAGGAACGTTGGGGCTTCTTCTCAGTGTCTCTGATATAGGGTTTCACTGTCCCGGGAAAGTCTCTGCTAACACCCTGCAGAGCGCTGTGCCCAATATACAGAAACGTCTTGCGGTATCTCCTACAGGGAAAGTGCCAGGAGGGAAAAGTGAGGATTATGCTTAGACTTTCTCGGAACTGCTTCAAATCAACTGGATATCTTTGTGCTGTAAATCTCCCAACAGCCAAACGCAAAAGCAGCAAACATCTCGCTGTATGTCCCACATCCAAAGTGCCAAGAGAGTAATGTAGAGCTTGCTCTCCCTGTCTTTGAGTACTGTTTGCACTGTCCCGATTACCTCTTTGCTAACATTCTCTTCAGAGCTGCAGTGAAACCAGGAACCACGTGGAGAAGGCACCAACTCTGAAAGTGCCTGGAAGGAACGTTGGGACTTCTTCTCAGTGTCTCTGATATAGGGTTTCACTGTCCCGGGAAAGTCTCTGCTAACACCCTGCAGAGCGCTGTGCCCAATATACAGAAACGTCTTGCGGTATCCCCTACAGGGAAAGTGCCAGGAGGGAAAAGTGAGGATTATGTTTAGACTTTCTCGGAACTGCTTCAAATCAACTAAATATCTTTGTGCTGTAAATCTCCCAACAGCCAAATGTAAAAGCAGCAAACATCTCGCTGTATGTCCCACATCCAAAGTGCCAAGAGAGAGCTTGCTCTCCCTGTCTTTGAGTACTGTTTGCACTGTCCCGATTACCTCTTTGCTAACATTCTCTTCAGAGCTGCAGTGAAACCAGGAACCACGTGGAGAAGGCACCAACTCTGAAAGTGCCTGGAAGGAACGTTGGGGCTTCTTCTCAGTGTCTCTGATATAGGGTTTCACTGTCCCGGGAAAGTCTCTGCTAACACCCTGCAGAGCGCTGTGCCCAATATACAGAAACGTCTTGCGGTATCTCCTACAGGGAAAGTGCCAGGAGGGAAAAGTGAGGATTATGCTTAGACTTTCTCGGAACTGCTTCAAATCAACTGGATATCTTTGTGCTGTAAATCTCCCAACAGCCAAACGCAAAAGCAGCAAACATCTCGCTGTATGTCCCACATCCAAAGTGCCAAGAGAGTAATGTAGAGCTTGCTCTCCCTGTCTTTGAGTACTGTTTGCACTGTCCCGATTACCTCTTTGCTAACATTCTCTTCAGAGCTGCAGTGAAACCAGGAACCACGTGGAGAAGGCACCAACTCTGAAAGTGCCTGGAAGGAACGTTGGGACTTCTTCTCAGTGTCTCTGATATAGGGTTTCACTGTCCCGGGAAAGTCTCTCCTAACAGCCTGCAGAGCGCTGTGCCCAATATACAGAAACGTCTTGCGGTATCCCCTACAGGGAAAGTGCCAGGAGGGAAAAGTGAGGATTATGTTTAGACTTTCTCGGAACTGCTTCAAATCAACTAGATATCTTTGTGCTGTAAATCTCCCAACAGCCAAATGTAAAAGCAGCAAACATCTCGCTGTCTGTTCCACATCCAAAGTGCCAAGAGAGAGCTTGCTCTCCCTGTCTTTGAGTACTGTTTGCACTGTCCCAATTACCTCTTTGCTAACATTCTCTTCAGAGCTGCAGTGAAACCAGGAACCACGTGGAGAAGGCACCCACACTGAAAGTGCCTGGAAGGAACGTTGGGGCTTCTTCTCAGTGTCTCTGATATAGGGTTTCACTGTCCTGGGAAAGTCTCTGCTAACACCCTGCAGAGCGCTGTGCCCAATATACAGAAACGTCTTGCGGTATCCCCTACAGGGAAAGTGCCAGGAGGGAAAAGTGAGGATTATGTTTAGACTTTCTCGGAACTGCTTCAAATCAACTGGATATCTTTGTGCTGTAAATCTCCCAACAGCCAAACGCAAAAGCAGCAAACATCTCGCTGTATGTCCCACATCCAAAGTGCCAAGAGAGAGCTTGCTCTCCCTGTCTTTGAGTACTGTTTGCACTGTCCCGATTACCTCTTTGCTAACATTCTCTTCAGAGCTGCAGTGAAACCAGGAACCACGTGGAGAAGGCACCCACACTGAAAATGCCTGGAAGGAACGTTGGGACTTCTTCTCAGTGTCTCTGATATAGGGTTTCACTGTCCCGGGAAAGTCTCTGCTAACACCCTGCAGAGCGCTGTGCCCAATATACAGAAACGTGTTGCGGTATCCCCTACAGGGAAAGTGCCAGGAGGGAAAAGTGAGGATTATGTTTAGACTTTCTCGGAACTGCTTCAAATCAACTGGATATCTTTGTGCTGTAAATCTCCCAACAGCCAAACGCAAAAGCAGCAAACATCTCGCTGTATGTCCCACATCCAAAGTGCCAAGAGAGAGCTTGCTCTCCCTGTCTTTGAGTACTGTTTGCACTGTCCCGATTACCTCTTTGCTAACATTCTCTTCAGAGCTGCAGTGAAAAGAGGAACCACGTGGAGAAGGCACCCACACTGAAAATGCCTGGAAGGAACGTTGGGGCTTCTTCTCAGTGTCTCTGATATAGGGTTTCACTGTCCCGGGAAAGTCTCTGCTAACACCCTGCAGAGCACTGTGCCCAATATACAGAAACGTGTTGCGGTATCCCCTACAGGGAAAGTGCCAGGAGGGAAAAGTGAGGATTATGCTTAGACTTTCTCGGAAGTGCTTCAAATCAACTGGATATCTTTGTGCTGTAAATCTCCCAACAGCCAAACGCAAAAGCAGCAAACATCTCGCTGTATGTCCCACATCCAAAGTGCCAAGAGAGTAATGTAGAGCTTGCTCTCCCTGTCTTTGAGTACTGTTTGCACTGTCCCGATTACCTCTTTGCTAACATTCTCTTCAGAGCTGCAGTGAAACCAGGAACCACGTGGAGAAGGCACCCACACTGAAAGTGCCTGGAAGGAACTTTGGGGCTTCTTCTCAGTGTCTCTGACATAGGGTTTCACTGTCCCGGGAAAGTCTCTGCTAACACCCTGCAGAGTGCTGTGCCCAATATACAGAAACGTCTTGCAGCATCTCCTACAGGGAAAGTGCCAGGAGGAATTGTCGACCTTGTTCTCAGTGTCTCTGAGAATTGCTCTGATTATCCCTGTGACCTCTTTGCTAAGACTCTCCAGTAAGCCGTCCTCAAAACCAACACACATCTTGACATATCTCCCACACTGATCGCACTGTCTCCAGAAACGGCATTCAAGGAGCCAGGAACTTTTCTGCCCACACTGTCCGGGGACAGTTCCTAAAACCAATATACATCCTGCTATATCTCCCACATGGAAAGTGCCAGGAGGGAAAAGTGAGGATTATGCTTAGACTTTCTCGGAACTGCTTCAAATCAACTGGATATCTTTGTGCTGTAAATCTCCCAACAGCCAAACGCAAAAGCAGCAAACATCTCGCTGTATGTCCCACATCCAAAGTGCCAAGAGAGTAATGTAGAGCTTGCTCTCCCTGTCTTTGAGTACTGTTTGCACTGTCCCGATTACCTCTTTGCTAACATTCTCTTCAGAGCTGCAGTGAAACCAGGAACCACGTGGAGAAGGCACCCACACTGAAAGTGCCTGGAAGGAACGTTGGGGCTTCTTTTCAGTGTCTCTGACATAGGGTTTCACTGTCCCGGGAAAGTCTCTGCTAACACCCTGCAGAGCGCTGTGCCCAATATACAGAAACGTCTTGCGGTATCCCCTACAGGGAAAGTGCCAGGAGGGAAAAGTGAGGATTATGTTTAGACTTTCTCTGAACTGCTTCAAATCAACTGGATATCTTTGTGCTGTAAATCTCCCAACAGCCAAATGTAAAAGCAGCAAACATCTCGCTGTATGTCCCACATCCAAAGTGCCAAGAGAGAGCTTGCTCTCCCTGTCTTTGAGTACTGTTTGCACTGTCCCGATTACCTCTTTGCTAACATTCTCTTCAGAGCTGCAGTGAAACCAGGAACCACGTGAAGAAGGCACCCACACTGAAAATGCCTGGAAGGAACGTTGGGGCTTCTTCTCAGTGTCTCTGATATAGGGTTTCACTGTCCCGGGAAAGTCTCTGCTAACACCCTGCAGAGCGCTGTGCCCAATATACAGAAACGTCTTGCAGCATCTCCTACAGGGAAAGTGCCAGGAGGAATTGTCGACCTTGTTCTCAGTGTCTCTGAGAATTGCTCTGATTATCCCTGTGACCTCTTTGCTAAGACTCTCCAGAAAGCCGTCCTCAAAACCAACACACATCTTGACATATCTCCCACACTGATCGCACTGTCTCCAGAAACGGCATTCAAGGAGCCAGGAACTTTTCTGCCCACACTGTCCGGGGACAGTTCCTAAAACCAATATACATCCTGCTATATCTCCCACATGGAAAGTGCCAGGAGGGAAAAGTGAGGATTATGCTTAGACTTTCTCGGAACTGCTTCAAATCAACTGGATATCTTTGTGCTGTAAATCTCCCAACAGCCAAACGCAAAAGCAGCAAACATCTCGCTGTATGTCCCACATCCAAAGTGCCAAGAGAGAGCTTGCTCTCCCTGTCTTTGAGTACTGTTTGCACTGTCCCGATTACCTCTTTGCTAACATTCTCTTCAGAGCTGCAGTGAAACCAGGAACCACATGGAGAAGGCACCAACTCTGAAAGTGCCTGGAAGGAACGTTGGGACTTCTTCTCAGTGTCTCTGATATAGGGTTTCACTGTCCCGGGAAAGTCTCTCCTAACAGCCTGCAGAGCGCTGTGCCCAATATACAGAAACGTCTTGCGGTATCCCCTACAGGGAAAGTGCCAGGAGGGAAAAGTGAGGATTATGTTTAGACTTTCTCGGAACTGCTTCAAATCAACTAGATATCTTTGTGCTGTAAATCTCCCAACAGCCAAATGTAAAAGCAGCAAACATCTCGCTGTATGTTCCACATCCAAAGTGCCAAGAGAGAGCTTGCTCTCCCTGTCTTTGAGTACTGTTTGCACTGTCCCGATTACCTCTTTGCTGACATTCTCTTCAGAGCTGCAGTGAAACCAGGAACCACGTGGAGAAGGCACCAACTCTGAAAGTGCCTGGAAGGAACCTTGGGGCTTCTTCTCAGTGTCTCTGATATAGGGTTTCACTGTCCCGGGAAAGTCTCTGCTAACACCCTGCAGAGCGCTGTGCCCAATATACAGAAACGTCTTGCGGTATCCCCTACAGGGAAAGTGCCAGGAGGGAAAAGTGAGGATTATGTTTAGACTTTCTCGGAACTGCTTCAAATCAACTGGATATCTTTGTGCTGTAAATCTCCCAACAGCCAAACGCAAAAGCAGCAAACATCTCGCTGTATTTCCCACATCCAAAGTGCCAAGAGAGTAATGTAGAGCTTGCTCTCCCTGTCTTTGAGTACTGTTTGCACTGTCCCGATTACCTCTTTGCTAACATTCTCTTCAGAGCTGCAGTGAAAAGAGGAACCACGTGGAGAAGGCACCCACACTGAAAATGCCTGGAAGGAACGTTGGGGCTTCTTCTCAGTGTCTCTGATATAGGGTTTCACTGTCCCGGGAAAGTCTCTGCTAACACCCTGCAGAGCGCTGTGCCCAATATACAGAAACGTGTTGCGGTATCCCCTACAGGGAAAGTGCCAGGAGGGAAAAGTGAGGATTATGCTTAGACTTTCTCGGAACTGCTTCAAATCAACTGGATATCTTTGTGCTGTAAATCTCCCAACAGCCAAACGCAAAAGCAGCAAACATCTCGCTGTATGTCCCACATCCAAAGTGCCAAGACAGAGCTTGCTCTCCCTGTCTTTGAGTACTGTTTGCACTGTCCCGATTACCTCTTTGCTAACATTCTCTTCAGAGCTGCAGTGAAACCAGGAACCACGTGAAGAAGGCACCCACACCGAAAATGCCTGGAAGGAACGTTGGGGCTTCTTCTCAGTGTCTCTGATATAGGGTTTCACTGTCCCGGGAAAGTCTCTCCTAACAGCCTGCAGAGCGCTGTGCCCAATATACAGAAACGTCTTGCGGTATCCCCTACAGGGAAAGTGCCAGGAGGGAAAAGTGAGGATTATGTTTAGACTTTCTCGGAACTGCTTCAAATCAACTAGATATCTTTGTGCTGTAAATCTCCCAACAGCCAAATGTAAAAGCAGCAAACATCTCGCTGTATGTCCCACATCCAAAGTGCCAAGAGAGAGCTTGCTCTCCCTGTCTTTGAGTACTGTTTGCACTGTCCCAATTACCTCTTTGCTAACATTCTCTTCAGAGCTGCAGTGAAACCAGGAACCACGTGGAGAAGGCACCCACACTGAAAGTGCCTGGAAGGAACGTTGGGGCTTCTTCTCAGTGTCTCTGATATAGGGTTTCACTGTCCCCGGAAAAGTCTCTGCTAACACCCTGCAGAGCGCTGTGCCCAATATACAGAAACGTCTTGCGGTATCCCCTACAGGGAAAGTGCCAGGAGGGAAAAGTGAGGATTATGTTTAGACTTTCTCTGAACTGCTTCAAATCAACTGGATATCTTTGTGCTGTAAATCTCGCAACAGCCAAACGCAAAAGCAGCAAACATCTCGCTGTATGTCCCACATCCAAAGTGCCAAGAGAGAGCTTGCTCTCCCTGTCTTTGAGTACTGTTTGCACTGTCCCGATTACCTCTTTGCTAACATTCTCTTCAGAGCTGCAGTGAAACCAGGAACCACGTGGAGAAGGCACCAACTCTGAAAGTGCCTGGAAGGAACGTTGGGACTTCTTCTCAGTGTCTCTGATATAGGGTTTCACTGTCCCGGGAAAGTCTCTCCTAACAGCCTGCAGAGCGCTGTGCCCAATATACAGAAACGTCTTGCGGTATCCCCTACAGGGAAAGTGCCAGGAGGGAAAAGTGAGGATTATGTTTAGACTTTCTCTGAACTGCTTCAAATCAACTAAATATCTTTGTGCTGTAAATCTCCCAACAGCCAAATGTAAAAGCAGCAAACATCTCGCTGTATGTCCCACATCCAAAGTGCCAAGAGAGAGCTTGCTCTCCCTGTCTTTGAGTACTGTTTGCACTGTCCCGATTACCTCTTTGCTAACATTCTCTTCAGAGCTGCAGTGAAACCAGGAACCACGTGGAGAAGGCACCCACACTGAAAATGCCTGGAAGGAACGTTGGGGCTTCTTCTCAGTGTCTCTGATATAGGGTTTCACTGTCCCGGGAAAGTCTCTGCTAACACCCTGCAGAGCGCTGTGCCCAATATACAGAAACGTCTTGCGGTATCCCCTACAGGGAAAGTGCCAGGAGGGAAAAGTGAGGATTATGTTTAGACTTTCTCGGAACTGCTTCAAATCAACTGGATATCTTTGTGCTGTAAATCTCCCAACAGCCAAACGCAAAAGCAGCAAACATCTCGCTGTATTTCCCACATCCAAAGTGCCAAGAGAGTAATGTAGAGCTTGCTCTCCCTGTCTTTGAGTACTGTTTGCACTGTCCCGATTACCTCTTTGCTAACATTCTCTTCAGAGCTGCAGTGAAAAGAGGAACCACGTGGAGAAGGCACCCACACTGAAAATGCCTGGAAGGAACGTTGGGGCTTCTTCTCAGTGTCTCTGATATAGGGTTTCACTGTCCCGGGAAAGTCTCTGCTAACACCCTGCAGAGCGCTGTGCCCAATATACAGAAACGTGTTGCGGTATCCCCTACAGGGAAAGTGCCAGGAGGGAAAAGTGAGGATTATGCTTAGACTTTCTCGGAACTGCTTCAAATCAACTGGATATCTTTGTGCTGTAAATCTCCCAACAGCCAAACGCAAAAGCAGCAAACATCTCGCTGTATGTCCCACATCCAAAGTGCCAAGACAGAGCTTGCTCTCCCTGTCTTTGAGTACTGTTTGCACTGTCCCGATTACCTCTTTGCTAACATTCTCTTCAGAGCTGCAGTGAAACCAGGAACCACGTGAAGAAGGCACCCACACCGAAAATGCCTGGAAGGAACGTTGGGGCTTCTTCTCAGTGTCTCTGATATAGGGTTTCACTGTCCCGGGAAAGTCTCTCCTAACAGCCTGCAGAGCGCTGTGCCCAATATACAGAAACGTCTTGCGGTATCCCCTACAGGGAAAGTGCCAGGAGGGAAAAGTGAGGATTATGTTTAGACTTTCTCGGAACTGCTTCAAATCAACTAGATATCTTTGTGCTGTAAATCTCCCAACAGCCAAATGTAAAAGCAGCAAACATCTCGCTGTATGTCCCACATCCAAAGTGCCAAGAGAGAGCTTGCTCTCCCTGTCTTTGAGTACTGTTTGCACTGTCCCAATTACCTCTTTGCTAACATTCTCTTCAGAGCTGCAGTGAAACCAGGAACCACGTGGAGAAGGCACCCACACTGAAAGTGCCTGGAAGGAACGTTGGGGCTTCTTCTCAGTGTCTCTGATATAGGGTTTCACTGTCCCCGGAAAAGTCTCTGCTAACACCCTGCAGAGCGCTGTGCCCAATATACAGAAACGTCTTGCGGTATCCCCTACAGGGAAAGTGCCAGGAGGGAAAAGTGAGGATTATGTTTAGACTTTCTCTGAACTGCTTCAAATCAACTGGATATCTTTGTGCTGTAAATCTCGCAACAGCCAAACGCAAAAGCAGCAAACATCTCGCTGTATGTCCCACATCCAAAGTGCCAAGAGAGAGCTTGCTCTCCCTGTCTTTGAGTACTGTTTGCACTGTCCCGATTACCTCTTTGCTAACATTCTCTTCAGAGCTGCAGTGAAACCAGGAACCACGTGGAGAAGGCACCAACTCTGAAAGTGCCTGGAAGGAACGTTGGGACTTCTTCTCAGTGTCTCTGATATAGGGTTTCACTGTCCCGGGAAAGTCTCTCCTAACAGCCTGCAGAGCGCTGTGCCCAATATACAGAAACGTCTTGCGGTATCCCCTACAGGGAAAGTGCCAGGAGGGAAAAGTGAGGATTATGTTTAGACTTTCTCTGAACTGCTTCAAATCAACTAAATATCTTTGTGCTGTAAATCTCCCAACAGCCAAATGTAAAAGCAGCAAACATCTCGCTGTATGTCCCACATCCAAAGTGCCAAGAGAGAGCTTGCTCTCCCTGTCTTTGAGTACTGTTTGCACTGTCCCGATTACCTCTTTGCTAACATTCTCTTCAGAGCTGCAGTGAAACCAGGAACCACGTGGAGAAGGCACCCACACTGAAAATGCCTGGAAGGAACGTTGGGGCTTCTTCTCAGTGTCTCTGATATAGGGTTTCACTGTCCCGGGAAAGTCTCTGCTAACACCCTGCAGAGCGCTGTGCCCAATATACAGAAACGTCTTGCGGTATCCCCTACAGGGAAAGTGCCAGGAGGGAAAAGTGAGGATTATGTTTAGACTTTCTCGGAACTGCTTCAAATCAACTGGATATCTTTGTGCTGTAAATCTCCCAACAGCCAAACGCAAAAGCAGCAAACATCTCGCTGTATGTCCCACATCCAAAGTGCCAAGATAGTAATGTAGAGCTTGCTCTCCCTGTCTTTGAGTACTGTTTGCACTGTCCCGATTACCTCTTTGCTAACATTCTCTTCAGAGCTGCAGTGAAACCAGGAACCACGTGGAGAAGGCACCAACTCTGAAAGTGCCTGGAAGGAACGTTGGGGCTTCTTCTCAGTGTCTCTGATATAGGGTTTCACTGTCCCGGGAAAGTCTCTCCTAACAGCCTGCAGAGCGCTGTGCCCAATATACAGAAACGTCTTGCGGTATCCCCTACAGGGAAAGTGCCAGGAGGGAAAAGTGAGGATTATGTTTAGACTTTCTCTGAACTGCTTCAAATCAACTAAATATCTTTGTGCTGTAAATCTCCCAACAGCCAAATGTAAAAGCAGCAAACATCTCGCTGTATGTCCCACATCCAAAGTGCCAAGAGAGAGCTTGCTCTCCCTGTCTTTGAGTACTGTTTGCACTGTCCCGATTACCTCTTTGCTAACATTCTCTTCAGAGCTGCAGTGAAACCAGGAACCACGTGAAGAAGGCACCCACACTGAAAGTGCCTGGAAGGAACGTTGGGGCTTCTTCTCAGTGTCTCTGATATAGGGTTTCACTGTCCCGGGAAAGTCTCTGCTAACACCCTGCAGAGCGCTGTGCCCAATATACAGAAACGTCTTGCGGTATCTCCTACAGGGAAAGTGCCAGGAGGGAAAAGTGAGGATTATGCTTAGACTTTCTCGGAACTGCTTCAAATCAACTGGATATCTTTGTGCTGTAAATCTCCCAACAGCCAAACGCAAAAGCAGCAAACATCTCGCTGTATGTCCCACATCCAAAGTGCCAAGAGAGTAATGTAGAGCTTGCTCTCCCTGTCTTTGAGTACTGTTTGCACTGTCCCGATTACCTCTTTGCTAACATTCTCTTCAGAGCTGCAGTGAAACCAGGAACCACGTGGAGAAGGCACCAACTCTGAAAGTGCCTGGAAGGAACGTTGGGACTTCTTCTCAGTGTCTCTGATATAGGGTTTCACTGTCCCGGGAAAGTCTCTCCTAACAGCCTGCAGAGCGCTGTGCCCAATATACAGAAACGTCTTGCGGTATCCCCTACAGGGAAAGTGCCAGGAGGGAAAAGTGAGGATTATGTTTAGACTTTCTCGGAACTGCTTCAAATCAACTGGATATCTTTGTGCTGTAAATCTCCCAACAGCCAAACGCAAAAGCAGCAAACATCTCGCTGTATGTCCCACATCCAAAGTGCCAAGATAGTAATGTAGAGCTTGCTCTCCCTGTCTTTGAGTACTGTTTGCACTGTCCCGATTACCTCTTTGCTAACATTCTCTTCAGAGCTGCAGTGAAACCAGGAACCACGTGGAGAAGGCACCAACTCTGAAAGTGCCTGGAAGGAACGTTGGGGCTTCTTCTCAGTGTCTCTGATATAGGGTTTCACTGTCCCGGGAAAGTCTCTCCTAACAGCCTGCAGAGCGCTGTGCCCAATATACAGAAACGTCTTGCGGTATCCCC
This sequence comes from Chroicocephalus ridibundus, assembly GCF_963924245.1. Lineage (NCBI taxonomy): Eukaryota > Metazoa > Chordata > Aves > Charadriiformes > Laridae > Chroicocephalus > Chroicocephalus ridibundus. The sequence goes on from NW_026961748.1 coordinate 123,061, forward strand.
TACAGGGAAAGTGCCAGGAGGGAAAAGTGAGGATTATGTTTAGACTTTCTCTGAACTGCTTCAAATCAACTAAATATCTTTGTGCTGTAAATCTCCCAACAGCCAAATGTAAAAGCAGCAAACATCTCGCTGTATGTCCCACATCCAAAGTGCCAAGAGAGAGCTTGCTCTCCCTGTCTTTGAGTACTGTTTGCACTGTCCCGATTACCTCTTTGCTAACATTCTCTTCAGAGCTGCAGTGAAACCAGGAACCACGTGAAGAAGGCACCCACACTGAAAGTGCCTGGAAGGAACGTTGGGGCTTCTTCTCAGTGTCTCTGATATAGGGTTTCACTGTCCCGGGAAAGTCTCTGCTAACACCCTGCAGAGCGCTGTGCCCAATATACAGAAACGTCTTGCGGTATCTCCTACAGGGAAAGTGCCAGGAGGGAAAAGTGAGGATTATGCTTAGACTTTCTCGGAACTGCTTCAAATCAACTGGATATCTTTGTGCTGTAAATCTCCCAACAGCCAAACGCAAAAGCAGCAAACATCTCGCTGTATGTCCCACATCCAAAGTGCCAAGAGAGTAATGTAGAGCTTGCTCTCCCTGTCTTTGAGTACTGTTTGCACTGTCCCGATTACCTCTTTGCTAACATTCTCTTCAGAGCTGCAGTGAAACCAGGAACCACGTGGAGAAGGCACCAACTCTGAAAGTGCCTGGAAGGAACGTTGGGACTTCTTCTCAGTGTCTCTGATATAGGGTTTCACTGTCCCGGGAAAGTCTCTCCTAACAGCCTGCAGAGCGCTGTGCCCAATATACAGAAACGTCTTGCGGTATCCCCTACAGGGAAAGTGCCAGGAGGGAAAAGTGAGGATTATGTTTAGACTTTCTCGGAACTGCTTCAAATCAACTAAATATCTTTGTGCTGTAAATCTCCCAACAGCCAAATGTAAAAGCAGCAAACATCTCGCTGTATGTCCCACATCCAAAGTGCCAAGAGAGAGCTTGCTCTCCCTGTCTTTGAGTACTGTTTGCACTGTCCCGATTACCTCTTTGCTAACATTCTCTTCAGAGCTGCACTGAAACCAGGAACCACGTGGAGAAGGCACCAACTCTGAAAGTGCCTGGAAGGAACGTTGGGGCTTCTTCTCAGTGTCTCTGATATAGGGTTTCACTGTCCCGGGAAAGTCTCTCCTAACAGCCTGCAGAGCGCTGTGCCCAATATACAGAAACGTCTTGCGGTATCCCCTACAGGGAAAGTGCCAGGAGGGAAAAGTGAGGATTATGTTTAGACTTTCTCTGAACTGCTTCAAATCAACTAAATATCTTTGTGCTGTAAATCTCCCAACAGCCAAATGTAAAAGCAGCAAACATCTCGCTGTATGTCCCACATCCAAAGTGCCAAGAGAGAGCTTGCTCTCCCTGTCTTTGAGTACTGTTTGCACTGTCCCGATTACCTCTTTGCTAACATTCTCTTCAGAGCTGCAGTGAAACCAGGAACCACGTGAAGAAGGCACCCACACTGAAAGTGCCAGGAAGGAACGTTGGGGCTTCTTCTCAGTGTCTCTGATATAGGGTTTCACTGTCCCGGGAAAGTCTCTGCTAACACCCTGCAGAGCGCTGTGCCCAATATACAGAAACGTCTTGCGGTATCTCCTACAGGGAAAGTGCCAGGAGGGAAAAGTGAGGATTATGCTTAGACTTTCTCGGAACTGCTTCAAATCAACTGGATATCTTTGTGCTGTAAATCTCCCAACAGCCAAACGCAAAAGCAGCAAACATCTCGCTGTATGTCCCACATCCAAAGTGCCAAGAGAGTAATGTAGAGCTTGCTCTCCCTGTCTTTGAGTACTGTTTGCACTGTCCCGATTACCTCTTTGCTAACATTCTCTTCAGAGCTGCAGTGAAACCAGGAACCACGTGGAGAAGGCACCAACTCTGAAAGTGCCTGGAAGGAACGTTGGGACTTCTTCTCAGTGTCTCTGATATAGGGTTTCACTGTCCCGGGAAAGTCTCTCCTAACAGCCTGCAGAGCGCTGTGCCCAATATACAGAAACGTCTTGCGGTATCCCCTACAGGGAAAGTGCCAGGAGGGAAAAGTGAGGATTATGTTTAGACTTTCTCGGAACTGCTTCAAATCAACTAGATATCTTTGTGCTGTAAATCTCCCAACAGCCAAATGTAAAAGCAGCAAACATCTCGCTGTCTGTTCCACATCCAAAGTGCCAAGAGAGAGCTTGCTCTCCCTGTCTTTGAGTACTGTTTGCACTGTCCCAATTACCTCTTTGCTAACATTCTCTTCAGAGCTGCAGTGAAACCAGGAACCACGTGGAGAAGGCACCCACACTGAAAGTGCCTGGAAGGAACGTTGGGGCTTCTTCTCAGTGTCTCTGATATAGGGTTTCACTGTCCTGGGAAAGTCTCTGCTAACACCCTGCAGAGCGCTGTGCCCAATATACAGAAACGTCTTGCGGTATCCCCTACAGGGAAAGTGCCAGGAGGGAAAAGTGAGGATTATGTTTAGACTTTCTCGGAACTGCTTCAAATCAACTGGATATCTTTGTGCTGTAAATCTCCCAACAGCCAAACGCAAAAGCAGCAAACATCTCGCTGTATGTCCCACATCCAAAGTGCCAAGAGAGAGCTTGCTCTCCCTGTCTTTGAGTACTGTTTGCACTGTCCCGATTACCTCTTTGCTAACATTCTCTTCAGAGCTGCAGTGAAACCAGGAACCACGTGAAGAAGGCACCCACACTGAAAGTGCCTGGAAGGAACGTTGGGGCTTCTTCTCAGTGTCTCTGATATAGGGTTTCACTGTCCCGGGAAAGTCTCTGCTAACACCCTGCAGAGCGCTGTGCCCAATATACAGAAACGTCTTGCGGTATCTCCTACAGGGAAAGTGCCAGGAGGGAAAAGTGAGGATTATGCTTAGACTTTCTCGGAACTGCTTCAAATCAACTGGATATCTTTGTGCTGTAAATCTCCCAACAGCCAAACGCAAAAGCAGCAAACATCTCGCTGTATGTCCCACATCCAAAGTGCCAAGAGAGTAATGTAGAGCTTGCTCTCCCTGTCTTTGAGTACTGTTTGCACTGTCCCGATTACCTCTTTGCTAACATTCTCTTCAGAGCTGCAGTGAAACCAGGAACCACGTGGAGAAGGCACCAACTCTGAAAGTGCCTGGAAGGAACGTTGGGACTTCTTCTCAGTGTCTCTGATATAGGGTTTCACTGTCCCGGGAAAGTCTCTGCTAACACCCTGCAGAGCGCTGTGCCCAATATACAGAAACGTCTTGCGGTATCCCCTACAGGGAAAGTGCCAGGAGGGAAAAGTGAGGATTATGTTTAGACTTTCTCGGAACTGCTTCAAATCAACTAAATATCTTTGTGCTGTAAATCTCCCAACAGCCAAATGTAAAAGCAGCAAACATCTCGCTGTATGTCCCACATCCAAAGTGCCAAGAGAGAGCTTGCTCTCCCTGTCTTTGAGTACTGTTTGCACTGTCCCGATTACCTCTTTGCTAACATTCTCTTCAGAGCTGCAGTGAAACCAGGAACCACGTGGAGAAGGCACCAACTCTGAAAGTGCCTGGAAGGAACGTTGGGGCTTCTTCTCAGTGTCTCTGATATAGGGTTTCACTGTCCCGGGAAAGTCTCTGCTAACACCCTGCAGAGCGCTGTGCCCAATATACAGAAACGTCTTGCGGTATCTCCTACAGGGAAAGTGCCAGGAGGGAAAAGTGAGGATTATGCTTAGACTTTCTCGGAACTGCTTCAAATCAACTGGATATCTTTGTGCTGTAAATCTCCCAACAGCCAAACGCAAAAGCAGCAAACATCTCGCTGTATGTCCCACATCCAAAGTGCCAAGAGAGTAATGTAGAGCTTGCTCTCCCTGTCTTTGAGTACTGTTTGCACTGTCCCGATTACCTCTTTGCTAACATTCTCTTCAGAGCTGCAGTGAAACCAGGAACCACGTGGAGAAGGCACCAACTCTGAAAGTGCCTGGAAGGAACGTTGGGACTTCTTCTCAGTGTCTCTGATATAGGGTTTCACTGTCCCGGGAAAGTCTCTCCTAACAGCCTGCAGAGCGCTGTGCCCAATATACAGAAACGTCTTGCGGTATCCCCTACAGGGAAAGTGCCAGGAGGGAAAAGTGAGGATTATGTTTAGACTTTCTCGGAACTGCTTCAAATCAACTAGATATCTTTGTGCTGTAAATCTCCCAACAGCCAAATGTAAAAGCAGCAAACATCTCGCTGTCTGTTCCACATCCAAAGTGCCAAGAGAGAGCTTGCTCTCCCTGTCTTTGAGTACTGTTTGCACTGTCCCAATTACCTCTTTGCTAACATTCTCTTCAGAGCTGCAGTGAAACCAGGAACCACGTGGAGAAGGCACCCACACTGAAAGTGCCTGGAAGGAACGTTGGGGCTTCTTCTCAGTGTCTCTGATATAGGGTTTCACTGTCCTGGGAAAGTCTCTGCTAACACCCTGCAGAGCGCTGTGCCCAATATACAGAAACGTCTTGCGGTATCCCCTACAGGGAAAGTGCCAGGAGGGAAAAGTGAGGATTATGTTTAGACTTTCTCGGAACTGCTTCAAATCAACTGGATATCTTTGTGCTGTAAATCTCCCAACAGCCAAACGCAAAAGCAGCAAACATCTCGCTGTATGTCCCACATCCAAAGTGCCAAGAGAGAGCTTGCTCTCCCTGTCTTTGAGTACTGTTTGCACTGTCCCGATTACCTCTTTGCTAACATTCTCTTCAGAGCTGCAGTGAAACCAGGAACCACGTGGAGAAGGCACCCACACTGAAAATGCCTGGAAGGAACGTTGGGACTTCTTCTCAGTGTCTCTGATATAGGGTTTCACTGTCCCGGGAAAGTCTCTGCTAACACCCTGCAGAGCGCTGTGCCCAATATACAGAAACGTGTTGCGGTATCCCCTACAGGGAAAGTGCCAGGAGGGAAAAGTGAGGATTATGCTTAGACTTTCTCGGAAGTGCTTCAAATCAACTGGATATCTTTGTGCTGTAAATCTCCCAACAGCCAAACGCAAAAGCAGCAAACATCTCGCTGTATGTCCCACATCCAAAGTGCCAAGAGAGTAATGTAGAGCTTGCTCTCCCTGTCTTTGAGTACTGTTTGCACTGTCCCGATTACCTCTTTGCTAACATTCTCTTCAGAGCTGCAGTGAAACCAGGAACCACGTGGAGAAGGCACCCACACTGAAAGTGCCTGGAAGGAACTTTGGGGCTTCTTCTCAGTGTCTCTGACATAGGGTTTCACTGTCCCGGGAAAGTCTCTGCTAACACCCTGCAGAGTGCTGTGCCCAATATACAGAAACGTCTTGCAGCATCTCCTACAGGGAAAGTGCCAGGAGGAATTGTCGACCTTGTTCTCAGTGTCTCTGAGAATTGCTCTGATTATCCCTGTGACCTCTTTGCTAAGACTCTCCAGTAAGCCGTCCTCAAAACCAACACACATCTTGACATATCTCCCACACTGATCGCACTGTCTCCAGAAACGGCATTCAAGGAGCCAGGAACTTTTCTGCCCACACTGTCCGGGGACAGTTCCTAAAACCAATATACATCCTGCTATATCTCCCACATGGAAAGTGCCAGGAGGGAAAAGTGAGGATTATGCTTAGACTTTCTCGGAACTGCTTCAAATCAACTGGATATCTTTGTGCTGTAAATCTCCCAACAGCCAAACGCAAAAGCAGCAAACATCTCGCTGTATGTCCCACATCCAAAGTGCCAAGAGAGTAATGTAGAGCTTGCTCTCCCTGTCTTTGAGTACTGTTTGCACTGTCCCGATTACCTCTTTGCTAACATTCTCTTCAGAGCTGCAGTGAAACCAGGAACCACGTGGAGAAGGCACCCACACTGAAAGTGCCTGGAAGGAACGTTGGGGCTTCTTTTCAGTGTCTCTGACATAGGGTTTCACTGTCCCGGGAAAGTCTCTGCTAACACCCTGCAGAGCGCTGTGCCCAATATACAGAAACGTCTTGCGGTATCCCCTACAGGGAAAGTGCCAGGAGGGAAAAGTGAGGATTATGTTTAGACTTTCTCTGAACTGCTTCAAATCAACTGGATATCTTTGTGCTGTAAATCTCCCAACAGCCAAATGTAAAAGCAGCAAACATCTCGCTGTATGTCCCACATCCAAAGTGCCAAGAGAGAGCTTGCTCTCCCTGTCTTTGAGTACTGTTTGCACTGTCCCGATTACCTCTTTGCTAACATTCTCTTCAGAGCTGCAGTGAAACCAGGAACCACGTGAAGAAGGCACCCACACTGAAAATGCCTGGAAGGAACGTTGGGGCTTCTTCTCAGTGTCTCTGATATAGGGTTTCACTGTCCCGGGAAAGTCTCTGCTAACACCCTGCAGAGCGCTGTGCCCAATATACAGAAACGTCTTGCAGCATCTCCTACAGGGAAAGTGCCAGGAGGAATTGTCGACCTTGTTCTCAGTGTCTCTGAGAATTGCTCTGATTATCCCTGTGACCTCTTTGCTAAGACTCTCCAGAAAGCCGTCCTCAAAACCAACACACATCTTGACATATCTCCCACACTGATCGCACTGTCTCCAGAAACGGCATTCAAGGAGCCAGGAACTTTTCTGCCCACACTGTCCGGGGACAGTTCCTAAAACCAATATACATCCTGCTATATCTCCCACATGGAAAGTGCCAGGAGGGAAAAGTGAGGATTATGCTTAGACTTTCTCGGAACTGCTTCAAATCAACTGGATATCTTTGTGCTGTAAATCTCCCAACAGCCAAACGCAAAAGCAGCAAACATCTCGCTGTATGTCCCACATCCAAAGTGCCAAGAGAGAGCTTGCTCTCCCTGTCTTTGAGTACTGTTTGCACTGTCCCGATTACCTCTTTGCTAACATTCTCTTCAGAGCTGCAGTGAAACCAGGAACCACATGGAGAAGGCACCAACTCTGAAAGTGCCTGGAAGGAACGTTGGGACTTCTTCTCAGTGTCTCTGATATAGGGTTTCACTGTCCCGGGAAAGTCTCTCCTAACAGCCTGCAGAGCGCTGTGCCCAATATACAGAAACGTCTTGCGGTATCCCCTACAGGGAAAGTGCCAGGAGGGAAAAGTGAGGATTATGTTTAGACTTTCTCGGAACTGCTTCAAATCAACTAGATATCTTTGTGCTGTAAATCTCCCAACAGCCAAATGTAAAAGCAGCAAACATCTCGCTGTATGTTCCACATCCAAAGTGCCAAGAGAGAGCTTGCTCTCCCTGTCTTTGAGTACTGTTTGCACTGTCCCGATTACCTCTTTGCTGACATTCTCTTCAGAGCTGCAGTGAAACCAGGAACCACGTGGAGAAGGCACCAACTCTGAAAGTGCCTGGAAGGAACCTTGGGGCTTCTTCTCAGTGTCTCTGATATAGGGTTTCACTGTCCCGGGAAAGTCTCTGCTAACACCCTGCAGAGCGCTGTGCCCAATATACAGAAACGTCTTGCGGTATCCCCTACAGGGAAAGTGCCAGGAGGGAAAAGTGAGGATTATGTTTAGACTTTCTCGGAACTGCTTCAAATCAACTGGATATCTTTGTGCTGTAAATCTCCCAACAGCCAAACGCAAAAGCAGCAAACATCTCGCTGTATTTCCCACATCCAAAGTGCCAAGAGAGTAATGTAGAGCTTGCTCTCCCTGTCTTTGAGTACTGTTTGCACTGTCCCGATTACCTCTTTGCTAACATTCTCTTCAGAGCTGCAGTGAAAAGAGGAACCACGTGGAGAAGGCACCCACACTGAAAATGCCTGGAAGGAACGTTGGGGCTTCTTCTCAGTGTCTCTGATATAGGGTTTCACTGTCCCGGGAAAGTCTCTGCTAACACCCTGCAGAGCGCTGTGCCCAATATACAGAAACGTGTTGCGGTATCCCCTACAGGGAAAGTGCCAGGAGGGAAAAGTGAGGATTATGCTTAGACTTTCTCGGAACTGCTTCAAATCAACTGGATATCTTTGTGCTGTAAATCTCCCAACAGCCAAACGCAAAAGCAGCAAACATCTCGCTGTATGTCCCACATCCAAAGTGCCAAGACAGAGCTTGCTCTCCCTGTCTTTGAGTACTGTTTGCACTGTCCCGATTACCTCTTTGCTAACATTCTCTTCAGAGCTGCAGTGAAACCAGGAACCACGTGAAGAAGGCACCCACACCGAAAATGCCTGGAAGGAACGTTGGGGCTTCTTCTCAGTGTCTCTGATATAGGGTTTCACTGTCCCGGGAAAGTCTCTCCTAACAGCCTGCAGAGCGCTGTGCCCAATATACAGAAACGTCTTGCGGTATCCCCTACAGGGAAAGTGCCAGGAGGGAAAAGTGAGGATTATGTTTAGACTTTCTCGGAACTGCTTCAAATCAACTAGATATCTTTGTGCTGTAAATCTCCCAACAGCCAAATGTAAAAGCAGCAAACATCTCGCTGTATGTCCCACATCCAAAGTGCCAAGAGAGAGCTTGCTCTCCCTGTCTTTGAGTACTGTTTGCACTGTCCCAATTACCTCTTTGCTAACATTCTCTTCAGAGCTGCAGTGAAACCAGGAACCACGTGGAGAAGGCACCCACACTGAAAGTGCCTGGAAGGAACGTTGGGGCTTCTTCTCAGTGTCTCTGATATAGGGTTTCACTGTCCCCGGAAAAGTCTCTGCTAACACCCTGCAGAGCGCTGTGCCCAATATACAGAAACGTCTTGCGGTATCCCCTACAGGGAAAGTGCCAGGAGGGAAAAGTGAGGATTATGTTTAGACTTTCTCTGAACTGCTTCAAATCAACTGGATATCTTTGTGCTGTAAATCTCGCAACAGCCAAACGCAAAAGCAGCAAACATCTCGCTGTATGTCCCACATCCAAAGTGCCAAGAGAGAGCTTGCTCTCCCTGTCTTTGAGTACTGTTTGCACTGTCCCGATTACCTCTTTGCTAACATTCTCTTCAGAGCTGCAGTGAAACCAGGAACCACGTGGAGAAGGCACCAACTCTGAAAGTGCCTGGAAGGAACGTTGGGACTTCTTCTCAGTGTCTCTGATATAGGGTTTCACTGTCCCGGGAAAGTCTCTCCTAACAGCCTGCAGAGCGCTGTGCCCAATATACAGAAACGTCTTGCGGTATCCCCTACAGGGAAAGTGCCAGGAGGGAAAAGTGAGGATTATGTTTAGACTTTCTCTGAACTGCTTCAAATCAACTAAATATCTTTGTGCTGTAAATCTCCCAACAGCCAAATGTAAAAGCAGCAAACATCTCGCTGTATGTCCCACATCCAAAGTGCCAAGAGAGAGCTTGCTCTCCCTGTCTTTGAGTACTGTTTGCACTGTCCCGATTACCTCTTTGCTAACATTCTCTTCAGAGCTGCAGTGAAACCAGGAACCACGTGGAGAAGGCACCCACACTGAAAATGCCTGGAAGGAACGTTGGGGCTTCTTCTCAGTGTCTCTGATATAGGGTTTCACTGTCCCGGGAAAGTCTCTGCTAACACCCTGCAGAGCGCTGTGCCCAATATACAGAAACGTGTTGCGGTATCCCCTACAGGGAAAGTGCCAGGAGGGAAAAGTGAGGATTATGTTTAGACTTTCTCGGAACTGCTTCAAATCAACTGGATATCTTTGTGCTGTAAATCTCCCAACAGCCAAACGCAAAAGCAGCAAACATCTCGCTGTATGTCCCACATCCAAAGTGCCAAGATAGTAATGTAGAGCTTGCTCTCCCTGTCTTTGAGTACTGTTTGCACTGTCCCGATTACCTCTTTGCTAACATTCTCTTCAGAGCTGCAGTGAAACCAGGAACCACGTGGAGAAGGCACCAACTCTGAAAGTGCCTGGAAGGAACGTTGGGGCTTCTTCTCAGTGTCTCTGATATAGGGTTTCACTGTCCCGGGAAAGTCTCTCCTAACAGCCTGCAGAGCGCTGTGCCCAATATACAGAAACGTCTTGCGGTATCCCCTACAGGGAAAGTGCCAGGAGGGAAAAGTGAGGATTATGTTTAGACTTTCTCTGAACTGCTTCAAATCAACTAAATATCTTTGTGCTGTAAATCTCCCAACAGCCAAATGTAAAAGCAGCAAACATCTCGCTGTATGTCCCACATCCAAAGTGCCAAGAGAGAGCTTGCTCTCCCTGTCTTTGAGTACTGTTTGCACTGTCCCGATTACCTCTTTGCTAACATTCTCTTCAGAGCTGCAGTGAAACCAGGAACCACGTGAAGAAGGCACCCACACTGAAAGTGCCTGGAAGGAACGTTGGGGCTTCTTCTCAGTGTCTCTGATATAGGGTTTCACTGTCCCGGGAAAGTCTCTGCTAACACCCTGCAGAGCGCTGTGCCCAATATACAGAAACGTCTTGCGGTATCTCCTACAGGGAAAGTGCCAGGAGGGAAAAGTGAGGATTATGCTTAGACTTTCTCGGAACTGCTTCAAATCAACTGGATATCTTTGTGCTGTAAATCTCCCAACAGCCAAACGCAAAAGCAGCAAACATCTCGCTGTATGTCCCACATCCAAAGTGCCAAGAGAGTAATGTAGAGCTTGCTCTCCCTGTCTTTGAGTACTGTTTGCACTGTCCCGATTACCTCTTTGCTAACATTCTCTTCAGAGCTGCAGTGAAACCAGGAACCACGTGGAGAAGGCACCAACTCTGAAAGTGCCTGGAAGGAACGTTGGGACTTCTTCTCAGTGTCTCTGATATAGGGTTTCACTGTCCCGGGAAAGTCTCTCCTAACAGCCTGCAGAGCGCTGTGCCCAATATACAGAAACGTCTTGCGGTATCCCCTACAGGGAAAGTGCCAGGAGGGAAAAGTGAGGATTATGTTTAGACTTTCTCGGAACTGCTTCAAATCAACTAAATATCTTTGTGCTGTAAATCTCCCAACAGCCAAATGTAAAAGCAGCAAACATCTCGCTGTATGTCCCACATCCAAAGTGCCAAGAGAGAGCTTGCTCTCCCTGTCTTTGAGTACTGTTTGCACTGTCCCGATTACCTCTTTGCTAACATTCTCTTCAGAGCTGCAGTGAAACCAGGAACCACGTGGAGAAGGCACCAACTCTGAAAGTGCCTGGAAGGAACGTTGGGGCTTCTTCTCAGTGTCTCTGATATAGGGTTTCACTGTCCCGGGAAAGTCTCTCCTAACAGCCTGCAGAGCGCTGTGCCCAATATACAGAAACGTCTTGCGGTATCCCCTACAGGGAAAGTGCCAGGAGGGAAAAGTGAGGATTATGTTTAGACTTTCTCTGAACTGCTTCAAATCAACTAAATATCTTTGTGCTGTAAATCTCCCAACAGCCAAATGTAAAAGCAGCAAACATCTCGCTGTATGTCCCACATCCAAAGTGCCAAGAGAGAGCTTGCTCTCCCTGTCTTTGAGTACTGTTTGCACTGTCCCGATTACCTCTTTGCTAACATTCTCTTCAGAGCTGCAGTGAAACCAGGAACCACGTGAAGAAGGCACCCACACTGAAAGTGCCAGGAAGGAACGTTGGGGCTTCTTCTCAGTGTCTCTGATATAGGGTTTCACTGTCCCGGGAAAGTCTCTGCTAACACCCTGCAGAGCGCTGTGCCCAATATACAGAAACGTCTTGCGGTATCTCCTACAGGGAAAGTGCCAGGAGGGAAAAGTGAGGATTATGCTTAGACTTTCTCGGAACTGCTTCAAATCAACTGGATATCTTTGTGCTGTAAATCTCCCAACAGCCAAACGCAAAAGCAGCAAACATCTCGCTGTATGTCCCACATCCAAAGTGCCAAGAGAGTAATGTAGAGCTTGCTCTCCCTGTCTTTGAGTACTGTTTGCACTGTCCCGATTACCTCTTTGCTAACATTCTCTTCAGAGCTGCAGTGAAACCAGGAACCACGTGGAGAAGGCACCAACTCTGAAAGTGCCTGGAAGGAACGTTGGGACTTCTTCTCAGTGTCTCTGATATAGGGTTTCACTGTCCCGGGAAAGTCTCTCCTAACAGCCTGCAGAGCGCTGTGCCCAATATACAGAAACGTCTTGCGGTATCCCCTACAGGGAAAGTGCCAGGAGGGAAAAGTGAGGATTATGTTTAGACTTTCTCGGAACTGCTTCAAATCAACTAGATATCTTTGTGCTGTAAATCTCCCAACAGCCAAATGTAAAAGCAGCAAACATCTCGCTGTCTGTTCCACATCCAAAGTGCCAAGAGAGAGCTTGCTCTCCCTGTCTTTGAGTACTGTTTGCACTGTCCCAATTACCTCTTTGCTAACATTCTCTTCAGAGCTGCAGTGAAACCAGGAACCACGTGGAGAAGGCACCCACACTGAAAGTGCCTGGAAGGAACGTTGGGGCTTCTTCTCAGTGTCTCTGATATAGGGTTTCACTGTCCTGGGAAAGTCTCTGCTAACACCCTGCAGAGCGCTGTGCCCAATATACAGAAACGTCTTGCGGTATCCCCTACAGGGAAAGTGCCAGGAGGGAAAAGTGAGGATTATGTTTAGACTTTCTCGGAACTGCTTCAAATCAACTGGATATCTTTGTGCTGTAAATCTCCCAACAGCCAAACGCAAAAGCAGCAAACATCTCGCTGTATGTCCCACATCCAAAGTGCCAAGAGAGAGCTTGCTCTCCCTGTCTTTGAGTACTGTTTGCACTGTCCCGATTACCTCTTTGCTAACATTCTCTTCAGAGCTGCAGTGAAACCAGGAACCACGTGGAGAAGGCACCCACACTGAAAATGCCTGGAAGGAACGTTGGGGCTTCTTCTCAGTGTCTCTGATATAGGGTTTCACTGTCCCGGGAAAGTCTCTGCTAACACCCTGCAGAGCACTGTGCCCAATATACAGAAACGTGTTGCGGTATCCCCTACAGGGAAAGTGCCAGGAGGGAAAAGTGAGGATTATGCTTAGACTTTCTCGGAAGTGCTTCAAATCAACTGGATATCTTTGTGCTGTAAATCTCCCAACAGCCAAACGCAAAAGCAGCAAACATCTCGCTGTATGTCCCACATCCAAAGTGCCAAGAGAGTAATGTAGAGCTTGCTCTCCCTGTCTTTGAGTACTGTTTGCACTGTCCCGATTACCTCTTTGCTAACATTCTCTTCAGAGCTGCAGTGAAACCAGGAACCACGTGAAGAAGGCACCCACACTGAAAATGCCTGGAAGGAACGTTGGGGCTTCTTCTCAGTGTCTCTGATATAGGGTTTCACTGTCCCGGGAAAGTCTCTGCTAACACCCTGCAGAGCGCTGTGCCCAATATACAGAAACGTCTTGCGGTATCCCCTACAGGGAAAGTGCCAGGAGGGAAAAGTGAGGATTATGTTTAGACTTTCTCGGAACTGCTTCAAATCAACTGGATATCTTTCTGCTGTAAATCTCCCAACAGCCAAATGTAAAAGCAGCAAACATCTCGCTGTATGTCCCACATCCAAAGTGCCAAGAGAGAGCTTGCTCTCCCTGTCTTTGAGTACTGTTTGCACTGTCCCGATTACCTCTTTGCTAACATTCTCTTCAGAGCTGCAGTGAAACCAGGAACCACGTGAAGAAGGCACCCACACTGAAAATGCCTGGAAGGAACGTTGGGGCTTCTTCTCAGTGTCTCTGATATAGGGTTTCACTGTCCCGGGAAAGTCTCTGCTAACACCCTGCAGAGCGCTGTGCCCAATATACAGAAACGTCTTGCAGCATCTCCTACAGGGAAAGTGCCAGGAGGAATTGTCGACCTTGTTCTCAGTGTCTCTGAGAATTGCTCTGATTATCCCTGTGACCTCTTTGCTAAGACTCTCCAGAAAGCCGTCCTCAAAACCAACACACATCTTGACATATCTCCCACACTGATCGCACTGTCTCCAGAAACGGCATTCAAGGAGCCAGGAACTTTTCTGCCCACACTGTCCGGGGACAGTTCCTAAAACCAATATACATCCTGCTATATCTCCCACATGGAAAGTGCCAGGAGGGAAAAGTGAGGATTATGCTTAGACTTTCTCGGAACTGCTTCAAATCAACTGGATATCTTTGTGCTGTAAATCTCCCAACAGCCAAACGCAAAAGCAGCAAACATCTCGCTGTATGTCCCACATCCAAAGTGCCAAGAGAGAGCTTGCTCTCCCTGTCTTTGAGTACTGTTTGCACTGTCCCGATTACCTCTTTGCTAACATTCTCTTCAGAGCTGCAGTGAAACCAGGAACCACGTGGAGAAGGCACCAACTCTGAAAGTGCCTGGAAGGAACGTTGGGGCTTCTTCTCAGTGTCTCTGATATAGGGTTTCACTGTCCCGGGAAAGTCTCTCCTAACAGCCTGCAGAGCGCTGTGCCCAATATACAGAAACGTCTTGCGGTATCCCCTACAGGGAAAGTGCCAGGAGGGAAAAGTGAGGATTATGTTTAGACTTTCTCTGAACTGCTTCAAATCAACTGGATATCTTTGTGCTGTAAATCTCCCAACAGCCAAATGTAAAAGCAGCAAACATCTCGCTGTATGTCCCACATCCAAAGTGCCAAGAGAGAGCTTGCTCTCCCTGTCTTTGAGTACTGTTTGCACTGTCCCGATTACCTCTTTGCTAACATTCTCTTCAGAGCTGCAGTGAAACCAGGAACCACGTGAAGAAGGCACCCACACTGAAAGTGCCAGGAAGGAACGTTGGGGCTTCTTCTCAGTGTCTCTGATATAGGGTTTCACTGTCCCGGGAAAGTCTCTGCTAACACCCTGCAGAGCGCTGTGCCCAATATACAGAAACGTCTTGCGGTATCTCCTACAGGGAAAGTGCCAGGAGGGAAAAGTGAGGATTATGCTTAGACTTTCTCGGAACTGCTTCAAATCAACTGGATATCTTTGTGCTGTAAATCTCCCAACAGCCAAACGCAAAAGCAGCAAACATCTCGCTGTATGTCCCACATCCAAAGTGCCAAGAGAGTAATGTAGAGCTTGCTCTCCCTGTCTTTGAGTACTGTTTGCACTGTCCCGATTACCTCTTTGCTAACATTCTCTTCAGAGCTGCAGTGAAACCAGGAACCACGTGGAGAAGGCACCAACTCTGAAAGTGCCTGGAAGGAACGTTGGGACTTCTTCTCAGTGTCTCTGATATAGGGTTTCACTGTCCCGGGAAAGTCTCTCCTAACAGCCTGCAGAGCGCTGTGCCCAATATACAGAAACGTCTTGCGGTATCCCCTACAGGGAAAGTGCCAGGAGGGAAAAGTGAGGATTATGTTTAGACTTTCTCGGAACTGCTTCAAATCAACTAGATATCTTTGTGCTGTAAATCTCCCAACAGCCAAATGTAAAAGCAGCAAACATCTCGCTGTATGTTCCACATCCAAAGTGCCAAGAGAGAGCTTGCTCTCCCTGTCTTTGAGTACTGTTTGCACTGTCCCAATTACCTCTTTGCTAACATTCTCTTCAGAGCTGCAGTGAAACCAGGAACCACGTGGAGAAGGCACCCACACTGAAAGTGCCTGGAAGGAACGTTGGGGCTTCTTCTCAGTGTCTCTGATATAGGGTTTCACTGTCCTGGGAAAGTCTCTGCTAACACCCTGCAGAGCGCTGTGCCCAATATACAGAAACGTCTTGCGGTATCCCCTACAGGGAAAGTGCCAGGAGGGAAAAGTGAGGATTATGTTTAGACTTTCTCGGAACTGCTTCAAATCAACTGGATATCTTTGTGCTGTAAATCTCCCAACAGCCAAACGCAAAAGCAGCAAACATCTCGCTGTATGTCCCACATCCAAAGTGCCAAGAGAGAGCTTGCTCTCCCTGTCTTTGAGTACTGTTTGCACTGTCCCGATTACCTCTTTGCTAACATTCTCTTCAGAGCTGCAGTGAAACCAGGAACCACGTGGAGAAGGCACCCACACTGAAAATGCCTGGAAGGAACGTTGGGGCTTCTTCTCAGTGTCTCTGATATAGGGTTTCACTGTCCCGGAAAAGTCTCTGCTAACACCCTGCAGAGCGCTGTGCCCAATATACAGAAACGTGTTGCGGTATCCCCTACAGGGAAAGTGCCAGGAGGGAAAAGTGAGGATTATGTTTAGACTTTCTCGGAACTGCTTCAAATCAACTGGATATCTTTGTGCTGTAAATCTCCCAACAGCCAAACGCAAAAGCAGCAAACATCTCGCTGTATGTCCCACATCCAAAGTGCCAAGAGAGAGCTTGCTCTCCCTGTCTTTGAGTACTGTTTGCACTGTCCCGATTACCTCTTTGCTAACATTCTCTTCAGAGCTGCAGTGAAAAGAGGAACCACGTGGAGAAGGCACCCACACTGAAAATGCCTGGAAGGAACGTTGGGGCTTCTTCTCAGTGTCTCTGATATAGGGTTTCACTGTCCCGGGAAAGTCTCTGCTAACACCCTGCAGAGCACTGTGCCCAATATACAGAAACGTGTTGCGGTATCCCCTACAGGGAAAGTGCCAGGAGGGAAAAGTGAGGATTATGCTTAGACTTTCTCGGAAGTGCTTCAAATCAACTGGATATCTTTGTGCTGTAAATCTCCCAACAGCCAAACGCAAAAGCAGCAAACATCTCGCTGTATGTCCCACATCCAAAGTGCCAAGAGAGTAATGTAGAGCTTGCTCTCCCTGTCTTTGAGTACTGTTTGCACTGTCCCGATTACCTCTTTGCTAACATTCTCTTCAGAGCTGCAGTGAAACCAGGAACCACGTGAAGAAGGCACCCACACTGAAAATGCCTGGAAGGAACGTTGGGGCTTCTTCTCAGTGTCTCTGATATAGGGTTTCACTGTCCCGGGAAAGTCTCTGCTAACACCCTGCAGAGCGCTGTGCCCAATATACAGAAACGTCTTGCGGTATCCCCTACAGGGAAAGTGCCAGGAGGGAAAAGTGAGGATTATGCTTAGACTTTCTCGGAACTGCTTCAAATCAACTGGATATCTTTGTGCTGTAAATCTCCCAACAGCCAAACGCAAAAGCAGCAAACATCTCGCTGTATGTCCCACATCCAAAGTGCCAAGAGAGAGCTTGCTCTCCCTGTCTTTGAGTACTGTTTGCACTGTCCCGATTACCTCTTTGCTAACATTCTCTTCAGAGCTGCAGTGAAACCAGGAACCACGTGGAGAAGGCACCCACACTGAAAGTGCCTGGAAGGAACGTTGGGGCTTCTTCTCAGTGTCTCTGATATAGGGTTTCACTGTCCCGGGAAAGTCTCTGCTAACACCCTGCAGAGCGCTGTGCCCAATATACAGAAACGTCTTGCGGTATCCGCTACAGGGAAAGCTCAAAACCACCCTTTCCCAATTGGCGTCACGCCAGGCCCAAAAATGGCCATATGTCTGGAGATTGGTCCCACGCCCAAAGAGCCAGCAGGGAAAACTATGCCTTGTTCTAAAGCTCTTTGGGAACCGCTTGCGTAGCCCCACACACCTGGGGGCTGCAGGCTTTCCTGCTGCCTTCAGCCTCAAAACCACCCTTTCCCACTTGGTGTCACGCCAGGCACAAAAATGGCCATATGTCTGGAGACTGGTCCCACGCCGAAAGAGCCAGCAGGGAAAACTATGCCTTGTTCTAAAGCTCTTTGGGAACCGCTTGCGTAGCCCCACAGACCTGGGGGCTGCAGCCTTTCCTGCTGCCTTCAGCCTCAAAAAAACCCTTTCCCACTTGGCGTCACGCCAGGCACAAAAATGGCCATATGTCTGGAGATTGGTCCCACGCCCAAAGAGCCAGCAGGGAAAACTATGCCTTGTTCTAAAGCTCTTTGGGAACCGCTTGCGTAGCCCCACACACCTGGGGGCTGCAGGCTTTCCTGCTGCCTTCAGCCTCAAAACCACCCTTTCCCACATGGCGTCACGCCAGGCACAAAAATGGCCATATGTCTGGAGATTGGTCCCACGCCGAAAGAGCCAGCAGGGAAAACTATGCCTTGTTCTAAAGCTCTTTGGGAACCGCTTGCGTAGCCCCACACACCTGGGGGCTGCAGGCTTTCCTGCTGCCTTCAGCCTCAAAACCACCCTTTCCCACTTGGTGTCACGCCAGGCACAAAAATGGCCATATGTCTGGAGACTGGTCCCACGCCGAAAGAGCCAGCAGGGAAAACTATGCCTTGTACTAAAGCTCTTTGGGAACCGCTTGCGTAGCCCCACACACCTGGGGGCTGCAGGCTTTCCTGCTGCCTTCAGCCTCAAAACCACCCTTTCCCACATGGCGTCACGCTAGGCACAAAAATGGCCATATGTCTGGAGGTTGGTCCCACGCTAAAAGAGCCAGCAGGGAAAACTATGCCTTGTTCTAAAGCTCTTTGGGAACCGCTTGCGTAGCCCCACACACCTGGGGGCTGCAGACCTTCCTGCTGCCTTCAGCCTCAAAACCACCCTTTCCCACTTGGCGCTGCGCGAGGCCCAAAAATGGCCATATGTCTGGAGACTGGTCCCACGCTCAAAGAGCCAGCAGGGAAAACTATGCCTTGTTCTAAAGCTCTTTGGGAACGGCTTGCGTAGCCCCACACACCTGGGGGCTGCAGACCTTCCTGCTGCCTTCAGCCTCAAAACCACCCTTTCCCACATGGCGTCATGCCAGGCACAAAAACGGCCACATGTCTGGAGATTGGTCCCACGCCCAAAGAGCCAGCAGGGAAAACTATGCCTTGTTCTAAAGCTCTTTGGGAACGGCTTGCGTAGCCCCACAGACCAGGGGGCTGCAAGCTTTCCTGCTGCCTTCAGCCTCAAAACCACCCTTTCCCACTTGGCGCTGCGCCAGGCCCAAAAATGGCCATATGTCTGGAGATTGGTCCCACGCCCAAAGAGCCAGCAGGGAAAACTATGCCTTGTTCTAAAGCTCTTTGGGAACGGCTTGCGTAGCCCCACAGACCAGGGGGCTGCAAGCTTTCCTGCTGCCTTCAGCCTCAAAACAACCCTGTCCCACTTGGCGCCACGCCAGGCCCAAAAATGGCCATATGTCTGGAGACTGGTCCCACGCCCATAGAGCCAGCAGGGAAAACTATGCCTTGTTCTAAAGCTCTTTGGGTACCGCTTGCATAGCCCCACACACCTGAGGGCTGCAGGCTTTCCTGCTGCCTTCAGCCTCAAAACCACCCTTTCCCACATGGCGTCACGCCAGGCCCAAAAATGGCCATATGTCTCGAGATTGGTCCGACGCCCAAAGAGCCAGCAGGGAAAACTATGCCTTGTTCTAAAGCTCTTTGGGAACGGCTTGCGTAGCCCCACAGACCAGGGGGCTGCAAGCTTTCCTGCTGCCTTCAGCCTCAAAACCACCCTTTCCCACTTGGCGCTGCGCCAGGCCCAAAAATGGCCATATGTCTGGAGACTGGTCCCACGCCGAAAGAGCCAGCAGGGAAAACTATGCCTTGTTCTAAAGCTCTTTGGGAACCGCTTGCGTAGCCCCACAGACCTGGTGGCTGCAGGCTTTCCTGCTCTCTTCAGCCTCAAAGGCACCCTTTCCCACTTGGCGCCGCGCCAGGCCCAAAAATGGCCATATGTCTGGAGATTGGTCCCACGCTCAAAGAGCCAGCAGAGAAAACTATGCCTTGTTCTAAAGCTCTTTGGGAACCACTTGCGTAGCCCCACAGACCTGGGGGCTGCAGGCTTTCCTGCTGCCTTCAGCCTCAAAACCACCCTTTCCCACATGGCGTCACGCCAGGCATAAAAATGGCCATATGTCTGGAGACTGGTCCCACGCCCAAAGAGCCAGCAGGGAAAACTATGCCTTGTTCTAAAGCTCTTTGGGAACCGCTTGCGTAGCCCCACAGACCTGGGGGCTGCAGGCTTTCCTGCTGCCTTCAGCCTCAAAGGCACCCTTTCCCACTTGGCGCCACGCCAGGCCCAAAAATGGCCATATGTCTGGAGACTGGTCCCACGCTCAAAGAGCCAGCAGGGAAAACTATGCCTTGTTCTAAAGCTCTTTGGGAACGGCTTGCGTAGCCCCACACACCTGGGGGCTGCAGACCTTCCTGCTGCCTTCAGCCTCAAAACCACCCTTTCCCACATGGCGTCACGCCAGGCACAAAAACGGCCACATGTCTGGAGATTGGTCCCACGCCCAAAGAGCCAGCAGGGAAAACTATGCCTTGTTCTAAAGCTCTTTCGGAACGGCTTGCGTAGCCCCACAGACCAGGGGGCTGCAAGCTTTCCTGCTGCCTTCAGCCTCAAAACCACCCTTTCCCACTTGGCGCTGCGCCAGGCACAAAAATGGCCATATGTCTGGAGACTGGTCCCACGCCGAAAGAGCCAGCAGGGAAAACTATGCCTTGTTCTAAAGCTCTTTGGGAACCGCTTGCGTAGCCCCACACACCTGGGTGCTACAGGCTTTCCTGCTGCCTTCAGCCTCAAAACCACCCTTTCCCACTTGTCGCTGCGCCAGGCACAAAAATGGCCATATGTCTGGAGATTTGTCCCACGCCCAAAGAGCCAGCAGGGAAAACTATGCCTTGTTCTAAAGCTCTTTGGGAACGGCTTGCGTAGCCCCACACACCTGGGGGCTGCAGGCTCTCCTGCTGCCTTCAGCCTCAAAACAACCCTGTCCCACTTGGCGCCACGCCAGGCCCAAAAATGGCCATATGTCTGGAGACTGGTCCCACGCCCATAGAGCCAGCAGGGAAAACTATGCCTTGTTCTAAAGCTCTTTGGGTACCGCTTGCATAGCCCCACACACCTGAGGGCTGCAGGCTTTCCTGCTGCCTTCAGCCTCAAAACCACCCTTTCCCACATGGCGTCACGCCAGGCCCAAAAATGGCCATATGTCTGGAGATTGGTCCGACGCCCAAAGAGCCAGCAGGGAAAACTATGCCTTGTTCTAAAGCTCTTTGGGAACGGCTTGCGTAGCCCCACAGACCAGGGGGCTGCAAGCTTTCCTGCTGCCTTCAGCCTCAAAACCACCCTTTCCCACTTGGCGCTGCGCCAGGCCCAAAAATGGCCATATGTCTGGAGACTGGTCCCACGCCGAAAGAGCCAGCAGGGAAAACTATGCCTTGTTCTAAAGCTCTTTGGGAACCGCTTGCGTAGCCCCACAGACCTGGTGGCTGCAGGCTTTCCTGCTCTCTTCAGCCTCAAAGGCACCCTTTCCCACTTGGCGCCGCGCCAGGCCCAAAAATGGCCATATGTCTGGAGATTGGTCCCACGCTCAAAGAGCCAGCAGAGAAAACTATGCCTTGTTCTAAAGCTCTTTGGGAACCACTTGCGTAGCCCCACAGACCTGGGGGCTGCAGGCTTTCCTGCTGCCTTCAGCCTCAAAACCACCCTTTCCCACATGGCGTCACGCCAGGCATAAAAATGGCCATATGTCTGGAGACTGGTCCCACGCCCAAAGAGCCAGCAGGGAAAACTATGCCTTGTTCTAAAGCTCTTTGGGAACCGCTTGCGTAGCCTCACACACCTGGGGGCTGCAGGCTTTCCTGCTGCCTTCAGCCTCAAAGGCACCCTTTCCCACTTGGCGCCACGCCAGGCCCAAAAATGGCCATATGTCTGGAGACTGGTCCCACGCCCAAAGAGCCAGCAGGGAAAACTATGCCTTGTTCTAAAGCTCTTTGGGAACTGCTTGCGTAGCCCCACACACCTGGGCGCTGCAGGCTTTCCTGCTGCCTTCAGCCTCAAAACCACCCTTTCCCACTTGGCGCTGCGCGAGGCCCAAAAATGGCCATATGTCTGGAGACTGGTCCCACGCCGAAAGAGCCAGCAGGGAAAACTATGCCTTGTTCTAAAGCTCTTTGGGAACGGCTTGCGTAGCCCCACACACCTGGGGGCTGCAGACCTTCCTGCTGCCTTCAGCCTCAAAACCACCCTTTCCCACATGGCGTCACGCCAGGCACAAAAACGGCCATATGTCTGGAGATTGGTCCCACGCCCAAAGAGCCAGCAGGGAAAACTGTGCCTTGTTCTAAAGCTCTTTGGGAACGGCTTGCGTAGCCCCACACACCTGGGGGCTGCAGGCTTTCCTGCTGCCTTCAGCCTCAAAACCACCCTTTCCCACATGGCGTGACACCAGGCACAAAAATGGCCATATGTCTGGAGGTTGGTCCCACGCCCAAAGAGCCAGCAGGGAAAACTATGCCTTGTTCTAAAGCTCTTTGGGAACGGCTTGCGTAGCCCCACAGACCAGGGGGCTGCAAGCTTTCCTGCTGCCTTCAGCCTCAAAACCACCCTTTCCCACTTGGCGCTGCGCCAGGCCCAAAAATGGCCATATGTCTGGAGACTGGTCCCACGCTCAAAGAGCCAGCAGGGAAAACTATGCCTTGTTCTAAAGCTCTTTGGGAACGGCTTGTGTAGCCCCACACACCTGGGGGCTGCAGACCTTCCTGCTGCCTTCAGCCTCAAAACCACCCTTTCCCACATGGCGTCACGCCAGGCACAAAAACGGCCATATGTCTGGAGATTGGTCCCACGCCCAAAGAGCCAGCAGGGAAAACTATGCCTTGTTCTAAAGCTCTTTGGGAACCGCTTGCGTAGCCCCACACACCTGGGGGCTACAGGCTTTCCTGCTGCCTTCAGCCTCAAAACCACCCTTTCCCACATGGCGTGACACCAGGCACAAAAATGGCCATATGTCTGGAGCTTGGTCCCACGCCCAAAGAGCCAGCAGGGAAAACTATGCCTTGTTCTAAAGCTCTTTGGGAACCGCTTGCGTAGCCCCACACACCTGGGGG
The DNA here is from genome assembly GCF_963924245.1 of Chroicocephalus ridibundus. NCBI lineage: Eukaryota > Metazoa > Chordata > Aves > Charadriiformes > Laridae > Chroicocephalus > Chroicocephalus ridibundus. The sequence goes on from NW_026961748.1 coordinate 145,612, forward strand.
CTGCAGGCTCTCCTGCTGCCTTCAGCCTCAAAACAACCCTGTCCCACTTGGCGCCACGCCAGGCCCAAAAATGGCCATATGTCTGGAGACTGGTCCCACGCCCATAGAGCCAGCAGGGAAAACTATGCCTTGTTCTAAAGCTCTTTGGGAACCGCTTGCATAGCACCACACACCTGGGGGCTGCAGGCTTTCCTGCTGCCTTCAGCCTCAAAACCACCCTTTCCCACATGGCGTCACGCCAGGCCCAAAAATGGCCATATGTCTGGAGATTGGTCCCACGCCCAAAGAGCCAGCAGGGAAAACTATGCCTTGTTCTAAAGCTCTTTGGGAACCGCTTGCGTAGCCCCACAGACCAGGGGGCTGCAAGCTTTCCTGCTGCCTTCAGCCTCAAAACCACCCTTTCCCACTTGGCGCTGCGCCAGGCCCAAAAATGGCCATATGTCTGGAGACTGGTCCCACGCCCAAAGAGCCAGCAGGGAAAATTATGCCTTGTTCTAAAGCTCTTTGGGAACCGCTTGCATAGCCCCACACACCTGGGGGCTGCAGGCTTTCCTGCTGCCTTCAGCCTCAAAACCACCCTTTCCCACATGGCGTCACGCCAGGCCCAAAAATGGCCATATGTCTGGAGATTGGTCCCACGCCCAAAGAGCCAGCAGGGAAAACTATGCCTTGTTCTAAAGCTCTTTGGGAACGGCTTGCGTAGCCCCACAGACCAGGGGGCTGCAAGCTTTCCTGCTGCCTTCAGCCTCAAAACCACCCTTTCCCACTTGGCGCTGCGCCAGGCCCAAAAATGGCCATATGTCTGGAGGTTGGTCCCACGCCCAAAGAGCCAGCAGGGAAAACTATGCCTTGTTCTAAAGCTCTTTGGGAACCGCTTGCGTAGCCCCACAGACCTGGGGGCTGCAGGCTTTCCTGCTGCCTTCAGCCTCAAAACCACCCTTTCCCACTTGTCGCCGCACCAGGCCCAGAAATGGCCATATGTCTGGAGACTGGTCCCACGCCGAAAGAGCCAGCAGGGAAAACTATGCCTTGTTCTAAAGCTCTTTGGGAACCGCTTGCGTAGCCCCACAGACCTGGGGGCTGCAGGCTTTCCTGCTGCCTTCAGCCTCAAAACCACCCTTTCCCACATGGCGTCACGCCAGGCACAAAAACGGCCATATGTCTGGAGATTGGTCCCACGCCCAAAGAGCCAGCAGGGAAAACTATGCCTTGTTCTAAAGCTCTTTGGGAACCGCTTGCGTAGCCCCACACACCTGGGGGCTACAGGCTTTCCTGCTGCCTTCAGCCTCAAAACCACCCTTTCCCACATGGCGTGACACCAGGCACAAAAATGGCCATATGTCTGGAGCTTGGTCCCACGCCCAAAGAGCCAGCAGGGAAAACTATGCCTTGTTCTAAAGCTCTTTGGGAACCGCTTGCGTAGCCCCACAGACCAGGGGGCTGCAAGCTTTCCTGCTGCCTTCAGCCTCAAAACCACCCTTTCCCACTTGGCGCTGCGCCAGGCCCAAAAATGGCCATATGTCTGGAGACTGGTCCCACGCCCAAAGAGCCAGCAGGGAAAATTATGCCTTGTTCTAAAGCTCTTTGGGAACCGCTTGCATAGCCCCACACACCTGGGGGCTGCAGGCTTTCCTGCTGCCTTCAGCCTCAAAACCACCCTTTCCCACATGGCGTCACGCCAGGCCCAAAAATGGCCATATGTCTGGAGATTGGTCCCACGCCCAAAGAGCCAGCAGGGAAAACTATGCCTTGTTCTAAAGCTCTTTGGGAACGGCTTGCGTAGCCCCACAGACCAGGGGGCTGCAAGCTTTCCTGCTGCCTTCAGCCTCAAAACCACCCTTTCCCACTTGGCGCTGCGCCAGGCCCAAAAATGGCCATATGTCTGGAGGTTGGTCCCACGCCCAAAGAGCCAGCAGGGAAAACTATGCCTTGTTCTAAAGCTCTTTGGGAACCGCTTGCGTAGCCCCACAGACCTGGGGGCTGCAGGCTTTCCTGCTGCCTTCAGCCTCAAAACCACCCTTTCCCACTTGTCGCCGCACCAGGCCCAGAAATGGCCATATGTCTGGAGACTGGTCCCACGCCGAAAGAGCCAGCAGGGAAAACTATGCCTTGTTCTAAAGCTCTTTGGGAACCGCTTGCGTAGCCCCACAGACCTGGGGGCTGCAGGCTTTCCTGCTGCCTTCAGCCTCAAAACCACCCTTTCCCACATGGCGTCACGCCAGGCACAAAAACGGCCATATGTCTGGAGATTGGTCCCACGCCCAAAGAGCCAGCAGGGAAAACTATGCCTTGTTCTAAAGCTCTTTGGGAACCGCTTGCGTAGCCCCACACACCTGGGGGCTACAGGCTTTCCTGCTGCCTTCAGCCTCAAAACCACCCTTTCCCACATGGCGTGACACCAGGCACAAAAATGGCCATATGTCTGGAGCTTGGTCCCACGCCCAAAGAGCCAGCAGGGAAAACTATGCCTTGTTCTAAAGCTCTTTGGGAACCGCTTGCGTAGCCCCACACACCTGGGGGCTGCAGGCTCTCCTGCTGCCTTCAGCCTCAAAACAACCCTGTCCCACTTGGCGCCACGCCAGGCCCAAAAATGGCCATATGTCTGGAGACTGGTCCCACGCCCATAGAGCCAGCAGGGAAAACTATGCCTTGTTCTAAAGCTCTTTGGGAACCGCTTGCATAGCACCACACACCTGGGGGCTGCAGGCTTTCCTGCTGCCTTCAGCCTCAAAACCACCCTTTCCCACATGGCGTCACGCCAGGCCCAAAAATGGCCATATGTCTGGAGATTGGTCCCACGCCCAAAGAGCCAGCAGGGAAAACTATGCCTTGTTCTAAAGCTCTTTGGGAACCGCTTGCGTAGCCCCACAGACCAGGGGGCTGCAAGCTTTCCTGCTGCCTTCAGCCTCAAAACCACCCTTTCCCACTTGGCGCTGCGCCAGGCCCAAAAATGGCCATATGTCTGGAGACTGGTCCCACGCCCAAAGAGCCAGCAGGGAAAATTATGCCTTGTTCTAAAGCTCTTTGGGAACCGCTTGCATAGCCCCACACACCTGGGGGCTGCAGGCTTTCCTGCTGCCTTCAGCCTCAAAACCACCCTTTCCCACATGGCGTCACGCCAGGCCCAAAAATGGCCATATGTCTGGAGATTGGTCCCACGCCCAAAGAGCCAGCAGGGAAAACTATGCCTTGTTCTAAAGCTCTTTGGGAACCGCTTGCGTAGCCCCACAGACCAGGGGGCTGCAAGCTTTCCTGCTGCCTTCAGCCTCAAAACCACCCTTTCCCACTTGGCGCTGCGCCAGGCCCAAAAATGGCCATATGTCTGGAGACTGGTCCCACGCCCAAAGAGCCAGCAGGGAAAATTATGCCTTGTTCTAAAGCTCTTTGGGAACCGCTTGCATAGCCCCACACACCTGGGGGCTGCAGGCTTTCCTGCTGCCTTCAGCCTCAAAACCACCCTTTCCCACATGGCGTCACGCCAGGCCCAAAAATGGCCATATGTCTGGAGATTGGTCCCACGCCCAAAGAGCCAGCAGGGAAAACTATGCCTTGTTCTAAAGCTCTTTGGGAACGGCTTGCGTAGCCCCACAGACCAGGGGGCTGCAAGCTTTCCTGCTGCCTTCAGCCTCAAAACCACCCTTTCCCACTTGGCGCTGCGCCAGGCCCAAAAATGGCCATATGTCTGGAGGTTGGTCCCACGCCCAAAGAGCCAGCAGGGAAAACTATGCCTTGTTCTAAAGCTCTTTGGGAACCGCTTGCGTAGCCCCACAGACCTGGGGGCTGCAGGCTTTCCTGCTGCCTTCAGCCTCAAAACCACCCTTTCCCACTTGTCGCCGCACCAGGCCCAGAAATGGCCATATGTCTGGAGACTGGTCCCACGCCGAAAGAGCCAGCAGGGAAAACTATGCCTTGTTCTAAAGCTCTTTGGGAACCGCTTGCGTAGCCCCACAGACCTGGGGGCTGCAGGCTTTCCTGCTGCCTTCAGCCTCAAAACCACCCTTTCCCACATGGCGTCACGCCAGGCACAAAAATGGCCATATGTCTGGAGGTTGGTCCCACGCCCAAAGAGCCAGCAGGGAAAACTATGCCTTGTTCTAAAGCTCTTTGGGAACCGCTTGCGTAGCCCCACACACCTGGGGGCTGCAGACCTTCCTGCTGCCTTCAGCCTCAAAACCACCCTTTCCCACTTGGTGTCACGCCAGGCACAAAAATGGCCATATGTCTGGAGATTGGTCCCACGCCGAAAGAGCCAGCAGGGAAAACTATGCCTTGTTCTAAAACTCTTTGGGATCGGCTTGCGTAGCGCCACAGACCAGGGTGCTGCAAGCTTTCCTGCTGCCTTCAGCCTCAAAACCACCCTTTCCCACATGGCGTCACGCCAGGCCCAAAAATGGCCATATGTCTGGAGACTGGTCCCACGCCGAAAGAGCCAGCAGGGAAAACTATGCCTTGTTCTAAAGCTCTTTGGGAACCGCTTGCGTAGCCCCACAGACCTGGGGGCTGCAGGCTTTCCTGCTGCCTTCAGCCTCAAAACCACCCTTTCCCACTTGTCGCCGCACCAGGCCCAGAAATGGCCATATGTCTGGAGACTGGTCCCACGCCCAAAGAGCCAGCAGGGAAAACTATGCCTTGTTCTAAAGCTCTTTGGGAACCGCTTGCGTAGCCCCACACACCTGGGGGCTACAGGCTTTCCTGCTGCCTTCAGCCTCAAAACCACCCTTTCCCACTTGGCCCCGCGCCAGGCCCAAGAATGGCCATATGTCTGGAGACTGGTCCCACGCTAAAAGAGCCAGCAGGGAAAACTATGCCTTGTTCTAAAGCTCTTTGGGAACCACTTGCGTAGCCCCACAGACCTGGGGGCTGCAGGCTTTCCTGCTGCCTTCAGCCTCAAAACCACCCTTTCCCACTTGGCCCCGCGCCAGGCCCAAAAATGACCATATGTCTGGAGGTTGGTCCCACGCCCAAAGAGCCAGCCCGGAAAACTATGCCTTGTTCTAAAGCTCTTTGGGAACCGCTTGCGTAGCCCCACACACCTGGGGGCTGCAGGCTTTCCTGCTGCCTTCAGCCTCAAAACCACTCTTTCCCACATGGCGTCACGCCAGGCACAAAAATGGCCATATGTCTGGAGGTTGGTCCCAAGCCCAAAGAGCCAGCAGGGAAAACTGTGCTTTGTTCTAAAGCTCTTTGGGAACCGCTTGCGTGGCCTCAAAGACCTAGGGGCTGCAGGCTTTCTTGCTGCCTTCAGCCTCAAAACCACCCTTTCCCACTTGGCGCCGCACCAGGCCCAAAAATGGCCATATGTCTGGAGACTGGTCCCACGCCCAAAGAGCCAGCAGGGAAAACTATGCCTTGTTCTAAAGCTCTTTGGGAACCGCTTGCGTAGCCCCACACACCTGGGGGCTGCAGGGTTTTCTGGCACCTGCAGCCTCAAAACCACCCTTTCCCACATGGCGTCACGCCAGGCAGAAAAATGGCCATATGTCTGGAGATTGGTCCCACGCCCAAAGAGCCAGCAGGGAAAACTATGCCTTGTTCTAAAGCTCTTTGGGAACCGCTTGCGTAGCCCCACACACCTGGGGGCTGCAGGCTTTCCTGCTGCCTTCGGCCCCAAAACCACCCTTTCCCACATGGCGTCACGCCAGGCACAAAAATGGCCATATGTCTGGAGGTTGGTCCCATGCCCAAAGAGCCAGCAGGGAAAACTATGCCTTGTTCTAAAGCTCTTTGGGAACCGCTTGCGTAGCCCCACACACCTGGGGGCTGCAGGCTTTCCTGCTGCCTTCAGCCTCAAAACCACCCTTTCCCACTTGGTGCCGCGCCAGGCTCAAAAATGGCCATATGTCTGGAGGTTGGTCCCACGCCCAAAGAGCCAGCAGGGAAAACTATGCCTTGTTCTAAAGCTCTTTGGGAACCGCTTGCGTAGCCCCACACACCTGGGGGCTGCAGGCTTTCCTGCTGCTTTCAGCCTCAAAACCACCCTTTCCGACTTGGCGCCGCGCCAGGCCCAAAAATGACCATATGTCTGGAGATTGGTCCGACGCCCAAAGAGCCAGCAGGGAAAACTATGCCTTGTTCTAAAGCTCTTTGGGAACCGCTTGCGTAGCCCCACACACCTGCGGGCTGCAGGCTTTCCTGCTCTCTTCAGCCTCAAAGGCACCCTTTCCCACTTGGCGCCACGGCAGGCCCAAAAATGGCCATGTGTCTGCAGACTGGTCCCACGCCCAAAGAGCCAGCAGGGAAAACTATGCCTTGTTCTAAAGCTCTTTGGGAACCGCTTGCGTAGCCCCACACACCTGGGGGCTGCAGGCTTTCCTGCTGCCTTCGGCCTCAAAACCACCCTTTCCCACATGGCGTCACACCAGGCATAAAAATGGCCATATGTCTGGAGGTTGGTCCCACGCCGAAAGAGCCAGCAGGGAAAACTATGCCTTGTTCTAAAGCTCTTTGGGAACCGCTTGCGTAGCCCCACACACCTGGGGGCTGCAGGCTTTCCTGCTGCCTTCAGCCTCAAAGGCACCCTTTCCCACTTGGCGCCGCTCCAGGCCCAAAAATGGCCATATGTCTGGAGACTGGTCCCACGCTCAAAGAGCCAGCAGGGAAAACTATGCCTTGTTCTAAAGCTCTTTGGGAACTGCTTGCGTATCCCCACAGACCTGGGGGCTGCAGGCTTTCCTGCTGCCTTCAGCCTCAAAACCACCCTTTCCCACATGGCGCTGCGCGAGGCCCAAAAATGGCCATATGTCTGGAGACTGGTCCCACGCCCAAAGAGCCAGCAGGGAAAACTATGCCTTGTTCTAAAGCTCTTTGGGAACCGCTTGCGTAGCCCCACACACCTACGGGCTGCAGGCTTTCCTGCTGCCTTCAGCCTCAAAACCACCCTTTCCCACATGGTGTCACGACAGGCACAAAAATGGCCATATGTGTGGAGATTGGTCCCACGCCCAAAGAGCCAGCAGGGAAAACTATGCCTTGTTCTAAAGCTCTTTGGGAACCGCTTGCGTAGCCCCACACACCTGGGGGCTGCAGGCTTTCCTGCTGCCTTCAGCCTCAAAACCACCCTTTCCCACTTGGCGCCGCACCAGGCCCAAAAATGGCCATATGTCTGGAGAGTGGTCCCACGCCCAAAGAGCCAGCAGGGAAAACTATGCCTTGTTCTAAAGCTCTTTGGGAACTGCTTGCGTAGCCCCACACACCTGGGGGCTGCAGGCTTTCCTGCTCTCTTCAGCCTCAAAACCACCCTTTCCCACTTGGTGTCACGCCAGGCACAAAAATGGCCATATGTCTGGAGATTGGTCCCACGCCGAAAGAGCCAGCAGGGAAAACTATGCCTTGTTCTAAAGCTCTTTGGGAACCGCTTGCGTAGCCCCACACACCTGGGGGCTGCAGGCTTTCCTGCTGCCTTCAGCCTCAAAACCACCCTTTCCCACATGGCGTAACGCTAGGCACAAAAATGGCCATATGTCTGGAGACTGGTCCCACGCCGAAAGAGCCAGCAGGGATAACTATGCCTTGTTCTAAAGCTCTTTGGGAACCGCTTGCGTGGCCTCACAGACCTGGGGGCTGCAGGCTTTCCTGCTGCCTTCAGCCTGAAAACCACCCTTTCCCACTTGGCGTCACGCCAGGCCCAAAAATGGCCATATGTCTGGAGACTGGTCCCACGCCCAAAGAGCCAGCAGGGAAAACTATGCCTTGTTCTAAAGCTCTTTGGGAACCGCTTGCGTAGCCCCACAGACCTGGGGACTGCAGGCTTTCCTGCTGCCTTCAGCCTCAAAACCACCCTTTCCCACATGGCGTCACGCCAGGCATAAAAATGGCCATATGTCTGGAGGTTGGTCCCACGCCCAAAGAGCCAGCAGGGAAAACTATGCCTTGTTCTAAAGCTCTTTGGGAACCGCTTGCGTAGCCCCACACACCTGGGGGCTGCAAGCTTTCCTGCTGCCTTCAGCCTCAAAACCACCCTTTCCCACTTGGCGCCGCGCCAGGCCCAAAAATGGCCATATGTCTGGAGGTTGGTCCCACGCCCAAAGAGCCAGCAGGGAAAACTATGCCTTGTTCTAAAGCTCTTTGGGAACCGCTTGCGTGGCCTCACAGACCTGGGGGCTGCAGGCTTTCTTGCTCTCTTCAGCCTCAAAACCACCCTTTCCCACTTGGTGTCACGCCAGGCACAAAAATGGCCATATGTCTGGAGATTGGTCCCACGCCCAAAGAGCCAGCAGGGAAAACTATGCCTTGTACTAAAGCTCTTTGGGAACCGCTTGCGTAGCCCCACACACCTGGGGGCTGCAGGCTTTCCTGCTGCCTTCAGCCTCAAAACCACCCTTTCCCACATGGCGTCACGCTAGGCACAAAAATGGCCATATGTCTGGAGGTTGGTCCCACGCCCAAAGAGCCAGCAGGGAAAACTATGCCTTGTTCTAAAGCTCTTTGGGAACCGCTTGCGTGGCCTCACAGACCTGGGGGCTGCAGGCTTTCCTGCTGCCTTCAGCCTCAAAAACACCCTTTCCCACTTGGCGCCGCACCAGGCCCAAAAATGGCCATATGTCTGGAGACTGGTCCCACGCCCAAAGAGCCAGCAGGGAAAACTATGCCTTGTTCTAAAGCTCTTTGGGAACCGCTTGCGTAGCCCCACAGACCTGGGGGCTGCAGGCTTTCCTGCTGCCTTCAGCCTCAAAACCACCCTTTCCCACATGGCGTCACGCCAGGCATAAAAATGGCCATATGTCTGGAGGTTGGTCCCACGCCCAAAGAGCCAGCAGGGAAAACTATGCCTTGTTCTAAAGCTCTTTGGGAACCGCTTGCGTAGCCCCACACACCTGGGGGCTGCAAGCTTTCCTGCTGCCTTCAGCCTCAAAACCACCCTTTCCCACTTGGCGCCGCGCGAGGCCCAAAAATGGCCATATGTCTGGAGGTTGGTCCCACGCCCAAAGAGCCAGCAGGGAAAACTATGCCTTGTTCTAAAGCTCTTTGGGAACCGCTTGCGTGGCCTCACAGACCTGGGGGCTGCAGGCTTTCTTGCTCTCTTCAGCCTCAAAACCACCCTTTCCCACTTGGTGTCACGCCAGGCACAAAAATGGCCATATGTCTGGAGATTGGTCCCACGCCCAAAGAGCCAGCAGGGAAAACTATGCCTTGTTCTAAAGCTCTTTGGGAACAGCTTGCGTAGCCCCACACACCTGGGGGCTGCAGGCTTTCCTGCTGCCTTCAGCCTCAAAACCACCCTTTCCCACTTGGCGCCGCACCAGGCCCAAAAATGGCCATATGTCTGGAGACTGGTCCCACGGCCACAGAGCCAGCAGGGAAAACTATGCCTTGTTCTAAAGCTCTTTGGGAACCGCTTGCGTAGCCCCACAGACCTGGTGGCTGCAGGCTTTTCTGGCACCCTCAGCCTCAAAACCACCCTTTCCCACATGGCGTCACGCCAGGCAGAAAAATGGCCATATAGCTGGAGATTGGTCCCACGCCCAAAGAGCCAGCAGGGAAAACTACGCCTTGTTCTAAAGCTCTTTGGGAACCGCTTGCGTAGCCCCACACACCTGGGGGCTGCAGGCTTTCCTGCTGCCTTCAGCCTCAAACCACCCTTTCCCACATGGCGTCACCCCAGGCACAAAAATGGCCATATGTCTGGAGGTTGGTCCCACGCCCAAAGAGCCAGCAGGGAAAACTATGCCTTGTTCTAAAGCTCTTTGGGAACGGCTTGCGTAGCCCCACACACCTGGGGGCTGCAGGCTTTCCTGCTGCCTTCAGCCTCAAAACCACCCTTTCCCACTTGGTGTCACGCCAGGCATAAAAATGGTCATATGTCTGGAGGTTGGTCCCACGCCCAAAGAGCCAGCAGGGAAAACTATGCCTTGTTCTAAAGCTCTTTGGGAACCGCTTGCGTAGCCCCACACACCTGGGGGCTGCAAGCTTTCCTGCTGCCTTCAGCCTCAAAACCACCCTTTCCCACTTGGCGCCGCACCAGGCCCAAAAATGGCCATATGTCTGGGGATTGGTCCCACGCCCAAAGAGCCAGCAGGGAAAACTATGCCTTGTTCTAAAGCTCTTTGGGAACCGCTTGCGTGGCCTCACAGACCTGGGGGCTGCAGGCTTTCTTGCTCTCTTCAGCCTCAAAACCACCCTTTCCCACTTGGTGTCACGCCAGGCACAAAAATGGCCATATGTCTGGAGATTGGTCCCACGCCCAAAGAGCCAGCAGGGAAAACTATGCCTTGTACTAAAGCTCTTTGGGAACCGCTTGCGTAGCCCCACACACCTGGGGGCTGCAGGCTTTCCTGCTGCCTTCAGTCTCAAAACCACCCTTTCCCACATGGCGTCACGCTAGGCACAAAAATGGCCATATGTCTGGAGGTTGGTCCCACGCCCAAAGAGCCAGCAGGGAAAACTATGCCTTGTTCTAAAGCTCTTTGGGAACCGCTTGCGTGGCCTCACAGACCTGGGGGCTGCAGGCTTTCCTGCTGCCTTCAGCCTGAAAACCACCCCTTCCCACTTGGCGCCGCACCAGGCCCAAAAATGGCCATATGTCTGGGGATTGGTCCCACGCCCAAAGAGCCAGCAGGGAAAACTATGCCTTGTTCTAAAGCTCTTTGGGAACCGCTTGCGTGGCCTCACAGACCTGGGGGCTGCAGGCTTTCTTGCTCTCTTCAGCCTCAAAACCACCCTTTCCCACTTGGTGTCACGCCAGGCACAAAAATGGCCATATGTCTGGAGATTGGTCCCACGCCCAAAGAGCCAGCAGGGAAAACTATGCCTTGTACTAAAGCTCTTTGGGAACCGCTTGCGTAGCCCCACACACCTGGGGGCTGCAGGCTTTCCTGCTGCCTTCAGTCTCAAAACCACCCTTTCCCACATGGCGTCACGCTAGGCACAAAAATGGCCATATGTCTGGAGGTTGGTCCCACGCCCAAAGAGCCAGCAGGGAAAACTATGCCTTGTTCTAAAGCTCTTTGGGAACCGCTTGCGTGGCCTCACAGACCTGGGGGCTGCAGGCTTTCCTGCTGCCTTCAGCCTGAAAACCACCCTTTCCCACTTGGCGCCGCACCAGGCCCAAAAATGGCCATATGTCTGGAGACTGGTCCCACGCCCAAAGAGCCAGCAGGGAAAACTATGCCTTGTTCTAAAGCTCTTTGGGAACCGCTTGCGTAGCCCCACAGACCTGGGGGCTGCAGGCTTTCCTGCTGCCTTCAGCCTCAAAACCACCCTTTCCCACATGGCGTCACGCCAGGCATAAAAATGGCCATATGTCTGGAGACTGGTCCCACGCCGAAAGAGCCAGCAGGGAAAACTATGCCTTGTTCTAAAGCTCTTTGGGAACCGCTTGCATAGCCCCACACACCTGGGGGCTGCAAGCTTTCCTGCTGCCTTCAGCCTCAAAACCACCCTTTCCCACTTGGCGCCGCGCCAGGCCCAAAAATGGCCATATGTCTGGAGGTTGGTCCCACGCCGAAAGAGCCAGCAGGGAAAACTATGCCTTCTTCTAAAGCTCTTTGGGAACGGCTTGCGTAGCCCCACACACCTGGGGGCTGCAGGCTTTCCTGCTGCCTTCAGCCTCAAAACCACCCTTTCCCACTTGGTGTCACGCCAGGCACGAAAATGGCCATATGTCTGGAGATTGGTCCCACGCCGTAAGAGCCAGCAGGGAAAACTATGCCTTGTACTAAAGCTCTTTGGGAACCGCTTGCGTAGCCCCACACACCTGGGGGCTGCAGGCTTTCCTGCTGCCTTCAGCCTCAAAACCACCCTTTCCCACATGGCGTCACACCAGGCACAAAAATGGCCATATGTCTGGAGGTTGGTCCCACGCCCAAAGAGCCAGCAGGGAAAATTATGCCTTGTTCTAAAGCTCTTTGGGAACCGCTTGTGTGGCCTCAGAGACCTGGGGGCTGCAAGCTTTCCTGCTGCCTTCAGCCTCAAAACCACCCTTTCCCACTTGGCGCCGCACCAGGCCCAAAAATGGCCATATGTCTGGAGATTGGTCCCACGCCCAAAGAGCCAGCAGGGAAAACTATGCCTTGTTCTAAAGCTCTTTGGGAACCGCTTGCGTAGCCCCACACACCTGGGGGCTGCAGGCTTTCCTGCTGCCTTCAGCCTCAAAACCACCCTTTCCCACATGGCGTCACGCCAGGCATAAAAATGGCCATATGTCTGGAGGTTGGTCCCACGCCCAAAGAGCCAGCAGGGAAAACTATGCCTTGTTCTAAAGCTCTTTGGGAACCGCTTGCGTAGCCCCACACACCTGGGGGCTGCAAGCTTTCCTGCTGCCTTCAGCCTCAAAACCACCCTTTCCCACTTGGCGCCGCGCGAGGCCCAAAAATGGCCATATGTCTGGAGATTGGTCCCACGCCCAAAGAGCCAGCAGGGAAAACTATGCCTTGTTCTAAAGCTCTTTGGGAACCGCTTGCGTGGCCTCACAGACCTGGGGGCTGCAGGCTTTCTTGCTCTCTTCAGCCTCAAAACCACCCTTTCCCACTTGGTGTCACGCCAGGCACAAAAATGGCCATATGTCTGGAGATTGGACCCACGACCAAAGAGCCAGCAGGGAAAACTATGCCTTGTACTAAAGCTCTTTGGGAACCGCTTGCGTAGCCCCACACACCTGGGGGCTGCAGGCTTTCCTGCTGCCTTCAGCCTCAAAACCACCCTTTCCCACTTGGCGCCGCACCAGGCCCAAAAATGGCCATATGTCTGGAGAGTGGTCCCACGGCCACAGAGCCAGCAGGGAAAACTATGCCTTGTTCTAAAGCTCTTTGGGAACCGCTTGCGTGGCCCCACACACCTGGGGGCTGCAGGCTTTTCTGGCACCCTCAGCCTCAAAACCACCCTTTCCCACATGGCGTCACGCCAGTCAGAAAAATGGCCATATAGCTGGAGATTGGTCCCACGCCCAAAGAGCCAGCAGGGAAAACTATGCCTTGTTCTAAAGCTCTTTGGGAACCGCTTGCGTAGCCCCACACACCTGGGGGCTGCAGGCTTTCCTGCTGCCTTCAGCCTCAAAACCACCCTTTCCCACATGGCGTCACGCCAGGCATAAAAATGGCCATATGTCTGGAGGTTGGTCCCACGCCCAAAGAGCCAGCAGGGAAAACTATGCCTTGTTCTAAAGCTCTTTGGGAACCGCTTGCGTAGCCCCACACACCTGGGGGCTGCAAGCTTTCCTGCTGCCTTCAGCCTCAAAACCACCCTTTCCCACTTGGCGCCACACCAGGCCCAAAAATGGCCATATGTCTGGAGATTGGTCCCACGCCCAAAGAGCCAGCAGGGAAAACTATGCCTTGTTCTAAAGCTCTTTGGGAACCGCTTGCGTGGCCTCACAGACCTGGGGACTGCAGGCTTTCTTGCTCTCTTCAGCCTCAAAACCACCCTTTCCCACATGCCGTCACGCCAGGCACAAAAATGGCCATATGTCTGGAGATTGGACCCACGACCAAAGAGCCAGCAGGGAAAACTATGCCTTGTACTAAAGCTCTTTGGGAACCGCTTGCGTAGCCCCACACACCTGGGGGCTGCAGGCTTTCCTGCTGCCTTCAGCCTCAAAACCACCCTTTCCCACTTGGCGCCGCACCAGGCCCAAAAATGGCCATATGTCTGGAGAGTGGTCCCACGGCCACAGAGCCAGCAGGGAAAACTATGCCTTGTTCTAAAGCTCTTTGGGAACCGCTTGCGTGGCCCCACACACCTGGGGGCTGCAGGCTTTTCTGGCACCCTCAGCCTCAAAACCACCCTTTCCCACATGGCGTCACGCCAGTCAGAAAAATGGCCATATAGCTGGAGATTGGTCCCACGCCCAAAGAGCCAGCAGGGAAAACTACGCCTTGTTCTAAAGCTCTTTGGGAACCGCTTGCATAGCCCCACACACCTGGGGGCTGCAGGCTTTCCTGCTGCCTTCGGCCTCAAAACCACCCTTTCCCACATGGCGTCACCCAAGGCACAAAAATGGCCATATGTCTGGAGGTTGGTCCCACGCCCAAAGAGCCAGCAGGGAAAACTATGCCTTGTTCTAAAGCTCGTTGGGAACCGCTTGCGTAGCCGCACACACCTGGGGGCTGCAGGCTTTCCTCCTGCCTTCAGCCTCAAAACCACCCTTTCCCACTTGGCGTCGCGCAAGGCCCAAAAATGACCATATGTGTGGAGATTGGTCTGACGCCCAAAGAGCCAGCAGGGAAAACTATGCCTTGTTCTAAAGCTCTTTGGGAACTGCTTGTGTAGCCCCACACACCTGGGGGCTGCAGGCTTTCCTGCTGCCTTCAGCCTCAAAACCACCCTTTCCCACATGGCGCTGCGCGAGGCCCAAAAATGGCCATATGTCTGGAGACTGGTCCCACGCCCAAAGAGCCAGCAGGGAAAACTATGCCTTGTTCTAAAGCTCTTTGGGAACGGCTTGCGTAGCCCCACACACCTGCGGGCTGCAGGCTTTCCTGCTGCCTTCAGCCTCAAAACCACCCTTTCCCACATGGTGTCACGACAGGCACAAAAATGGCCATATGTGTGGAGATTGGTCCCACGCCCAAAGAGCCAGCAGGGAAAACTATGCCTTGTTCTAAAGCTCTTTGGGAACTGCTTGCGTAGCCCCACACACCTGGGGGCTGCAGGCTTTCCTGCTGCCTTCAGCCTCAAAACCACCCTTTCCCACATGGCGTCACGCCAGGCATAAAAATGGCCATATGTCTGGAGGTTGGTCCCACGCCCAAAGAGCCAGCAGGGAAAACTATGCCTTGTTCTAAAGCTCTTTGGGAACCGCTTGCGTGGCCCCACACACCTGGGGGCTGCAGGCTTTCTTGCTCTCTTCAGCCTCAAAACCACCCTTTCCCACTTGGTGTCACGCCAGGCACAAAAATGGCCATATGGCTGGAGATTGGTCCCACGCCCAAAGAGCCAGCAGGGAAAACTATGCCTTGTACTAAAGCTCTTTGGGAACCGCTTGCGTAGCCCCACACACCTGGGGGCTGCAGGCTTTCCTGCTGCCTTCAGCCTCAAAACCACCCTTTCCCACTTGGCGCCGCACCAGGCCCAAAAATGGCCATATGTCTGGAGACTGGTCCCACGGCCACAGAGCCAGCAGGGAAAACTATGCCTTGTTCTAAAGCTCTTTGGGAACCGCTTGCGTAGCCCCACACACCTGGGGGCTGCAGGCTTTTCTGGCACCCTCAGCCTCAAAACCACCCTTTCCCACATGGCGTCACGCCAGGCAGAAAAATGGCCATATAGCTGGAGATTGGTCCCACGCCCAAAGAGCCAGCAGGGAAAACTACGCCTTGTTCTAAAGCTCTTTGGGAACCGCTTGCGTAGCCCCACACACCTGGGGGCTGCAGGCTTTCCTGCTGCCTTCAGCCTCAAAACCACCCTTTCCCACATGGCGTCACCCCAGGCACAAATATGGCCATATGTCTGGAGGTTGGTCCCACGCCCAAAGAGCCAGCAGGGAAAACTATGCCTTGTTCTAAAGCTCGTTGGGAACCGCTTCCGTAGCCGCACACACCTGGGGGCTGCAGGCTTTCCTCCTTCCTTCAGCCTCAAAACCACCCTTTCCCACTTGGTGCCGCGCCAGGCCCAAAAATGGCCATATGTCTGGAGGTTGGTCCCACGCCGAAAGAGCCAGCAGGGAAAACTATGCCTTGTTCTAAAGCTCTTTGGGAACGGCTTGCGTAGCCCCACACACCTGGGGGCTGCAGGCTTTCCTGCTGCCTTCAGCCTCAAAACCACCCTTTCCCACTTGGTGTCACGCCAGGCACGAAAATGGCCATATGTCTGGAGATTGGTCCCACGCCGAAAGAGCCAGCAGGGAAAACTATGCCTTTTTCTAAAGCTTTTTGGGAACCGCTTGCGTAGCCCCACACACCTGGGGGCTGCAGGCTTTCCTGCTGCCTTCAGCCTCAAAACCACCCTTTCCCACTTGGCGCCGCACCAGGCCCAAAAATGGCCATATGTCTGGAGACTGGTCCCACGGCCACAGAGCCAGCAGGGAAAACTATGCCTTGTTCTAAAGCTCTTTGGGAACCGCTTGCGTAGCCCCACACACCTGGGGGCTGCAGGCTTTTCTGGCACCCTCAGCCTCAAAACCACCCTTTCCCACATGGCGTCACGCCAGGCAGAAAAATGGCCATATAGCTGGAGATTGGTCCCACGCCCAAAGAGCCAGCAGGGAAAACTACGCCTTGTTCTAAAGCTCTTTGGGAACCGCTTGCGTAGCCCCACACACCTGGGGGCTGCAGGCTTTCCTGCTGCCTTCAGCCTCAAAACCACCCTTTCCCACATGGCGTCACCCCAGGCACAAAAATGGCCATATGTCTGGAGGTTGGTCCCACGCCCAAAGAGCCAGCAGGGAAAACTATGCCTTGTTCTAAAGCTCGTTGGGAACCGCTTGCGTAGCCGCACACACCTGGGGGCTGCAGGCTTTCCTCCTTCCTTCAGCCTCAAAACCACCCTTTCCCACTTGGTGCCGCGCCAGGCCCAAAAATGGCCATATGTCTGGAGGTTGGTCCCACGCCCAAAGAGCCAGCAGGGAAAACTATGCCTTGTTCTAAAGCTCTTTGGGAACGGCTTGCGTAGCCCCACACACCTGGGGGCTGCAGGCTTTCCTGCTGCCTTCAGCCTCAAAACCACCCTTTCCCACTTGGTGTCACGCCAGGCACGAAAATGGCCATATGTCTGGAGATTGGTCCCACGCCCAAAGAGCCAGCAGGGAAAACTATGCCTTTTTCTAAAGCTCTTTGGGAACCGCTTGCGTAGCCCCACAGACCTGGGGGCTGCAGGCTTTCCTGCTGCCTTCAGCCTCAAAACCACCCTTTCCCACATGGCGTCACGCCAGGCACAAAAATGGCCATATGTCTGGAGGTTGGTCCCACGCCCAAAGAGCCAGCAGGGAAAACTATGCCTTGTTCTAAAGCTCTTTGGGAACCGCTTGCGTGGCCTCACACACCTGGGGGCTGCAAGCTTTCCTGCTGCCTTCAGCCTCAAAAACACCCTTTCCCACTTGGCGCCGCACCAGGCCCAAAAATGGCCATATGTCTGGAGATTGGTCCCACGCCCAAAGAGCCAGCAGGGAAAACTATGCCTTGTTCTAAAGCTCTTTGGGAACCGCTTGCGTAGCCCCACACACCTGGGGGCTGCAGGCTTTCCTGCTGCCTTCAGCCTCAAAACCACCCTTTCCCACATGGCGTCACGCCAGGCATAAAAATGGCCATATGTCTGGAGGTTGGTCCCACGCCCAAAGAGCCAGCAGGGAAAACTATGCCTTGTTCTAAAGCTCTTTGGGAACCGCTTGCGTAGCCCCACACACCTGGGGGCTGCAAGCTTTCCTGCTGCCTTCAGCCTCAAAACCACCCTTTCCCACTTGGCGCCGCGCCAGGCCCAAAAATGGCCATATGTCTGGAGGTTGGTCCCACGCCCAAAGAGCCAGCAGGGAAAACTATGCCTTGTTCTAAAGCTCTTTGGGAACCGCTTGCGTGGCCTCACAGACCTGGGGGCTGCAGGCTTTCTTGCTCTCTTCAGCCTCAAAACCACCCTTTCCCACTTGGTGTCACGCCAGGCACAAAAATGGCCATATGTCTGGAGATTGGACCCACGCCCAAAGAGCCAGCAGGGAAAACTATGCCTTGTTCTAAAGCTCTTTGGGAACCGCTTGCGTAGCCCCACAAACCTGGGGGCTGCAGGCTTTCCTGCTGCCTTCAGCCTCAAAACCACCCTTTCCCACTTGGCGCCGCACCAGGCCCAAAAATGGCCATATGTCTGGAGAGTGGTCCCACGGCCACAGAGCCAGCAGGGAAAACTATGCCTTGTTCTAAAGCTCTTTGGGAACGGCTTGCGTAGCCCCACACACCTGGGGGCTGCAGGTTTTTCTGGCACCCTCAGCCTCAAAACCACCCTTTCCCACATGGCGTCAAGCCAGGCAGAAAAATGGCCATATAGCTGGAGATTGGTCCCACGCCCAAAGAGCCAGCAGGGAAAACTACGCCTTGTTCTAAAGCTCTTTGGGAACCGCTTGCATAGCCCCACACACCTGGGGGCTGCAGGCTTTCCTGCTGCCTTCAGCCTCAAAACCACCCTTTCCCACTTGGCGTCGCGCCAGGCCCAAAAATGACCATATGTCTGGAGATTGGTCTGACGCCCAAAGAGCCAGCAGGGAAAACTATGCCTTGTTCTAAAGCTCTTTGGGAACTGCTTGCGTAGCCCCACACACCTGGGGGCTGCAGGCTTTCCTGCTCTCTTCAGGCTCAAAGGCACCCTTTCCCACTTGGCGCCACGCCAGGCCCAAAAATGGCCATATGTCTGGAGACTGGTCCCACGCCCAAAGAGCCAGCAGGGAAAACTATGCCTTGTTCTAAAGCTCTTTGGGAACCTCTTGCGTAGCCCCACAGACCTGGGGGGTGCAGGCTTTCCTGCTGCCTTCAGCCTCAAAACCACCCTTTCCCACTTGGCGTCACGCCAGGCACAAAAATGGCCATATGTCTGGAGACTGGTCCCACGTCCAAAGAGCCAGCAGGGAAAACTATGCCTTGTTCTAAAGCTCTTTGGGAACCGCTTGCGTGGCCCCACAGACCTGGGGGGTGCAGGCTTTCCTGCTGCCTTCAGCCTCAAAACCACCCTTTCCCACTTGGCTTCGCTTCAGGCCCAAAAATGGCCATATGTCTGGAGACTGGTCCCTTTCCCAAAGAGCCAGCAGGGAAAATTATGCCTTGTTCTAAAGCTCTTTGGGAATCGCTTGCGAAGCCCCAGAGACCTGGGGGCTGCAGGCTTTCCTGCTGCCTTCAGCCTCAAAGCCACCCTTTCCCACTTGGCGCCGCGCCAGGCCCAGAAACGGCCATATGTCTGGAGATTGGTCCCACGCCCAAAGAGCCAGCAGGGAAAACTATGCCTTGTTCTAAAGCTCTTTGGGAACCGCTTGCGTAGCCCCACACACCTGGGGGCTGCAGGCTTTCCTGCTGCCTTCAGTCTCAAAACCACCCTTTCCCACATGGCGTCACACCAGGCACAAAAATGGCCATATGTCTGGAGGTTGGTCCCACGCCCAAAGAGCCAGCAGGGAAAACTATGCCTTGTTCTAAAGCTCTTTGGGAACCGCTTGCGTGGCCTCAAAGACCTGGGGGCTGCAGGCTTTCTTGCTGCCTTCAGCCTCAAAACCACCCTTTCCCACTTGGCGCCGCACCAGGCCCAAAAATGGCCATATGTCTGGAGACTGGTCCCACGCCCAAAGAGCAGCAGGGAAAACTATGCCTTGTTCTAAAGCTCTTTGGGAACCGCTTGCGTAGCCCCACACACCTGGGGGCTGCAGGCTTTCCTGCTGCCTTCAGCCTCAAAACCACCCTTTCCCACATGGCGTCACGCCAGGCATAAAAATGGCCATATGTCTGGAGATTGGTCCCACGCCCAAAGAGCCAGCAGGGAAAACTATGCCTTGTTCTAAAGCTCTTTGGGAACCACTTGCATAGCCCCACACACCTGGGGGCTGCAGGCTTTCCTGCTGCCTTCAGCCTCAAAACCACCCTTTCCCACATGGCGTCACGCCAGGCATAAAAATGGCCATATGTCTGGAGGTTGGTCCCACGCCCAAAGAGCCAGCAGGGAAAACTATGCCTTGTTCTAAAGCTCTTTGGGAACCGCTTGCGTAGCCTCACACACCTGGGGGCTGCAGGCTTTCCTGCTGCCTTCAGCCTCAAAGGCACCCTTTCCCACTTGGCGCCACGCCAGGCCCAAAAATGGCCATATGTCTGGAGACTGGTCCCACGCCCAAAGAGACAGCAGGGAAAACTATGCCTTCTTCTAAAGCTCTTTGGGAACTGCTTGCGTAGCCCCACACACCTGGGCGCTGCAGGCTTTCCTGCTGCCTTCAGCCTCAAAACCACCCTTTCCCACTTGGCGCTGCGCGAGGCCCAAAAATGGCCATATGTCTGGAGACTGGTCCCACGCTCAAAGAGCCAGCAGGGAAAACTATGCCTTGTTCTAAAGCTCTTTGGGAACGGCTTGCGTAGCCCCACACACCTCGGGGCTGCAGGCTTTCCTGCTCTCTTCAGCCTCAAAACCACCCTTTCCCACATGGCGTGACACCAGGCACAAAAATGGCCATATGTCTGGAGGTTGGTCCCACGCCCAAAGAGCCAGCAGGGAAAACTATGCCTTGTTCTAAAGCTCTTTGGGAACCGCTTGCGTAGCCCCACACACCTGGGGGCTGCAGGCTCTCCTGCTGCCTTCAGCCTCAAAACAACCCTGTCCCACTTGGCTCCACGCCAGGCCCAAAAATGGCCATATGTCTGGAGACTGGTCCCACGCCCATAGAGCCAGCAGGGAAAACTATGCCTTGTTCTAAAGCTCTTTGGGTACCGCTTGCATAGCCCCACACACCTGAGGGCTGCAGGCTTTCCTGCTGCCTTCAGCCTCAAAACCACCCTTTCCCACATGGCGTCACGCCAGGCCCAAAAATGGCCATATGTCTGGAGATTGGTCCGACGCCCAAAGAGCCAGCAGGGAAAACTATGCCTTGTTCTAAAGCTCTTTGGGAACGGCTTGCGTAGCCCCACAGACCTGGGGGCTGCAAGCTTTCCTGCTGCCTTCAGCCTCAAAAACACCCTTTCCCACTTGGCGCTGCGCCAGGCCCAAAAATGGCCATATGTCTGGAGACTGGTCCCACGCCGAAAGAGCCAGCAGGGAAAACTATGCCTTGTTCTAAAGCTCTTTGGGAACCGCTTGCGTAGCCCCACAGACCTGGGTGCTGCAGGCTTTCCTGCTGCCTTCAGCCTCAAAACCACCCTTTCCCACTTGTCGCCGCACCAGGCCCAGAAATGGCCATATGTCTGGAGACTGGTCCCACGCCCAAAGAGCCAACAGGGAAAACTATGCCTTGTTCTAAAGCTCTTTGGGAACCGCTTGCGTAGCCCCACACACCTGAGGGCTACAGGCTTTCCTGCTGCCTTCAGCCTCAAAACCACCCTTTCCCACTTGGCCCCGCGCCAGGCCCAAAAATGGCCATATGATCTGGAGATTGGTCCCACGCCCAAAGAGCCAGCAGGGAAAACTATGCCTTGTTCTAATGCTCTTTGGGAACCACTTGCGTAGCCCCACAGACCTGGGGGCTGCAGGCTTTCCTGCTGCCTTCAGCCTCAAAACCACCCTTTCCCACATGGCGTCACGCCAGGCATAAAAATGGCCATATGTCTGGAGACTGGTCCCACGCCCAAAGAGCCAGCAGGGAAAACTATGCCTTGTTCTAAAGCTCTTTGGGAACCGCTTGCGTAGCCTCACACACCTGCGGGCTGCAGGCTTTCCTGCTCTCTTCAGCCTCAAAGGCACCCTTTCCCACTTGGCGCCACGCCAGGCCCAAAAATGGCCATATGTCTGGAGACTGGTCCCACGCCCAAAGAGCCAGCAGGGAAAACTATGCCTTGTTCTAAAGCTCTTTGGGAACTGCTTGCGTAGCCCCACACACCTGGGCGCTGCAGGCTTTCCTGCTGCCTTCAGCCTCAAAACCACCCTTTCCCACTTGGCGCTGCGCGAGGCCCAAAAATGGCCATATGTCTGGAGATTGGTCCCACGCCCAAAGAGCCAGCAGGGAAAACTATGCCTTGTTCTAAAGCTCTTTGGGAACGGCTTGCGTAGCCCCACACACCTGGGGGCTACAGGCTTTCCTGCTGCCTTCAGCCTCAAAACCACCCTTTCCCACATGGCGTGACACCAGGCACAAAAATGGCCATATGTCTGGAGCTTGGTCCCACGCCCAAAGAGCCAGCAGGGAAAACTATGCCTTGTTCTAAAGCTCTTTGGGAAACGCTTGCGTAGCCCCACAGACCTGGGGGCTGCAGGCTCTCCTGCTGCCTTCAGCCTCAAAACAACCCTGTCCCACTTGGCGCCGCGCCAGGCCCAAAAATGGCCATATGTCTGGAGACTGGTCCCACGCCCATAGAGCCAGCAGGGAAAACTATGCCTTGTTCTAAAGCTCTTTGGGAACCGCTTGCATAGCCCCACACACCTGGGGGCTGCAGGCTTTCCTGCTGCCTTCAGCCTGAAAACCACCCTTTCCCACATGGCGTCACGCCAGGCCCAAAAATGGCCATATGTCTGGAGACTGGTCCCACGCCCAAAGAGCCAGCAGGGAAAACTATGCTTTGTTCTAAAGCTCTTTGGGAACCGCTTGCGTAGCCCCACAGACCAGGGGGCTGCAAGCTTTCCTGCTGCCTTCAGCCTCAAAACCACCCTTTCCCACTTGGCGCTGCGCCAGGCCCAAAAATGGCCATATGTCTGGAGACTGGTCCCACGCTCAAAGAGCCAGCAGGGAAAACTATGCCTTGTTCTAAAGCTCTTTGGGAACGGCTTGTGTAGCCCCACACACCTGGGGGCTGCAGACCTTCCTGCTGCCTTCAGCCTCAAAACCACCCTTTCCCACATGGCGTCACGCCAGGCCCAAAAATGGCCATATGTCTGGAGATTGGTCCGACGCCCAAAGAGCCAGCAGGGAAAACTATGCCTTGTTCTAAAGCTCTTTGGGAACGGCTTGCGTAGCCCCACAGACCTGGGGGCTGCAAGCTTTCCTGCTGCCTTCAGCCTCAAAAACACCCTTTCCCACTTGGCGCTGCGCCAGGCCCAAAAATGGCCATATGTCTGGAGACTGGTCCCACGCCGAAAGAGCCAGCAGGGAAAACTATGCCTTGTTCTAAAGCTCTTTGGGAACCGCTTGCGTAGCCCCACAGACCTGGGTGCTGCAGGCTTTCCTGCTGCCTTCAGCCTCAAAACCACCCTTTCCCACTTGTCGCCGCACCAGGCCCAGAAATGGCCATATGTCTGGAGACTGGTCCCACGCCCAAAGAGCCAACAGGGAAAACTATGCCTTGTTCTAAAGCTCTTTGGGAACCGCTTGCGTAGCCCCACACACCTGAGGGCTACAGGCTTTCCTGCTGCCTTCAGCCTCAAAACCACCCTTTCCCACTTGGCCCCGCGCCAGGCCCAAAAATGGCCATATGATCTGGAGATTGGTCCCACGCCCAAAGAGCCAGCAGGGAAAACTATGCCTTGTTCTAATGCTCTTTGGGAACCACTTGCGTAGCCCCACAGACCTGGGGGCTGCAGGCTTTCCTGCTGCCTTCAGCCTCAAAACCACCCTTTCCCACATGGCGTCACGCCAGGCATAAAAATGGCCATATGTCTGGAGACTGGTCCCACGCCCAAAGAGCCAGCAGGGAAAACTATGCCTTGTTCTAAAGCTCTTTGGGAACCGCTTGCGTAGCCTCACACACCTGCGGGCTGCAGGCTTTCCTGCTCTCTTCAGCCTCAAAGGCACCCTTTCCCACTTGGCGCCACGCCAGGCCCAAAAATGGCCATATGTCTGGAGACTGGTCCCACGCCCAAAGAGCCAGCAGGGAAAACTATGCCTTGTTCTAAAGCTCTTTGGGAACTGCTTGCGTAGCCCCACACACCTGGGCGCTGCAGGCTTTCCTGCTGCCTTCAGCCTCAAAACCACCCTTTCCCACTTGGCGCTGCGCGAGGCCCAAAAATGGCCATATGTCTGGAGATTGGTCCCACGCCCAAAGAGCCAGCAGGGAAAACTATGCCTTGTTCTAAAGCTCTTTGGGAACGGCTTGCGTAGCCCCACACACCTGGGGGCTACAGGCTTTCCTGCTGCCTTCAGCCTCAAAACCACCCTTTCCCACATGGCGTGACACCAGGCACAAAAATGGCCATATGTCTGGAGCTTGGTCCCACGCCCAAAGAGCCAGCAGGGAAAACTATGCCTTGTTCTAAAGCTCTTTGGGAAACGCTTGCGTAGCCCCACAGACCTGGGGGCTGCAGGCTCTCCTGCTGCCTTCAGCCTCAAAACAACCCTGTCCCACTTGGCGCCGCGCCAGGCCCAAAAATGGCCATATGTCTGGAGACTGGTCCCACGCCCATAGAGCCAGCAGGGAAAACTATGCCTTGTTCTAAAGCTCTTTGGGAACCGCTTGCATAGCCCCACACACCTGGGGGCTGCAGGCTTTCCTGCTGCCTTCAGCCTGAAAACCACCCTTTCCCACATGGCGTCACGCCAGGCCCAAAAATGGCCATATGTCTGGAGACTGGTCCCACGCCCAAAGAGCCAGCAGGGAAAACTATGCTTTGTTCTAAAGCTCTTTGGGAACCGCTTGCGTAGCCCCACAGACCAGGGGGCTGCAAGCTTTCCTGCTGCCTTCAGCCTCAAAACCACCCTTTCCCACTTGGCGCTGCGCCAGGCCCAAAAATGGCCATATGTCTGGAGACTGGTCCCACGCTCAAAGAGCCAGCAGGGAAAACTATGCCTTGTTCTAAAGCTCTTTGGGAACGGCTTGTGTAGCCCCACACACCTGGGGGCTGCAGACCTTCCTGCTGCCTTCAGCCTCAAAACCACCCTTTCCCACATGGCGTCACGCCAGGCACAAAAACGGCCATATGTCTGGAGATTGGTCCCACGCCCAAAGAGCCAGCAGGGAAAACTATGCCTTGTTCTAAAGCTCTTTGGGAACCGCTTGCGTAGCCCCACACACCTGGGGGCTACAGGCTTTCCTGCTGCCTTCAGCCTCAAAACCACCCTTTCCCACATGGCGTGACACCAGGCACAAAAATGGCCATATGTCTGGAGCTTGGTCCCACGCCCAAAGAGCCAGCAGGGAAAACTATGCCTTGTTCTAAAGCTCTTTGGGAACCGCTTGCGTAGCCCCACACACCTGGGGGCTGCAGGCTCTCCTGCTGCCTTCAGCCTCAAAACAACCCTGTCCCACTTGGCGCCACGCCAGGCCCAAAAATGGCCATATGTCTGGAGACTGGTCCCACGCCCATAGAGCCAGCAGGGAAAACTATGCCTTGTTCTAAAGCTCTTTGGGAACCGCTTGCATAGCCCCACACACCTGGGGGCTGCAGGCATTCCTGCTGCCTTCAGCCTGAAAACCACCCTTTCCCACATGGCGTCACGCCAGGCACAAAAATGGCCATATGTCTGGAGATTGGTCCCACGCCCAAAGAGCCAGCAGGGAAAACTATGCCTTGTTCTAAAGCTCGTTGGGAACTGCTTGCGTAGCCGCACACACCTGGGCGCTGCAGGCTTTCCTGCTGCCTTCAGCCTCAAAACCACCCTTTCACACTTGGCGCTGCGCGAGGCCCAAAAATGGCCATATGTCTGGAGACTGGTCCCACGCTCAAAGAGCCAGCAGGGAAAACTATGCCTTGTTCTAAAGCTCTTTGGGAACCGCTTGCCTAGCCCCACACACCTGGGGGATGCAGACCTTCCTGCTGACTTCAGCCTCAAAACCACCCTTTCCCACATGGCGTCACGCCAGGCACAAAAACGGCCATATGTCTGGAGATTGGTCCCACGCCGAAAGAGCCAGCAGGGAAAACTATGCCTTGTTCTAAAGCTCTTTGGGAACCGCTTGCGTAGCCCCACACACCTGGGGGCTACAGGCTTTCCTGCTGCCTTCAGCCTCAAAACCACCCTTTCCCACATGGCGTGACACCAGGCACAAAAATGGCCATATGTCTGGAGCTTGGTCCCACGCCCAAAGAGCCAGCAGGGAAAACTATGCCTTGTTCTAAAGCTCTTTGGGAACCGCTTGCGTAGCCCCACACACCTGGGGGCTGCAGGCTCTCCTGCTGCCTTCAGCCTCAAAACAACCCTGTCCCACTTGGCGCCACGCCAGGCCCAAAAATGGCCATATGTCTGGAGACTGGTCCCACGCCCATAGAGCCAGCAGGGAAAACTATGCCTTGTTCTAAAGCTCTTTGGGAACCGCTTGCATAGCCCCACTCACCTGGGGGCTGCAGGCTTTCCTGCTGCCTTCAGCCTGAAAACCACCCTTTCCCACATGGCGTCACGCCAGGCCCAAAAATGGCCATATGTCTGGAGATTGGTCCCACGCCCAAAGAGCCAGCAGGGAAAACTATGCCTTGTTCTAAAGCTCTTTGGGAACGGCTTGCGTAGCCCCACAGACCAGGGGGCTGCAAGCTTTCCTGCTGCCTTCAGCCTCAAAATAACCCTTTCCCACTTGGCGCTGCGCCAGGCCCAAAAATGGCCATATGTCTGGAGACTGGTCCCACGCTCAAAGAGCCAGCAGGGAAAACTATACCTTGTTCTAAAGCTCTTTGGGAACGGCTTGTGTAGCCCCACACACCTGGGGGCTGCAGACCTTCCTGCTGCCTTCAGCCTCAAAACCACCCTTTCCCACATGGCGTCACGCCAGGCACAAAAACGGCCATATGTCTGGAGATTGGTCCCAGGCCCAAAGAGCCAGCAGGGAAAACTATGCCTTGTTCTAAAGCTCTTTGGGAACCGCTTGCGTAGCCCCACACACCTGGGGGCTACAGGCTTTCCTGCTGCCTTCAGCCTCAAAACCACCCTTTCCCACATGGCGTGACAACAGTCACAAAAATGGCCATATGTCTGGAGACTGGTCCCACGCCGAAAGAGCCAGCAGGGAAAACTATGCCTTGTTCTAAAGCTCTTTGGGAACCGCTTGCGTAGCCCCTCAGACCTTGGGGCTGCAGGCTCTCCTGCTGCCTTCAGCCTCAAAACAACCCTGTCCCACTTGGCGCCACGCCAGGCCCAAAAATGGCCATATGTCTGGAGACTGGTCCCACGCCCATAGAGCCAGCAGGGAAAACTATGCCTTGTTCTAAAGCTCTTTGGGAACCGCTTGCATAGCCCCACACACCTGGGGGCTGCAGGCTTTCCTGCTGCCTTCAGCCTCAAAACCACCCTTTCCCACATGGCGTCACGCCAGGCCCAAAAATGGCCATATGTCTGGAGATTGGTCCCACGCCCAAAGAGCCAGCAGGGAAATCTATGCCTTGTTCTAAAGCTCTTTGGGAACGGCTTGCGTAGCCCCACAGACCAGGGGGCTGCAGGCTTTCCTGCTGCCTTCAGCCTCAAAAGCACCCTTACCCACTTGGCGCTGCGCCAGGCCCAAAAATGGCCATATGTCTGGAGACTGGTCCCACGCCCAAAGAGCCAGCAGGGAAAACTATGCCTTGTTCTAAAGCTCTTTGGGAACCGCTTGCGTAGCCCCACAGACCTGGGGGCTGCAGGCTTTCCTGCTGCCTTCAGCCTGAAAACCACCCTTTCCCACATGGCGTCACGCCAGGCACAAAAATGGCCATATGTCTGGAGATTGGTCCCACGCCCAAAGAGCCAGCAGGGAAAACTATGCCTTGTTCTAAAGCTCTTTGGGAACCGCTTGCGTAGCCCCACAGACCTGGGGGCTGCAGGCTTTCCTGCTGCCTTCAGCCTCAAAACCACCCTTTCCCACTTGTCGCCGCACCAGGCCCAGAAATGGCCATATGTCTGGAGACTGGTCCCACGCCCAAAGAGCCAACAGGGAAAACTATGCCTCGTTTAAAGCTCTTTGGGAACCGCTTGCGTAGCCCCACACACCTGGGGGCTACAGGCTTTCCTGCTGCCTTCAGCCTCAAAACCACCCTTTCCCACTTGGCGCCGCGCCAGGCCCAAAAATGACCATATGTCTGGAGGTTGGTCCCACGCCCAAAGAGCCAGCAGGGAAAACTATGCCTTGTTCTAAAGCTCTTTGGGAACGGCTTGCGTAGCCCCACACACCTGGGGGCTGCAGGCTTTCCTGCTGCCTTCAGCCTCAAAACCACTCTTTCCCACATGGCGTCCACGCCAGGCACAAAAATGGCCATATGTCTGGAGGTTGGTCCCAAGCCGAAAGAGCCAGCAGGGAAAACTATGCTTTGTTCTAAAGCTCTTTGGGAACCGCTTGCGTGGCCTCAAAGACCTAGGGGCTGCAGGCTTTCTTGCTGCCTTCAGCCTCAAAACCACCCTTTCCCACTTGGCGCCGCACCAGGCCCAAAAATGGCCATATGTCTGGAGACTGGTCCCACGCCCAAAGAGCAGCAGGGAAAACTATGCCTTGTTCTAAAGCTCTTTGGGAACCGCTTGCGTAGCCCCACACACCTGGGGGCTACAGGCTTTCCTGCTGCCTTCAGCCTCAAAACCACCCTTTCCCACTTGTCGCTGCGCCAGGCACAAAAATGGCCATATGTCTGGAGATTGGTCCCACGCCGAAAGAGCCAGCAGGGAAAACTATGCCTTGTTCTAAAGCTCTTTGGGAACCGCTTGCATAGCCCCACACACCTGGGGGCTGCAAGCTTTCCTGCTGCCTTCAGCCTCAAAACCACCCTTTCCCACATGGCGTCACGCCAGGCGTAAAATGGCCATATGTCTGGAGGTTGGTCCCACGCCCAAAGAGCCAGCAGGGAAAACTATGCCTTGTTCTAAAGCTCTTTGGGAACGGCTTGCGTAGCCCCACACACCTGGGGGCTGCAGACCTTCCTGCTGCCTTCAGCCTCAAAACCACCCTTTCCCACTTGGTGTCACGCCAGGCACAAAAATGGCCATATGTCTGGAGATTGGTCCCACGCCGAAAGAGCCAGCAGGGAAAACTATGCCTTGTTCTAAAGCTCTTTGGAAACGGCTTGCGTAGCCCCACACACCTGGGGGCTGCAGGCTTTCCTGCTGCCTTCAGCCTCAAAACCACCCTTTCCCACATGGCGTCACGCCAGGCACAAAAATGGCCATATGTCTGGAGGTTGGTCCCACGCCCAAAGAGCCAGCAGGGAAAACAATGCCTTGTTCTAAAGCTCTTTGGGAACCGCTTGCGTAGCCCCACACACCTGGGGGCTACAGGCTTTCCTGCTGCCTTCAGCCTCAAAACCACCCTTTCCCACTTGTCGCTGCGCCAGGCACAAAAATGGCCATATGTCTGGAGATTGGTCCCACGCCGAAAGAGCCAGCAGGGAAAACTATGCCTTGTTCTAAAGCTCTTTGGGAACCGCTTGCATAGCCCCACACACCTGGGGGCTGCAAGCTTTCCTGCTGCCTTCAGCCTCAAAACCACCCTTTCCCACATGGCGTCACGCCAGGCGTAAAATGGCCATATGTCTGGAGGTTGGTCCCACGCCCAAAGAGCCAGCAGGGAAAACTATGCCTTGTTCTAAAGCTCTTTGGGAACGGCTTGCGTAGCCCCACACACCTGGGGGCTGCAGGCTTTCCTGCTGCCTTCAGCCTCAAAACCACCCTTTCCCACTTGGTGTCACGCCAGGCACAAAAATGGCCATATGTCTGGAGATTGGTCCCACGCCGAAAGAGCCAGCAGGGAAAACTATGCCTTGTTCTAAAGCTCTTTGGAAACGGCTTGCGTAGCCCCACACACCTGGGGGCTGCAGGCTTTCCTGCTGCCTTCAGCCTCAAAACCACCCTTTCCCACATGGCGTCACGCCAGGCACAAAAACGGCCATATGTCTGGAGGTTGGTCCCACGCCCAAAGAGCCAGCAGGGAAAACAATGCCTTGTTCTAAAGCTCTTTGGGAACCGCTTGCGTAGCCCCACACACCTGGGGGCTACAGGCTTTCCTGCTGCCTTCAGCCTCAAAACCACCCTTTCCCACATGGCGTCACGCCAGGCACAAAAATGGCCATATGTCTGGAGATTGGTCCCACGCCCAAAGAGCCAGCAGGGAAAACTATGCCTTGTTCTAAAGCTCTTTGGGAACCGCTTGCGTAGCCCCACACACCTGGGGGCTGCAGGCTTTCCTGCTGCCTTCAGCCTCAAAACCACCCTTTCCCACATGGCGTCACGCCAGGCACAAAAATGGCCATATGTCTGGAGATTGGTCCCACGCCCAAAGAGCCAGCAGGGAAAACTATGCCTTGTTCTAAAGCTCTTTGGGAACCGCTTGCGTAGCCCCACACACCTGGGGGCTGCAGGCTTTCCTGCTGCCTTCAGCCTCAAAACCACCCTTTCCCACTTGGCGCCACGCCAGGCCCAAAAATGACCATATGTCTGGAGATTGGTCCCACGCCCAAAGAGTCAGCAGGGAAAACTATGCCTTGTTCTAAAGCTCTTTGGGAACCGCTTGCGTAGCCCCACACACCAGGGGGCTGCAGGCTTTCCTGCTGCCTTCAGCCTCAAAACCATCCTTTCCCACTTGGCGCCACGCCAGGCCCAAAAATGGCCATATGTCTGGAGACTGGTCCCACGCCCATAGAGCCAGCAGGGAAAACTATGCCTTGTTCTAAAGCTCTTTGGGAACCGCGTGCGTAGCCCCACACACCTGGGGGCTGCAGGCTTTCCTGCTGCCTTCAGCCTGAAAACCACCCTTTCCCACATGGCGTCACGCCAGGCACAAAAATGGCCATATGTCTGGAGATTGGTCCGACGCCCAAAGAGCCAGCAGGGAAAACTATGCCTTGTTCTAAAGCTCTTTGGGATCGGCTTGCGTAGCCCCACAGACCAGGGGGCTGCAAGCTTTCCTGCTGCCTTCAGCCTCAAAACCACCCTTTCCCACTTGGCGCCGCGCCAGGCCCAAAAATGGCCATATGTCTGGAGATTGGTCCCACGCCGAAAGAGCCAGCAGGGAAAACTATGCCTTGTTCTAAAGCTCTTTGGGAACCGCTTGCGTAGCCCCACAGACCTGGGGGCTGCAGGCTTTCCTGCTCTCTTCAGCCTCAAAACCACCCTTTCCCACTTGGCGCCGCGCCAGGCCCAAAAATGACCATATGTCTGGAGGTTGGTCCCACGCCCAAAGAGCCAGCAGGGAAAACTATGCCTTGTTCTAAAGCTCTTTGGGAACCGCTTGCGTAGCCCCACACACCTGGGGGCTGCAGGCTTTCCTGCTGCCTTCAGCCTCAAAACCACCCTTTCCCACTTGGTGTCACGCCAGGCACAAAAATGGCCATATGTCTGGAGATTGGTCCCACGCCGAAAGAGCCAGCAGGGAAAACTATGCCTTGTACTAAAGCTCTTTGGGAACCGCTTGCGTAGCCCCACAGACCTGGGGGCTGCAGGCTTTCCTGCTGCCTTCAGCCTCAAAACCACCCTTTCCCACATGGCGTCACGCCAGGCACAAAAACGGCCATATGTCTGGAGGTTGGTCCCACGCCCAAAGAGCCAGCAGGGAAAACTATGCCTTGTTCTAAAGCTCTTTGGGAACCGCTTGCGTGGCCCCATACACCTGGGGGCTGCAGGCTTTCTTGTTGCCTTCAGCCTCAAAACCACCCTTTCCCACTTGGCGCCGCACCAGGCCCAAAAATGACCATATGTCTGGAGACTGGTCCCACACCCAAAGAGCCAGCAGGGAAAACTATGCCTTGTTCTAAAGCTCTTTGGGAACCGCTTGCGTAGCCCCACACACCTGGGGGCTGCAAGCTTTCCTGCTGCCTTCAGCCTCAAAACCACCCTTTCCCACTTGGCGCCGCGCGAGGCCCCAAAATGGCCATATGTCTGGAGGTTGGTCCCACGCCCAAAGAGCCAGCAGGGAAAACTATGCCTTGTTCTAAAGCTCTTTGGGAACCGCTTGCGTAGCCCCACACACCTGGGGGCTGCAGGCTTTCCTGCTGCCTTCGGCCTCAAAACCACCCTTTCCCACTTGGCCCCGCGCCAGGCTCAAAAATGGCCATATGTCTGGAGGTTGGTCCCACGCCCAAAGAGCCAGCAGGGAAAACTATGCCTTGTTCTAAAGCTCTTTGGGAACCGCTTGCGTAGCCGCACACACCTGGGGGCTGCAGGCTTTCCTGCTGCCTTCAGCCTCAAAACCACCCTATCCCACATGGCGCTGCGCGAGGCACAAAAATTGCCATATGTCTGGAGACTGGTCCCACGCGCAAAGAGACAGCAGGGAAAACTATGCCTTGTTCTAAAGCTCTTTGGGAACTGCTTGCGTAGCCCCACACACCTGCGGGCTACAGGCTTTCCTGCTGCCTTCAGCCTCAAAACCACCCTATCCCACATGGCGCTGCGCGAGGCCCAAAAATGGCCATATGTCTGGAGACTGGTCCCACGCGCAAAGAGCCAGCAGGGAAAACTATGCCTTGTTCTAAAGCTCTTTGGGAACCGCTTGCGTAGCCCCACACACCTGGGGGCTGCAGGCTTTTCTGGCACCTGCAGCCTCAAAACAACCCTTTCCCACATGGTGTCACGACAGGCACAAAAATGGCCATATGTCTGGAGGTTGGTCCCACGCCCAAAGAGCCAGCAGGGAAAACTATGCCTTGTTCTAAAGGTCTTTGGGAACCGCTTGCGTAGCCGCACAGACCTGGGGGCTGCAGGGTTCCTGCTGCCTTCAGCCTCAAAACCACCCTTTCCCACTTGGCCCCGCGCGAGGCCCCAAAATGGCCATATGTCTGGAGACTGGTCCCACGCCCAAAGAGCCAGCAGGGAAAACTATGCCTTGTTCTAAAGCTCTTTGGGAACCGCTTGCGTAGCCCCACACACCTGGGGGCTGCAGGCTTTCCTGCTGCCTTCGGCCTCAAAACCACCCTTTCCCACTTGGTGCCGCGCCAGGCTCAAAAATGGCCATATATCTGGAGGTTGGTCTTACGCCCAAAGAGAAAGCAGGGAAAACTATGCCTTGTTCTAAAGCTCTTTGGGAACGGCTTGCGTAGCCCCACACACCTGGGGGCTGCAGGCTTTCCTGCTGCCTTCAGCCTCAAAACCACCTTTTCCCACTTGGCGCCGCGCCAGGCACAAAAATGACCATATGTCTGGAGATTGGTCCCACGCCCAAAGAGCCAGCAGGGAAAACTATGCCTTTTTCTAAAGCTCTTTGGGAACCGCTTGCGTAGCCCCACACACCTGGGGGCTGCAGGCTTTCCTGCTGCCTTCAGCCTCAAAACCACCCTTTCCCACATGCCGTCACCCTAGGCCCAAAAATGGCCATATTTCTGGAGATTGGTCCCACGCCCAAAGAGCCAGCAGGGAAAACTATGCCTTGTTCTAAAGCTCTTTGGGAACCGCTTGCGTAGCCGCGGAGACCTGGGGGATGCAGGCTTTCCTGCTGCCTTCAGCCTCAAAACCACCCTTTCCCACATGCCGTCACCCTAGGCCCCAAAATGGCCATATGTCTGGAGACTGGTCCCACGGCCACAGAGCCAGCAGGGAAAACTATGCCTTGTTCTAAAGCTCTTTGGGAACCACTTGCGTAGCCCCACACACCTGGGGGCTGCAGGGTTTTCTGGCACCTGCAGCCTCAAAACCACCCTTTCCCACATGGCGTCACACCAGGCACAAAAATGGCCATATGTCTGGAGATTGGTCCCACGCCCAAAGAGCCAGCAGGGAAAACTATGCCTTGTTCTAAAGCTCTTTGGGAACCGCTTGCGTAGCCCCACACACCTGGGGGCTGCAGGCTTTCCTGCTGCCTTCGGCCTCAAAACCACCCTTTCCCACATGTCGTCACGCCAGGCACAAAAATGGCCATATGTCTGGAGGTTGGTCCCACGCCCAAAGAGCCAGCAGGGAAAACTATGCCTTGTTCTAAAGCTCTTTGGGAACCTCTTGCGTAGCCCCACAGAGCTGGGGGCTGCAGGCATTCCTGCTGCCTTCAGCCTCAAAACCACCCTTTCCCACTTGGCCCCGCGCGAGGCCCCAAAATGGCCATATGTCTGGAGACTGGTCCCACGGCCACAGAGCCAGCAGGGAAAACTATGCCTTGTTCTAAAGCTCTTTGGGAACCGCTTGCGTAGCCCCACACACCTGGGGGCTGCAGGGTTTTCTGGTACCTGCAGCCTCAAAACCACCCTTTCCCACATGGCGTCACGCCAGGCAGAAAAATGGCCATATGTCTGGAGGTTGGTCCCACGCCCAAAGAGCCAGCAGGGAAAACTATGCCTTGTTCTAAAGCTCTTTGGGAACCGCTTGCGTAGCCCCACACACCTGGGGGCTGCAGGCTTTCCTGCTGCCTTCGGCCTCAAAACCACCCTTTCCCACTTGGTGCCGCGCCAGGCTCAAAAATGGCCATATCTCTGGAGGTTGGTCCCACGCCCAAAGAGCCAGCAGGGAAAACTATGCCTTGTTCTAAAGCTCTTTGGGAACCGCTTGCGTAGCCCCACACACCTGGGGGCTGCAGGCTTTCCTGCTGCCTTCAGCCTCAAAACCACCCTTTCCGACTTGGCGCCGCGCCAGGCCCAAAAATGACCATATGTCTGGAGATTGGTCCGACGCCCAAAGAGCCAGCAGGGAAAACTATGCCTTGTTCTAAAGCTCTTTGGGAACCGCTTGCGTAGCCCCACACACCTGGGGGCTGCAGGCTTTTCTGGCACCTGCAGCCTCAAAACCACCCTTTCCCACATGGTGTCACGACAGGCACAAAAATGGCCATATGTCTGGAGGTTGGTCCCACGCCCAAAGAGCCAGCAGGGAAAACTATGCCTTGTTCTAAAGCTCTTTGGGAACCGCTTGCGTAGCCGCACAGACCTGGGGGCTGCAGGCTTTCCTGCTGCCTTCAGCCTCAAAACCACCCTTTCCCACTTGGCCCCGCGCGAGGCCCCAAAATGGCCATATGTCTGGAGACTGGTCCCACGCTCAAAGAGCCAGCAGGGAAAACTATGCCTTGTTCTAAAGCTCTTTGGGAACCGCTTGCGTAGCCCCACACACCTGGGGGCTGCAGGCTTTCCTGCTGCCTTCGGCCTCAAAACCACCCTTTCCCACATGGCGTCACGCCAGGCACAAAAATGGCCATATGTCTGGAGGTTGGTCCCACGCCCAAAGAGCCAGCAGGGAAAACTATGCCTTGTTCTAAAGCTCTTTGGGAACCGCTTGCGTAGCCCCACACACCTGGGGGCTGCAGGCTTTCCTGCTGCCTTCGGCCTCAAAACCACCCTTTCCCACTTGGTGCCGCGCCAGGCTCAAAAATGGCCATATGTCTGGAGGTTGGTCCCACGCCCAAAGAGCCAGCAGGGAAAAATATGCCTTGTTCTAAAGTTCTTTGGGAACCGCTTGCGTAGCCCCACACACCTGGGGGCTGCAGGCTTTCCTGCTGCCTTCAGCCTCAAAACCACCCTTTCCGACTTGGCGCCGCGCCAGGCCCAAAAATGACCATATGTCTGGAGATTGGTCCGACGCCCAAAGAGCCAGCAGGGAAAACTATGCCTTGTTCTAAAGCTCTTTGGGAACTGCTTGCGTAGCCCCACACACCTGCGGGCTGCAGGCTTTCCTGCTGCCTTCAGCCTCAAAACCACCCTATCCCACATGGCGCTGCGCGAGGCCCAAAAATGGCCATATGTCTGGAGACTGGTCCCACGCCCAAAGAGCCAGCAGGGAAAACTATGCCTTGTTCTAAAGCTCTTTGGGAACCGCTTGCGTAGCCCCACACACCTGGGGGCTGCAGGCTTTTCTGGCACCTGCAGCCTCAAAACCACCCTTTCCCACATGGTGTCACGACAGGCACAAAAATGGCCATATGTCTGGAGGTTGGTCCCACGCCCAAAGAGCCAGCAGGGAAAACTATGCCTTGTTCTAAAGCTCTTTGGGAACCGCTTGCGTAGCCGCACAGACCTGGGGGCTGCAGGCTTTCCTGCTGCCTTCAGCCTCAAAACCACCCTTTCCCACTTGGCCCCGCGCAAGGCCCCAAAATGGCCATATGTCTGGAGACTGGTCCCACAGCCACAGAGCCAGCAGGGAAAACTATGCCTTGTTCTAAAGCTCTTTGGGAACCGCTTGCGTAGCCCCACACACCTGGGGGCTGCAGGGTTTTCTGGCACCTGCAGCCTCAAAACCACCCTTTCCCACATGGCGTCACGACAGGCACAAAAATGGCCATATGTCTGGAGATTGGTCCCACGCCCAAAGAGCCAGCAGGGAAAACTATGCCTTGTTCTAAAGCTCTTAGGGAACCGCTTGCGTAGCCCCACACACCTGGGGGCTGCAGGCTTTCCTGCTACCTTCGGCCTCAAAACCACCCTTTCCCACATGGCGTCACGCCAGGCACAAAAATGGCCATATGTCTGGAGGTTGGTCCCACGCCCAAAGAGCCAGCAGGGAAAACTATGCCTTGTTCTAAAGCTCTTTGGGAACCGCTTGCGTAGCCCCACACACCTGGGGGCTGCAGGCTTTCCTGCTGCCTTCGGCCTCAAAACCACCCTTTCCCACTTGGTGCCGCGCCAGGCTCAAAAATGGCCATATGTCTGGAGGTTGGTCCCACGCCCAAAGAGCCAGCAGGGAAAACTATGCCTTGTTCTAAAGCTCTTTGGGAACCGCTTGCGTAGCCGCACAGACCTGGGGGCTGCAGGCTTTCCTGCTGCCTTCAGCCTCAAAACCACCCTTTCCGACTTGGCGCCGCGCCAGGCCCAAAAATGACCATATGTCTGGAGATTGGTCCGACGCCCAAAGAGCCAGCAGGGAAAACTATGCCTTGTTCTAAAGCTCTTTGGGAACTGCTTGCGTAGCCCCACACACCTGCGAGCTGCAGGCTTTCCTGCTGCCTTCAGCCTCAAAACCACCCTATCCCACATGGCGCTGCGCGAGGCCCAAAAATGGCCATATGTCTGGAGACTGGTCCCACGCCCAAAGAGCCAGCAGGGAAAACTATGCCTTGTTCTAAAGCTCTTTGGGAACCGCTTGCGTAGCCCCACACACCTGGGGGCTGCAGGCTTTTCTGGCACCTGCAGCCTCAAAACCACCCTTTCCCACATGGTGTCTCGACAGGCACAAAAATGGCCATATGTCTGGAGGTTGGTCCCACGCCCAAAGAGCCAGCAGGGAAAACTATGCCTTGTTCTAAAGCTCTTTGGGAACCGCTTGCGTAGCCGCACAGACCTGGGGGCTGCAGGCTTTCCTGCTGCCTTCAGCCTCAAAACCACCCTTTCCCACTTGGCCCCGCGCGAGGCCCCAAAATGGCCATATGTCTGGAGACTGGTCCCACGGCCACAGAGCCAGCAGGGAAAACTATGCCTTGTTCTAAAGCTCTTTGGGAACCGCTTGCGTAGCCCCACACACCTGGGGGCTGCAGGCTTTTCTGGCACCTGCAGCCTCAAAACCACCCTTTCCCACATGGCGTCACCCCAGGCAGAAAAATGGCCATATGTCTGGAGATTGGTCCCACGCCCAAAGAGCCAGCAGGGAAAACTATGCCTTGTTCTAAAGCTCTTTGGGAACCGCTTGCGTAGCCGCACAGACCTGGGGGCTGCAGGCTTTCCTGCTACCTTCGGCCTCAAAACCACCCTTTCCCACATGCCGTCACGCCAGGCACAAAAATGGCCATATGTCTGGAGGTTGGTCCCACGCCCAAAGAGCCAGCAGGGAAAACTATGCCTTGTTCTAAAGCTCTTTGGGAACCGCTTGCGTAGCCCCACACACCTGGAGGCTGCAGGCTTTCCTGCTGCCTTCAGCCTCAAAACCACCCTTTCCCACTTGGCGCCGCGCCAGGCCCAAAAATGGCCATATGTCTGGAGATTGGTCCCACGCCCAAAGAGCCAGCAGGGAAAACTATGCCTTGTTCTAAAGCTCTTTGAGAACTGGTTGCGTAGCCCCACACACCTGGGGGCTGCAGGCTTTCCTGCTGCCTTCAGCCTCAAAAACACCCTATCCCACATGGCGCTGCGCGATGCCCAAAAATGGCCATATGTCTGGAGACTGGTCTCACGCTCAAAGAGCCAGCAGGGAAAACTATGCCTTGTTCTAAAGCTCTTTGGGAACCGCTTGCGTAGCCCCACACACCTGGGGGCTGCAGGCTTTTCTGGCACCTGCAGCCTCAAAACCACCCTTTCCCACATGGTGTCACGACAGGCACAAAAATGGCCATATGTCTGGAGGTTGGTCCCACGCCCAAAGAGCCAGCAGGGAAAACTATGCCTTGTTCTAAAGCTCTTTGGGAACCGCTTGCGTAGCCGCACAGACCTGGGGGCTGCAGGCTTTCCTGCTGCCTTCAGCCTCAAAACCACCCTTTCCGACTTGGCGCCGCGCGAGGCCCCAAAATGGCCATATGTCTGGAGGTTGGTCCCACGCCCAAAGAGCCAGCAGGGAAAACTATGCCTTGTTCTAAAGCTCTTTGGGAACCGCTTGCGTAGCCCCACACACCTGCGGGCTGCAGGCTTTTCTGGCACCTGCAGCCTCAAAACCACCCTTTCCCACATGGCGTCACGCCAGGCAGAAAAATGGCCATATGTCTGGAGATTGGTCCCACGCCCAAAGAGCCAGCAGGGAAAACTATGCCTTGTTCTAAAGCTCTTTGGGAACCGCTTGCGTAGCCCCACACACCTGGGGGCTGCAGGCTTTTCTGGCACCTGCAGCCTCAAAACCACCCTTTCCCACATGGTGTCACGACAGGCACAAAAATGGCAATATGTCTGGAGGTTGGTCCCACGCCCAAAGAGCCAGCAGGGAAAACTATGCCTTGTTCTAAAGCTCTTTGGGAACCGCTTGCGTAGCCGCACAGACCTGGGGGCTGCAGGCTTTCCTGCTGCCTTCAGCCTCAAAACCACCCTTTCCGACTTGGCGCCGCGCGAGGCCCCAAAATGGCCATATGTCTGGAGGTTGGTCCCACGCCCAAAGAGCCAGCAGGGAAAACTATGCCTTGTTCTAAAGCTCTTTGGGAACCGCTTGCGTAGCCCCACACACCTGCGGGCTGCAGGCTTTTCTGGCACCTGCAGCCTCAAAACCACCCTTTCCCACATGGCGTCACGCCAGGCAGAAAAATGGCCATATGTCTGGAGATTGGTCCCACGCCCAAAGAGCCAGCATGGAAAACTATGCCTTGTTCTAAAGCTCTTTGGGAACCGCTTGCGTAGCCCCACACACCTGGGGGCTGCAGGCTTTCCTGCTGCCTTCGGCCCCAAAACCACCCTTTCCCACATGGCGTCACGCCAGGCACAAAAATGGCCATATGTCTGGAGGTTGGTCCCATGCCCAAAGAGCCAGCAGGGAAAACTATGCCTTGTTCTAAAGCTCTTTGGGAACCGCTTGCGTAGCCCCACACACCTGGGGGCTGCAGGCTTTCCTGCTGCCTTCAGCCTCAAAACCACCCTTTCCCACATGGCGTCACGCCAGGCAGAAAAATGGCCATATGTCTGGAGGTTGGTCCCACGCCCAAAGAGCCAGCAGGGAAAACTATGCCTTGTTCTAAAGCTCTTTGGGAACCGCTTGCGTAGCCCCACACACCTGGGGGCTGCAGGCTTTCCTGCTGCTTTCAGCCTCAAAACCACCCTTTGCGACTTGGCGCCACGCCAGGCCCAAAAATGGCCATATGTCTGGAGACTGGTCCCACGCCCAAAGAGCCAGCAGGGAAAACTATGCCTTGTTCTAAAGCTCTTTGGGAACTGCTTGCGTAGCCCCACACACCTGGGGGCTGCAGGCTTTCCTGCTGCCTTCAGCCTCAAAACCACCCTATCCCACATGGCGCTGCGCGAGGCCCAAAAATGGCCATATGTCTGGAGACTGGTCCCACGCTCAAAGAGCCAGCAGGGAAAAATATGCCTTGTTCTAAAGCTCTTTGGGAACCGCTTGCGTAGCCGCACACACCTGGGGGCTGCAGGCTTTCCTGCTGCCTTCAGCCTCAAAACCACCCTTTCCCACTTGGCGCCGCACCAGGCCCAAAAATGGCCATATGTCTGGAGATTGGTCCCACGCCCAAAGAGCAGCAGGGAAAACTATGCCTTGTTCTAAAGCTCTTTGGGAACCGCTTGCGTAGCCCCACACACCTGGGGGCTGCAGGCTTTTCTGGCACCTGAAGCCTCAAAACCACCCTTTCCCACATGGCGTCACACCAGGCACAAAAATGGCCATATGGCTGGAGATTGGTCCCACGCCCAAAGAGCCAGCAGGGAAAAATATGCCTTGTTCTAAAGCTCTTTGGGAACCGCTTGCGTAGCCCCACACACCTGGGGGCTGCAGGCTTTCCTGCTGTCTTCGGCCTCAAAACCACCCTTTCCCACATGGCGTCACGCCAGGCCCAAAAATGGCCATATGTCTGGAGACTGGTCCCACGCCCAAAGAGCCAGCAGGGAAAACTATGCCTTGTTCTAAAGCTCTTTGGGAACTGCTTGCGTAGCCCCACACACCTGGGGGCTGCAGGCTTTCCTGCTGCCTTCAGCCTCAAAACCACCCTTTCCCACTTGGTGTCACGCCAGGCACAAAAATGGCCATATGTCTGGAGACTGGTCCCACGCTCAAAGAGCCAGCAGGGAAAACTATGCCTTGTTCTAAAGCTCTTTGGGAACCGCTTGCGTAGCCCCACACACCTGCGGGCTGCAGGCTTTTGTGGCACCTGCAGCCTCAAAACCACCCTTTCCCACATGGTGTCACGACAGGCACAAAAATGGCCATATGTGTGGAGACTGGTCCCACGCCCAAAGAGCCAGCAGGGAAAACTATGCCTTGTTCTAAAGCTCTTTGGGAACCGCTTGCGTAGCCCCACACACCTGGGGGCTACAGGCTTTCCTGCTGCCTTCAGCCTCAAAACCACCCTTTCCCACTTGGCGCCGCGCGAGGCCCAAAAATGGCCATATGTCTGGAGACTGGTCCCACGCCCAAAGAGCCAGCAGGGAAAACTATGCCTTGTTCTAAAGCTCTTTGGGAACGGCTTGCGTAGCCCCACACACCTGGGGGCTGCAGGCTTTCCTGCTCTTCAGCCTCAAAACCACCCTTTCCCACTTGGTGTCACGCCAGGCAAAAAAATGGCCATATGTCTGGAGATTGGTCCCACGCCCAAAGAGCCAGCAGGGAAAACTATGCCTTGTACTAAAGCTCTTTGGGAACCACTTGCGTAGCCCCACACACCTGCGGGCTGCAGGCTTTTCTGGCACCTGCAGCCTCAAAACCACCCTTTCCCACATGGTGTCACGACAGGCACAAAAATGGCCATATGTCTGGAGGTTGGTCCCACGCCCAAAGAGCCAGCAGGGAAAACTATGCCTTGTTCTAAAGCTCTTTGGGAACCGCTTGCGTAGCCGCACAGACCTGGGGGCTGCAGGCTTTCCTGCTGCCTTCAGCCTCAAAACCACCCTTTCCCACTTGGCCCCGCGCGAGGCCCAAAAATGGCCATATGTCTGGAGACTGGTCCCACGGCCACAGAGCCAGCAGGGAAATCTATGCCTTGTACTAAAGCTCTTTGGGAACCGCTTGCGTAGCCCCACACACCTGGGGGCTGCAGGGTTTTCTGGCACCTGCAGCCTCAAAACCACCCTTTCCCACATGGCGTCACGCCAGGCAGAAAAATGGCCATATGTCTGGAGGTTGGTCCCACGCCCAAAGAGCCAGCAGGGAAAACTATGCCTTGTTCTAAAGCTCTTTGGGAACCGCTTGCGTAGCCCCACACACCTGGGGGCTGCAGGCTTTCCTGCTGCCTTCGGCCTCAAAACCACCCTTTCCCACATGGCGTCACGCCAGGCACAAAAATGGCCATATGTCTGGAGGTTGGTCCCACGCCCAAAGAGCCAGCAGGGAAAACTATGCCTTGTTCTAAAGCTCTTTGGGAACCGCTTGCGTAGCCCCACACACCTGGGGGCTGCAGGCTTTCCTGCTGCCTTCGGCCTCAAAACCACCCTTTCCCACTTGGCCCCGCGCCAGGCTCAAAAATGGCCATATGTCTGGAGGTTGGTCCCACACCCAAAGAGCCAGCAGGGAAAACTATGCCTTGTTCTAAAGCTCTTTGGGAACCGCTTGCGTAGCCGCACACACCTGGGGGCTGCAGGCTTTCCTGCTGCCTTCAGCCTCAAAACCACCCTATCCCACATGGCGCTGCGCGAGGCACAAAAATTGCCATATGTCTGGAGACTGGTCCCACGCGCAAAGAGACAGCAGGGAAAACTATGCCTTGTTCTAAAGCTCTTTGGGAACTGCTTGCGTAGCCCCACACACCTGCGGGCTACAGGCTTTCCTGCTGCCTTCAGCCTCAAAACCACCCTATCCCACATGGCGCTGCGCGAGGCCCAAAAATGGCCATATGTCTGGAGACTGGTCCCACGCGCAAAGAGCCAGCAGGGAAAACTATGCCTTGTTCTAAAGCTCTTTGGGAACCGCTTGCGTAGCCCCACACACCTGCGGGCTGCAGGCTTTTCTGGCACCTGCAGCCTCAAAACAACCCTTTCCCACATGGTGTCACGACAGGCACAAAAATGGCCATATGTCTGGAGGTTGGTCCCACGCCCAAAGAGCCAGCAG
Organism: Chroicocephalus ridibundus; assembly: GCF_963924245.1. Taxonomy (NCBI): domain Eukaryota; kingdom Metazoa; phylum Chordata; class Aves; order Charadriiformes; family Laridae; genus Chroicocephalus; species Chroicocephalus ridibundus. Next base: position 187,481 of record NW_026961748.1, read on the forward strand.
GGAAAACTATGCCTTGTTCTAAAGCTCTTTGGGAACCGCTTGCGTAGCCGCACAGACCTGGGGGCTGCAGGGTTCCTGCTGCCTTCAGCCTCAAAACCACCCTTTCCCACTTGGCCCCGCGCGAGGCCCCAAAATGGCCATATGTCTGGAGACTGGTCCCACGCCCAAAGAGCCAGCAGGGAAAACTATGCCTTGTTCTAAAGCTCTTTGGGAACCGCTTGCGTAGCCCCACACACCTGGGGGCTGCAGGCTTTCCTGCTGCCTTCGGCCTCAAAACCACCCTTTCCCACTTGGTGCCGCGCCAGGCTCAAAAATGGCCATATATCTGGAGGTTGGTCTTACGCCCAAAGAGCCAGCAGGGAAAACTATGCCTTGTTCTAAAGCTCTTTGGGAACCGCTTGCGTAGCCCCACACACCTGGGGGCTGCAGGCTTTCCTGCTGCCTTCAGCCTCAAAACCACCCTTTCCGACTTGGCGCCGCGCCAGGCACAAAAATGACCATATGTCTGGAGATTAGTCCCACGCCCAAAGAGCCAGCAGGGAAAACTATGCCTTTTTCTAAAGCTCTTTGGGAACCGCTTGCGTAGCCCCACACACCTGGGGGCTGCAGGCTTTCCTGCTGCCTTCAGCCTCAAAACCACCCTTTCCCACATGCCGTCACCCTAGGCCCAAAAATGGCCATATTTCTGGAGATTGGTCCCACGCCCAAAGAGCCAGCAGGGAAAACTATGCCTTGTTCTAAAGCTCTTTGGGAACCGCTTGCGTAGCCGCGGAGACCTGGGGGATGCAGGCTTTCCTGCTGCCTTCAGCCTCAAAACCACCCTTTCCCACTTGGCCCCGCGCGAGGCCCCAAAATGGCCATATGTCTGGAGACTGGTCCCACGGCCACAGAGCCAGCAGGGAAAACTATGCCTTGTTCTAAAGCTCTTTGGGAACCGCTTGCGTAGCCCCACACACCTGGGGGCTGCAGGGTTTTCTGGCACCTGCAGCCTCAAAACCACCCTTTCCCACATGGCGTCACGCCAGGCAGAAAAATGGCCATATGTCTGGAGATTGGTCCCACGCCCAAAGAGCCAGCAGGGAAAACTATGCCTTGTTCTAAAGCTCTTTGGGAACCGCTTGCGTAGCCCCACACACCTGGGGGCTGCAGGCTTTCCTGCTGCCTTCGGCCTCAAAACCACCCTTTCCCACATGGCGTCACGCCAGGCACAAAAATGGCCATATGTCTGGAGGTTGGTCCCACGCCCAAAGAGCCAGCAGGGAAAACTATGCCTTGTTCTAAAGCTCTTTGGGAACCTCTTGCGTAGCCCCACAGAGCTGGGGGCTGCAGGCATTCCTGCTGCCTTCAGCCTCAAAACCACCCTTTCCCACTTGGCCCCGCGCGAGGCCCCAAAATGGCCATATGTCTGGAGACTGGTCCCACGGCCACAGAGCCAGCAGGGAAAACTATGCCTTGTTCTAAAGCTCTTTGGGAACCGCTTGCGTAGCCCCACACACCTGGGGGCTGCAGGGTTTTCTGGCACCTGCAGCCTCAAAACCACCCTTTCCCACATGGCGTCACGCCAGGCAGAAAAATGGCCATATGTCTGGAGGTTGGTCCCACGCCCAAAGAGCCAGCAGGGAAAACTATGCCTTGTTCTAAAGCTCTTTGGGAACCGCTTGCGTAGCCCCACACACCTGGGGGCTGCAGGCTTTCCTGCTGCCTTCGGCCTCAAAACCACCCTTTCCCACTTGGTGCCGCGCCAGGCTCAAAAATGGCCATATCTCTGGAGGTTGGTCCCACGCCCAAAGAGCCAGCAGGGAAAACTATGCCTTGTTCTAAAGCTCTTTGGGAACCGCTTGCGTAGCCCCACACACCTGGGGGCTGCAGGCTTTCCTGCTGCCTTCAGCCTCAAAACCACCCTTTCCGACTTGGCGCCGCGCCAGGCCCAAAAATGACCATATGTCTGGAGATTGGTCCGACGCCCAAAGAGCCAGCAGGGAAAACTATGCCTTGTTCTAAAGCTCTTTGGGAACGGCTTGCGTAGCCCCACACACCTGCGGGCTGCAGGCTTTCCTGCTGCCTTCAGCCTCAAAACCACCCTATCCCACATGGCGCTGCGCGAGGCCCAAAAATGGCCATATGTCTGGAGACTGGTCCCACGCCCAAAGAGCCAGCAGGGAAAACTATGCCTTGTTCTAAAGCTGTTTGGGAACCGCTTGCGTAGCCCCACACACCTGGGGGCTGCAGGCTTTTCTGGCACCTGCAGCCTCAAAACCACCCTTTCCCACATGGTGTCACGACAGGCACAAAAATGGCCATATGTCTGGAGGTTGGTCCCACGCCCAAAGAGCCAGCAGGGAAAACTATGCCTTGTTCTAAAGCTCTTTGGGAACCGCTTGCGTAGCCGCACAGACCTGGGGGCTGCAGGCTTTCCTGCTGCCTTCAGCCTCAAAACCACCCTTTCCCACTTGGCCCCGCGCGAGGCCCCAAAATGGCCATATGTCTGGAGACTGGTCCCACGCTCAAAGAGCCAGCAGGGAAAACTATGCCTTGTTCTAAAGCTCTTTGGGAACCGCTTGCGTAGCCCCACACACCTGGGGGCTGCAGGCTTTCCTGCTGCCTTCGGCCTCAAAACCACCCTTTCCCACATGGCGTCACGCCAGGCACAAAAATGGCCATATGTCTGGAGGTTGGTCCCACGCCCAAAGAGCCAGCAGGGAAAACTATGCCTTGTTCTAAAGCTCTTTGGGAACCGCTTGCGTAGCCCCACACACCTGGGGGCTGCAGGCTTTCCTGCTGCCTTCGGCCTCAAAACCACCCTTTCCCACTTGGTGCCGCGCCAGGCTCAAAAATGGCCATATGTCTGGAGGTTGGTCCCACGCCCAAAGAGCCAGCAGGGAAAACTATGCCTTGTTCTAAAGTTCTTTGGGAACCGCTTGCGTAGCCCCACACACCTGGGGGCTGCAGGCTTTCCTGCTGCCTTCAGCCTCAAAACCACCCTTTCCGACTTGGCGCCGCGCCAGGCCCAAAAATGACCATATGTCTGGAGATTGGTCCGACGCCCAAAGAGCCAGCAGGGAAAACTATGCCTTGTTCTAAAGCTCTTTGGGAACTGCTTGCGTAGCCCCACACACCTGCGGGCTGCAGGCTTTCCTGCTGCCTTCAGCCTCAAAACCACCCTTTCCCACTTGGCGCTGCGCGAGGCCCAAAAATGGCCATATGTCTGGAGACTGGTCTCACGCTCAAAGAGCCAGCAGGGAAAACTATGCCTTGTTCTAAAGCTCTTTGGGAACCGCTTGCGTAGCCCCACACACCTGGGGGCTGCAGGCTTTTCTGGCACCTGCAGCCTCAAAACCACCCTTTCCCACATGGTGTCACGACAGGCACAAAAATGGCCATATGTCTGGAGGTTGGTCCCACGCCCAAAGAGCCAGCAGGGAAAACTATGCCTTGTTCTAAAGCTCTTTGGGAACCGCTTGCGTAGCCGCACAGACCTGGGGGCTGCAGGCTTTCCTGCTGCCTTCAGCCTCAAAACCACCCTTTCCCACTTGGCCCCGCGCAAGGCCCCAAAATGGCCATATGTCTGGAGACTGGTCCGACAGCCACAGAGCCAGCAGGGAAAACTATGCCTTGTTCTAAAGCTCTTTGGGAACCGCTTGCGTAGCCCCACACACCTGGGGGCTGCAGGGTTTTCTGGCACCTGCAGCCTCAAAACCACCCTTTCCCACATGGCGTCACGACAGGCACAAAAATGGCCATATGTCTGGAGATTGGTCCCACGCCCAAAGAGCCAGCAGGGAAAACTATGCCTTGTTCTAAAGCTCTTAGGGAACCGCTTGCGTAGCCCCACACACCTGGGGGCTGCAGGCTTTCCTGCTACCTTCGGCCTCAAAACCACCCTTTCCCACATGGCGTCACGCCAGGCACAAAAATGGCCATATGTCTGGAGGTTGGTCCCACGCCCAAAGAGCCAGCAGGGAAAACTATGCCTTGTTCTAAAGCTCTTTGGGAACCGCTTGCGTAGCCCCACACACCTGGGGGCTGCAGGCTTTCCTGCTGCCTTCGGCCTCAAAACCACCCTTTCCCACTTGGTGCCGCGCCAGGCTCAAAAATGGCCATATGTCTGGAGGTTGGTCCCACGCCCAAAGAGCCAGCAGGGAAAACTATGCCTTGTTCTAAAGCTCTTTGGGAACCGCTTGCGTAGCCCCACACACCTGGGGGCTGCAGGCTTTTCTGGCACCTGCAGCCTCAAAACCACCCTTTCCCACATGGCGTCACCCCAGGCAGAAAAATGGCCATATGTCTGGAGATTGGTCCCACGCCCAAAGAGCCAGCAGGGAAAACTATGCCTTGTTCTAAAGCTCTTTGGGAACCGCTTGCGTAGCCGCACAGACCTGGGGGCTGCAGGCTTTCCTGCTGCCTTCGGCCTCAAAACCACCCTTTCCCACATGCCGTCACGCCAGGCACAAAAATGGCCATATGTCTGGAGGTTGGTCCCACGCCCAAAGAGCCAGCAGGGAAAACTATGCCTTGTTCTAAAGCTCTTTGGGAACCGCTTGCGTAGCCCCACACACCTGGGGGCTGCAGGCTTTCCTGCTGCCTTCAGCCTCAAAACCACCCTTTCCCACTTGGCGCCGCGCCAGGCCCAAAAATGGCCATATGTCTGGAGATTGGTCCCACGCCCAAAGAGCCAGCAGGGAAAACTATGCCTTGTTCTAAAGCTCTTTGGGAACTGCTTGCGTAGCCCCACACACCTGGGGGCTGCAGGCTTTCCTGCTGCCTTCAGCCTCAAAAACACCCTATCCCACATGGCGCTGCGCGATGCCCAAAAATGGCCATATGTCTGGAGACTGGTCTCACGCTCAAAGAGCCAGCAGGGAAAACTATGCCTTGTTCTAAAGCTCTTTGGGAACCGCTTGCGTAGCCCCACACACCTGGGGGCTGCAGGCTTTTCTGGCACCTGCAGCCTCAAAACCACCCTTTCCCACATGGTGTCACGACAGGCACAAAAATGGCCATATGTCTGGAGGTTGGTCCCACGCCCAAAGAGCCAGCAGGGAAAACTATGCCTTGTTCTAAAGCTCTTTGGGAACCGCTTGCGTAGCCGCACAGACCTGGGGGCTGCAGGCTTTCCTGCTGCCTTCAGCCTCAAAACCACCCTTTCCGACTTGGCGCCGCGCGAGGCCCCAAAATGGCCATATGTCTGGAGGTTGGTCCCACGCCCAAAGAGCCAGCAGGGAAAACTATGCCTTGTTCTAAAGCTCTTTGGGAACCGCTTGCGTAGCCCCACAGACCTGGGGGCTGCAGGCTTTTCTGGCACCTGCAGCCTCAAAACCACCCTTTCCCACATGGCGTCACGCCAGGCAGAAAAATGGCCATATGTCTGGAGATTGGTCCCACGCCCAAAGAGCCAGCAGGGAAAACTATGCCTTGTTCTAAAGCTCTTTGGGAACCGCTTGCGTAGCCCCACACACCTGGGGGCTGCAGGCTTTTCTGGCACCTGCAGCCTCAAAACCACCCTTTCCCACATGGCGTCACGCCAGGCAGAAAAATGGCCATATGTCTGGAGGTTGGTCCCACGCCCAAAGAGCCAGCAGGGAAAACTATGCCTTGTTCTAAAGCTCTTTGGGAACCGCTTGCGTAGCCGCACAGACCTGGGGGCTGCAGGCTTTCCTGCTGCCTTCGGCCTCAAAACCACCCTTTCCCACTTGGTGCCGCGCCAGGCTCAAAAATGGCCATATCTCTGGAGGTTGGTCCCACGCCCAAAGAGCCAGCAGGGAAAACTATGCCTTGTTCTAAAGCTCTTTGGGAACCGCTTGCGTAGCCCCACACACCTGGGGGCTGCAGGCTTTCCTGCTGCCTTCAGCCTCAAAACCACCCTTTCCGACTTGGCGCCGCGCCAGGCCCAAAAATGACCATATGTCTGGAGATTGGTCCGACGCCCAAAGAGCCAGCAGGGAAAACTATGCCTTGTTCTAAAGCTCTTTGGGAACTGCTTGCGTAGCCCCACACACCTGCGGGCTGCAGGCTTTCCTGCTGCCTTCAGCCTCAAAACCACCCTATCCCACATGGCGCTGCGCGAGGCCCAAAAATGGCCATATGTCTGGAGGTTGGTCCCATGCTCAAAGAGCCAGCAGGGAAAACTATGCCTTGTTCTAAAGCTGTTTGGGAACCGCTTGCGTAGCCCCACACACCTGGGGGCTGCAGGCTTTTCTGGCACCTGCAGCCTCAAAACAACCCTTTCCCACATGGTGTCACGACAGGCACAAAAATGGCCATATGTCTGGAGGTTGGTCCCACGCCCAAAGAGCCAGCAGGGAAAACTATGCCTTGTTCTAAAGCTCTTTGGGAACCGCTTGCGTAGCCGCACAGACCTGGGGGCTGCAGGCTTTCCTGCTGCCTTCAGCCTCAAAACCACCCTTTCCCACTTGGCCCCGCGCGAGGCCCCAAAATGGCCATATGTCTGGAGACTGGTCCCACGCTCAAAGAGCCAGCAGGGAAAACTATGCCTTGTTCTAAAGCTCTTTGGGAACCGCTTGCGTAGCCCCACACACCTGGGGGCTGCAGGCTTTCCTGCTGCCTTCGGCCTCAAAACCACCCTTTCCCACATGGCGTCACGCCAGGCACAAAAATGGCCATATGTCTGGAGGTTGGTCCCACGCCCAAAGAGCCAGCAGGGAAAACTATGCCTTGTTCTAAAGCTCTTTGGGAACCGCTTGCGTAGCCCCACACACTTAGGACTGCAGGCTTTCCTGCTGCCTTCGGCCTCAAAACCACCCTTTCCCACTTGGTGCCGCGCCAGGCTCAAAAATGGCCATATGTCTGGAGGTTGGTCCCACGCCCAAAGAGCCAGCAGGGAAAACTATGCCTTGTTCTAAAGTTCTTTGGGAACCGCTTGCGTAGCCCCACACACCTGGGGGCTGCAGGCTTTCCTGCTGCCTTCAGCCTCAAAACCACCCTTTCCGACTTGGCGCCGCGCCAGGCCCAAAAATGACCATATGTCTGGAGATTGGTCCGACGCCCAAAGAGCCAGCAGGGAAAACTATGCCTTGTTCTAAAGCTCTTTGGGAACTGCTTGCGTAGCCCCACACACCTGCGGGCTGCAGGCTTTCCTGCTGCCTTCAGCCTCAAAACCACCCTATCCCACATGGCGCTGCGCGAGGCCCAAAAATGGCCATATGTCTGGAGACTGGTCTCACGCTCAAAGAGCCAGCAGGGAAAACTATGCCTTGTTCTAAAGCTCTTTGGGAACCGCTTGCGTAGCCCCACACACCTGGGGGCTGCAGGCTTTTCTGGCACCTGCAGCCTCAAAACCACCCTTTCCCACATGGTGTCACGACAGGCACAAAAATGGCCATATGTCTGGAGGTTGGTCCCACGCCCAAAGAGCCAGCAGGGAAAACTATGCCTTGTTCTAAAGCTCTTTGGGAACCGCTTGCGTAGCCGCACAGACCTGGGGGCTGCAGGCTTTCCTGCTGCCTTCAGCCTCAAAACCACCCTTTCCCACTTGGCCCCGCGCGAGGCCCCAAAATGGCCATATGTCTGGAGACTGGTCCCACGGCCACAGAGCCAGCAGGGAAAACTATGCCTTGTTCTAAAGCTCTTTGGGAACCGCTTGCGTAGCCCCACACTTGGGGGCTGCAGGCTTTTCTGGCACCTGCAGCCTCAAAACCACCCTTTCCCACATGGCGTCACCCCAGGCAGAAAAATGGCCATATGTCTGGAGATTGGTCCCACGCCCAAAGAGCCAGCAGGGAAAACTATGCCTTGTTCTAAAGCTCTTTGGGAACCGCTTGCGTAGCCGCACAGACCTGGGGGCTGCAGGCTTTCCTGCTACCTTCGGCCTCAAAACCACCCTTTCCCACATGCCGTCACGCCAGGCACAAAAATGGCCATATGTCTGGAGACTGGTCCCACGCCCAAAGAGCCAGCAGGGAAAACTATGCCTTGTTCTAAAGGTGTTTGGGAACCGCTTGCGTAGCCCCACACACCTGGGGGCTGCAGGCTTTCCTGCTGCCTTCAGCCTCAAAACCACCCTTTCCCACTTGGCGCCGCGCCAGGCCCAAAAATGGCCATATGTCTGGAGATTGGTCCCACGCCCAAAGAGCCAGCAGGGAAAACTATGCCTTGTTCTAAAGCTCTTTGGGAACTGCTTGCGTAGCCCCACACACCTGCGGGCTGCAGGCTTTCCTGCTGCCTTCAGCCTCAAAAACACCCTATCCCACATGGCGCTGCGCGATGCCCAAAAATGGCCATATGTCTGGAGACTGGTCTCACGCTCAAAGAGCCAGCAGGGAAAACTATGCCTTGTTCTAAAGCTCTTTGGGAACCGCTTGCGTAGCCCCACACACCTGGGGGCTGCAGGCTTTTCTGGCACCTGCAGCCTCAAAACCACCCTTTCCCACATGGTGTCACGACAGGCACAAAAATGGCCATATGTCTGGAGGTTGGTCCCACGCCCAAAGAGCCAGCAGGGAAAACTATGCCTTGTTCTAAAGCTCTTTGGGAACCGCTTGCGTAGCCGCACAGACCTGGGGGCTGCAGGCTTTCCTGCTGCCTTCAGCCTCAAAACCACCCTTTCCGACTTGGCGCCGCGCGAGGCCCCAAAATGGCCATATGTCTGGAGGTTGGTCCCACGCCCAAAGAGCCAGCAGGGAAAACTATGCCTTGTTCTAAAGCTCTTTGGGAACCGCTTGCGTAGCCCCACACACCTGCGGGCTGCAGGCTTTTCTGGCACCTGCAGCCTCAAAACCACCCTTTCCCACATGGCGTCACGCCAGGCAGAAAAATGGCCATATGTCTGGAGATTGGTCCCACGCCCAAAGAGCCAGCAGGGAAAACTATGCCTTGTTCTAAAGCTCTTTGGGAACCGCTTGCGTAGCCCCACACACCTGGGGGCTGCAGGCTTTCCTGCTGCCTTCGGCCCCAAAACCACCCTTTCCCACATGGCGTCACGCCAGGCACAAAAATGGCCATATGTCTGGAGGTTGGTCCCATGCCCAAAGAGCCAGCAGGGAAAACTATGCCTTGTTCTAAAGCTCTTTGGGAACCGCTTGCGTAGCCCCACACACCTGGGGGCTGCAGGCTTTCCTGCTGCCTTCAGCCTCAAAACCACCCTTTCCCACTTGGCGCCGCGCCAGGCTCAAAAATGGCCATATGTCTGGAGATTGGTCCCACGCCCAAAGAGCCAGCAGGGAAAACTATGCCTTGTTCTAAAGCTCTTTGGGAACCGCTTGCGTAGCCCCACACACCTGGGGGCTGCAGGCTTTCCTGCTGCTTTCAGCCTCAAAACCACCCTTTCCGACTTGGCGCCACGCCAGGCCCAAAAATGGCCATATGTCTGGAGACTGGTCCCACGCCCAAAGAGCCAGCAGGGAAAACTATGCCTTGTTCTAAAGCTCTTTGGGAACTGCTTGCGTAGCCCCACACACCTGCGGGCTGCAGGCTTTCCTGCTGCCTTCAGCCTCAAAACCACCCTATCCCACATGGCGCTGCGCGAGGCCCAAAAATGGCCATATGTCTGGAGACTGGTCCCACGCTCAAAGAGCCAGCAGGGAAAAATATGCCTTGTTCTAAAGCTCTTTGGGAACCGCTTGCGTAGCCGCACACACCTGGGGGCTGCAGGCTTTCCTGCTGCCTTCAGCCTCAAAACCACCCTTTCCCACTTGGCGCCGCACCAGGCCCAAAAATGGCCATATGTCTGGAGATTGGTCCCACGCCCAAAGAGCAGCAGGGAAAACTATGCCTTGTTCTAAAGCTCTTTGGGAACCGCTTGCGTAGCCCCACACACCTGGGGGCTGCAGGCTTTTCTGGCACCTGCAGCCTCAAAACCACCCTTTCCCACATGGCGTCACACCAGGCACAAAAATGGCCATATGGCTGGAGATTGGTCCCACGCCCAAAGAGCCAGCAGGGAAAACTATGCCTTGTTCTAAAGCTCTTTGGGAACCGCTTGCGTAGCCCCACACACCTGGGGGCTGCAGGCTTTCCTGCTGCCTTCGGCCTCAAAACCACCCTTTCCCACATGGCGTCACGCCAGGCCCAAAAATGGCCATATGTCTGGAGACTGGTCCCACGCCCAAAGAGCCAGCAGGGAAAACTATGCCTTGTTCTAAAGCTCTTTGGGAACCGCTTGCGTAGCCCCACACACCTGGGGGCTGCAGGCTTTCCTGCTGCTTTCAGCCTCAAAACCACCCTTTCCGACTTGGCGCCACGCCAGGCCCAAAAATGGCCATATGTCTGGAGACTGGTCCCACGCCCAAAGAGCCAGCAGGGAAAACTATGCCTTGTTCTAAAGCTCTTTGGGAACTGCTTGCGTAGCCCCACACACCTGCGGGCTGCAGGCTTTCCTGCTGCCTTCAGCCTCAAAACCACCCTATCCCACATGGCGCTGCGCGAGGCCCAAAAATGGCCATATGTCTGGAGACTGGTCCCACGCTCAAAGAGCCAGCAGGGAAAACTATGCCTTGTTCTAAAGCTCTTTGGGAACCGCTTGCGTAGCCCCACACACCTGGGGGCTGCAGGCTTTTCTGGCACCTGCAGCCTCAAAACCACCCTTTCCCACATGGCGTCACACCAGGCACAAAAATGGCCATATGGCTGGAGATTGGTCCCACGCCCAAAGAGCCAGCAGGGAAAACTATGCCTTGTTCTAAATCTCTTTGGGAACCGCTTGCGTAGCCCCACACACCTGGGGGCTGCAGGCTTTCCTGCTGCCTTCGGCCTCAAAACCACCCTTTCCCACATGGCGTCACGCGAGGCCCAAAAATGGCCATATGTCTGGAGACTGGTCCCACGCCCAAAGAGCCAGCAGGGAAAACTATGCCTTGTTCTAAAGCTCTTTGGGAACTGCTTGCGTAGCCCCACAGACCTGGGGGCTGCAGGCTTTCCTGCTGCCTTCAGCCTCAAAACCACCCTTTCCCACTTGGTGTCACGCCAGGCACAAAAATGGCCATATGTCTGGAGACTGGTCCCACGCTCAAAGAGCCAGCAGGGAAAACTATGCCTTGTTCTAAAGCTCTTTGGGAACCGCTTGCGTAGCCCCACACACCTGCGGGCTGCAGGCTTTTCTGGCACCTGCAGCCTCAAAACCACCCTTTCCCACATGGTGTCACGACAGGCACAAAAATGGCCATATGTGTGGAGACTGGTCCCACGCCCAAAGAGCCAGCAGGGAAAACTATGCCTTGTTCTAAAGCTCTTTGGGAACCGCTTGCGTAGCCCCACACACCTGGGGGCTACAGGCTTTCCTGCTGCCTTCAGCCTCAAAACCACCCTTTCCCACTTGGCGCCGCGCGAGGCCCAAAAATGGCCATATGTCTGGAGGTTGGTCCCACGCCCAAAGAGCCAGCAGGGAAAACTATGCCTTGTTCTAAAGCTCTTTGGGAACGGCTTGCGTAGCCCCACACACCTGGGGGCTGCAGGCTTTCCTGCTCTTCAGCCTCAAAACCACCCTTTCCCACTTGGTGTCACGCCAGGCAAAAAAATGGCCATATGTCTGGAGACTGGTCCCACGCCCAAAGAGCCAGCAGGGAAAACTATGCCTTGTACTAAAGCTCTTTGGGAACCGCTTGCGTAGCCCCACACACCTGCGGGCTGCAGGCTTTTCTGGCACCTGCAGCCTGAAAACCACCCTTTCCCACATGGTGTCACGACAGGCACAAAAATGGCCATATGTCTGGAGGTTGGTCCCACGCCCAAAGAGCCAGCAGGGAAAACTATGCCTTGTTCTAAAGCTCTTTGGGAACCGCTTGCGTAGCCGCACAGACCTGGGGGCTGCAGGCTTTCCTGCTGCCTTCAGCCTCAAAACCACCCTTTCCCACTTGGCCCCGCGCGAGGCCCAAAAATGGCCATATGTCTGGAGACTGGTCCCACGGCCACAGAGCCAGCAGGGAAATCTATGCCTTGTACTAAAGCTCTTTGGGAACCGCTTGCGTAGCCCCACACACCTGGGGGCTGCAGGGTTTTCTGGCACCTGCAGCCTCAAAACCACCCTTTCCCACATGGCGTCACGCCAGGCAGAAAAATGGCCATATGTCTGGAGGTTGGTCCCACGCCCAAAGAGCCAGCTGGGAAAACTATGCCTTGTTCTAAAGCTCTTTGGGAACCGCTTGCGTAGCCCCACACACCTGGGGGCTGCAGGCTTTCCTGCTGCCTTCAGCCTCAAAACCACCCTTTCCCACATGGCGTCACGCCAGGCACAAAAATGGCCATATGTCTGGAGGTTGGTCCCACGCCCAAAGAGCCAGCAGGGAAAACTATGCCTTGTTCTAAAGCTCTTTGGGAACCGCTTGCGTAGCCCCACACACCTGGGGGCTGCAGGCTTTTCTGGCACCTGCAGCCTCAAAACCACCCTTTCCCACATGGCGTCACACCAGGCACAAAAATGGCCATATGGCTGGAGATTGGTCCCACGCCCAAAGAGCCAGCAGGGAAAACTATGCCTTGTTCTAAATCTCTTTGGGAACCGCTTGCGTAGCCCCACACACCTGGGGGCTGCAGGCTTTCCTGCTGCCTTCGGCCTCAAAACCACCCTTTCCCACATGGCGTCACGCGAGGCCCAAAAATGGCCATATGTCTGGAGACTGGTCCCACGCCCAAAGAGCCAGCAGGGAAAACTATGCCTTGTTCTAAAGCTCTTTGGGAACTGCTTGCGTAGCCCCACAGACCTGGGGGCTGCAGGCTTTCCTGCTGCCTTCAGCCTCAAAACCACCCTTTCCCACTTGGTGTCACGCCAGGCACAAAAATGGCCATATGTCTGGAGACTGGTCCCACGCTCAAAGAGCCAGCAGGGAAAACTATGCCTTGTTCTAAAGCTCTTTGGGAACCGCTTGCGTAGCCCCACACACCTGCGGGCTGCAGGCTTTTCTGGCACCTGCAGCCTCAAAACCACCCTTTCCCACATGGTGTCACGACAGGCACAAAAATGGCCATATGTGTGGAGACTGGTCCCACGCCCAAAGAGCCAGCAGGGAAAACTATGCCTTGTTCTAAAGCTCTTTGGGAACCGCTTGCGTAGCCCCACACACCTGGGGGCTACAGGCTTTCCTGCTGCCTTCAGCCTCAAAACCACCCTTTCCCACTTGGCGCCGCGCGAGGCCCAAAAATGGCCATATGTCTGGAGGTTGGTCCCACGCCCAAAGAGCCAGCAGGGAAAACTATGCCTTGTTCTAAAGCTCTTTGGGAACGGCTTGCGTAGCCCCACACACCTGGGGGCTGCAGGCTTTCCTGCTCTTCAGCCTCAAAACCACCCTTTCCCACTTGGTGTCACGCCAGGCAAAAAAATGGCCATATGTCTGGAGATTGGTCCCACGCCGAAAGAGCCAGCAGGGAAAACTATGCCTTGTACTAAAGCTCTTTGGGAACCGCTTGCGTAGCCCCACACACCTGCGGGCTGCAGGCTTTTCTGGCACCTGCAGCCTGAAAACCACCCTTTCCCACATGGTGTCACGACAGGCACAAAAATGGCCATATGTCTGGAGGTTGGTCCCACGCCCAAAGAGCCAGCAGGGAAAACTATGCCTTGTTCTAAAGCTCTTTGGGAACCGCTTGCGTAGCCGCACAGACCTGGGGGCTGCAGGCTTTCCTGCTGCCTTCAGCCTCAAAACCACCCTTTCCCACTTGGCCCCGCGCGAGGCCCAAAAATGGCCATATGTCTGGAGACTGGTCCCACGGCCACAGAGCCAGCAGGGAAATCTATGCCTTGTACTAAAGCTCTTTGGGAACCGCTTGCGTAGCCCCACACACCTGGGGGCTGCAGGGTTTTCTGGCACCTGCAGCCTCAAAACCACCCTTTCCCACATGGCGTCACGCCAGGCAGAAAAATGGCCATATGTCTGGAGGTTGGTCCCACGCCCAAAGAGCCAGCTGGGAAAACTATGCCTTGTTCTAAAGCTCTTTGGGAACCGCTTGCGTAGCCCCACACACCTGGGGGCTGCAGGCTTTCCTGCTGCCTTCAGCCTCAAAACCACCCTTTCCCACATGGCGTCACGCCAGGCACAAAAATGGCCATATGTCTGGAGGTTGGTCCCACGCCCAAAGAGCCAGCAGGGAAAACTATGCCTTGTTCTAAAGCTCTTTGGGAACCGCTTGCGTAGCCCCACACACCTGGGGGCTGCAGGCTTTCCTGCTGCCTTCGGCCTCAAAACCACCCTTTCCCACTTGGTGCCGCGCCAGGCTCAAAAATGGCCATATGTCTGGAGGTTGGTCCCACGCCCAAAGAGCCAGCAGGGAAAACTATGCCTTGTTCTAAAGCTCTTTGGGAACCGCTTGCGTAGCCGCACAGACCTGGGGGCTGCAGGCTTTCCTGCTGCCTTCAGCCTCAAAAACACCCTTTCCCACTTGGCGCCGCGCCAGGCCCAAAAATGGCCATATGGCTGGAGATTGGTCCGACGCCCAAAGAGCCAGCAGGGAAAACTATGCCTTGTTCTAAAGCTCTTTGGGAACCGCTTTCGTAGCCCCACACACCTGGGGGCTGCAGGCTTTCCTGCTGCCTTCAGCCTCAAAACCACCCTATCCCACATGGCGCTGCGCGAGGCCCAAAAATGGCCATATGTCCTGAGACTGGTCCCACGGCCACAGAGCCAGCAGGGAAAACTATGCCTTGTTCTAAAGCTCTTTGGGAACCGCTTGCGTAGCCCCACACACCTGGGGGCTGCAGGCTTTTCTGGCACCCTCAGCCTCAAAACCACCCTTTCCCACATGGCGTCACGCCAGGCACAAAAATGGCCATATAGCTGGAGGTTGGTCCCACGCCCAAAGAGCCAGCAGGGAAAACTATGCCTTGTTCTAAAGCTCTTTGGGAACCGCTTGCGTGGCCTCACAGACCTGGGGGCTGCAAGCTTTCCTACTGCCTTCAGCCTCAAAACCACCCTTTCCCACTTGGCGCCGCACCAGGCCCAAAAATGGCCATATGTCTGGAGATTGGTCCCACGCCCAAAGAGCCAGCAGGGAAAACTATGCCTTGTTCTAAAGCTCTTTGGGAACCGCTTGCGTAGCCCCACACACCTGGGGGCTGCAGGCTTTCCTGCTGCCTTCAGCCTCAAAACCACCCTTTCCCACATGGCGTCACGCCAGGCATAAAAATGGCCATATGTCTGGAGGTTGGTCCCACGCCCAAAGAGCCAGCAGGGAAAACTATGCCTTGTTCTAAAGCTCTTTGGGAACCGCTTGCGTAGCCCCACACACCTGGGGGCTGCAAGCTTTCCTGCTGCCTTCAGCCTCAAAACCACCCTTTCCCACTTGGCACCGCGCGAGGCCCAAAAATGGCCATATGTCTGGAGACTGGTCCCACGCCCAAAGAGCCAGCAGGGAAAACTATGCCTTGTTCTAAAGCTCTTTGGGAACCGCTTGCGTGGCCTCACAGACCTGGGGGCTGCAGGCTTTCTTGCTCTCTTCAGCCTCAAAACCACCCTTTCCCACATGGCGTCACGCCAGGCAGAAAAATGGCCATATGTCTGGAGGTTGGTCCCACGCCCAAAGAGCCAGCTGGGAAAACTATGCCTTGTTCTAAAGCTCTTTGGGAACCGCTTGCGTAGCCCCACACACCTGGGGGCTGCAGGCTTTCCTGCTGCCTTCAGCCTCAAAACCACCCTTTCCCACATGGCGTCACGCCAGGCACAAAAATGGCCATATGTCTGGAGGTTGGTCCCACGCCCAAAGAGCCAGCAGGGAAAACTATGCCTTGTTCTAAAGCTCTTTGGGAACCGCTTGCGTAGCCCCACACACCTGGGGGCTGCAGGCTTTTCTGGCACCTGCAGCCTCAAAACCACCCTTTCCCACATGGCGTCACACCAGGCACAAAAATGGCCATATGGCTGGAGATTGGTCCCACGCCCAAAGAGCCAGCAGGGAAAACTATGCCTTGTTCTAAATCTCTTTGGGAACCGCTTGCGTAGCCCCACACACCTGGGGGCTGCAGGCTTTCCTGCTGCCTTCGGCCTCAAAACCACCCTTTCCCACATGGCGTCACGCGAGGCCCAAAAATGGCCATATGTCTGGAGACTGGTCCCACGCCCAAAGAGCCAGCAGGGAAAACTATGCCTTGTTCTAAAGCTCTTTGGGAACTGCTTGCGTAGCCCCACAGACCTGGGGGCTGCAGGCTTTCCTGCTGCCTTCAGCCTCAAAACCACCCTTTCCCACTTGGTGTCACGCCAGGCACAAAAATGGCCATATGTCTGGAGACTGGTCCCACGCTCAAAGAGCCAGCAGGGAAAACTATGCCTTGTTCTAAAGCTCTTTGGGAACCGCTTGCGTAGCCCCACACACCTGCGGGCTGCAGGCTTTTCTGGCACCTGCAGCCTCAAAACCACCCTTTCCCACATGGTGTCACGACAGGCACAAAAATGGCCATATGTGTGGAGACTGGTCCCACGCCCAAAGAGCCAGCAGGGAAAACTATGCCTTGTTCTAAAGCTCTTTGGGAACCGCTTGCGTAGCCCCACACACCTGGGGGCTACAGGCTTTCCTGCTGCCTTCAGCCTCAAAACCACCCTTTCCCACTTGGCGCCGCGCGAGGCCCAAAAATGGCCATATGTCTGGAGGTTGGTCCCACGCCCAAAGAGCCAGCAGGGAAAACTATGCCTTGTTCTAAAGCTCTTTGGGAACGGCTTGCGTAGCCCCACACACCTGGGGGCTGCAGGCTTTCCTGCTCTTCAGCCTCAAAACCACCCTTTCCCACTTGGTGTCACGCCAGGCAAAAAAATGGCCATATGTCTGGAGATTGGTCCCACGCCGAAAGAGCCAGCAGGGAAAACTATGCCTTGTACTAAAGCTCTTTGGGAACCGCTTGCGTAGCCCCACACACCTGCGGGCTGCAGGCTTTTCTGGCACCTGCAGCCTGAAAACCACCCTTTCCCACATGGTGTCACGACAGGCACAAAAATGGCCATATGTCTGGAGGTTGGTCCCACGCCCAAAGAGCCAGCAGGGAAAACTATGCCTTGTTCTAAAGCTCTTTGGGAACCGCTTGCGTAGCCGCACAGACCTGGGGGCTGCAGGCTTTCCTGCTGCCTTCAGCCTCAAAACCACCCTTTCCCACTTGGCCCCGCGCGAGGCCCAAAAATGGCCATATGTCTGGAGACTGGTCCCACGGCCACAGAGCCAGCAGGGAAATCTATGCCTTGTACTAAAGCTCTTTGGGAACCGCTTGCGTAGCCCCACACACCTGGGGGCTGCAGGGTTTTCTGGCACCTGCAGCCTCAAAACCACCCTTTCCCACATGGCGTCACGCCAGGCAGAAAAATGGCCATATGTCTGGAGGTTGGTCCCACGCCCAAAGAGCCAGCTGGGAAAACTATGCCTTGTTCTAAAGCTCTTTGGGAACCGCTTGCGTAGCCCCACACACCTGGGGGCTGCAGGCTTTCCTGCTGCCTTCAGCCTCAAAACCACCCTTTCCCACATGGCGTCACGCCAGGCACAAAAATGGCCATATGTCTGGAGGTTGGTCCCACGCCCAAAGAGCCAGCAGGGAAAACTATGCCTTGTTCTAAAGCTCTTTGGGAACCGCTTGCGTAGCCCCACACACCTGGGGGCTGCAGGCTTTCCTGCTGCCTTCGGCCTCAAAACCACCCTTTCCCACTTGGTGCCGCGCCAGGCTCAAAAATGGCCATATGTCTGGAGGTTGGTCCCACGCCCAAAGAGCCAGCAGGGAAAACTATGCCTTGTTCTAAAGCTCTTTGGGAACCGCTTGCGTAGCCCCACACACCTGGGGGCTGCAGGCTTTCCTGCTGCCTTCAGCCTCAAAAACACCCTTTCCCACTTGGCGCCGCGCCAGGCCCAAAAATGGCCATATGGCTGGAGATTGGTCCGACGCCCAAAGAGCCAGCAGGGAAAACTATGCCTTGTTCTAAAGCTCTTTGGGAACCGCTTTCGTAGCCCCACACACCTGGGGGCTGCAGGCTTTCCTGCTGCCTTCAGCCTCAAAACCACCCTATCCCACATGGCGCTGCGCGAGGCCCAAAAATGGCCATATGTCCTGAGACTGGTCCCACGGCCACAGAGCCAGCAGGGAAAACTATGCCTTGTTCTAAAGCTCTTTGGGAACCGCTTGCGTAGCCCCACACACCTGGGGGCTGCAGGCTTTTCTGGCACCCTCAGCCTCAAAACCACCCTTTCCCACATGGCGTCACGCCAGGCACAAAAATGGCCATATAGCTGGAGGTTGGTCCCACGCCCAAAGAGCCAGCAGGGAAAACTATGCCTTGTTCTAAAGCTCTTTGGGAACCGCTTGCGTGGCCTCACAGACCTGGGGGCTGCAAGCTTTCCTACTGCCTTCAGCCTCAAAACCACCCTTTCCCACTTGGCGCCGCACCAGGCCCAAAAATGGCCATATGTCTGGAGATTGGTCCCACGCCCAAAGAGCCAGCAGGGAAAACTATGCCTTGTTCTAAAGCTCTTTGGGAACCGCTTGCGTAGCCCCACACACCTGGGGGCTGCAGGCTTTCCTGCTGCCTTCAGCCTCAAAACCACCCTTTCCCACATGGCGTCACGCCAGGCATAAAAATGGCCATATGTCTGGAGGTTGGTCCCACGCCCAAAGAGCCAGCAGGGAAAACTATGCCTTGTTCTAAAGCTCTTTGGGAACCGCTTGCGTAGCCCCACACACCTGGGGGCTGCAAGCTTTCCTGCTGCCTTCAGCCTCAAAACCACCCTTTCCCACTTGGCACCGCGCGAGGCCCAAAAATGGCCATATGTCTGGAGACTGGTCCCACGCCCAAAGAGCCAGCAGGGAAAACTATGCCTTGTTCTAAAGCTCTTTGGGAACCGCTTGCGTGGCCTCACAGACCTGGGGGCTGCAGGCTTTCTTGCTCTCTTCAGCCTCAAAACCACCCTTTCCCACTTGGTGTCACGCCAGGCACAAAAATGGCCATATGTCTGGAGATTGGACCGACGCCCAAAGAGCCAGCAGGGAAAACTATGCCTTGTACTAAAGCTCTTTGGGAACCGCTTGCGTAGCCCCACACACCTGGGGGCTGCAGGCTTTCCTGCTGCCTTCAGCCTCAAAACCACCCTTTCCCACTTGGCGCCTCACCAGGCCCAAAAATGGCCATATGTCTGGAGAGTGGTCCCACGGCCACAGAGCCAGCAGGGAAAACTATGCCTTGTTCTAAAGCTCTTTGGGAACCGCTTGCGTAGCCCCACACACCTGGGGGCTGCAGGCTTTTCTGGCACCCTCAGCCTCAAAACCACCCTTTCCCACATGGCGTCACGCCAGGCAGAAAAATGGCCATATAGCTGGAGATTGGTCCCACGCCCAAAGAGCCAGCAGGGAAAACTACGCCTTGTTCTAAAGCTCTTTGGGAACCGCTTGCATAGCCCCACACACCTGCGGGCTGCAGGCTTTCCTGCTGCCTTCAACCTCAAAACCACCCTTTCCCACATGGCGTCACCCCAGGCACAAAAATGGCCATATGTCTGGAGGTTGGTCCCACGCCCAAAGAGCCAGCAGGGAAAACTATGCCTTGTTCTAAAGCTCGTTGGGAACCGCTTGCGTAGCCGCACACACCTGGGGGCTGCAGGCTTTCCTCCTGCCTTCAGCCTCAAACCCACCCTTTCCCACTTGGCGTCGCGCCATGCCCAAAAATGACCATATGTCTGGAGATTGGTCTGACGCCCAAAGAGCCAGCAGGGAAAACTATGCCTTGTTCTAAAGCTCTTTGGGAACCGCTTGCGTAGCCCCACACACCTGGGGGCTGCAGGCTTTCCTGCTCTCTTCAGGCTCAAAGGCACCCTTTCCCACTTGGCGCCTCGCCAGGCCCAAAAATGGCCATATGTCTGGAGACTGGTCCCACGCCCAAAGAGCCAGCAGGGAAAACTATGCCTTGTTCTATAGCTCTTTGGGAACCGCTTGCGTAGCCCCTCACACCTGGGGGCTGCAGGCTTTTCTGCCACCTGCAGCCTCAAAACCACCCTTTCCCACATGGTGTCACGACAGGCACAAAAATGGCAATATGTGTGGAGATTGGTCCCACGCCCAAAGAGCCAGCAGGGAAAACTATGCCTTGTTCTAAAGCTCTTTGGGAACCGCTTGCGTAGCCCCACACACCTGGGGGCTGCAGACCTTCCTGCTGCCTTCAGCCTCAAAAACACCCTTTCCCACTTGGTGTCACGCCAGGCCCAAAAATGGCCATATGTCTGGAGATTGGTCCCACGCCGAAAGAGCCAGCAGGGAAAACTATGCCTTGTTCTAAAGCTCTTTGGGAACTGATTGCGTAGCCGCACAGACCTGGGGGCTGCAGGCTTTCCTGCTGCCTTCAGCCTCAAAACCACCCTTTCCCACTTGGCGTCGCGCGAGGCCCAAAAATGGCCATATGTCTGGAGGTTGGTCCCACGCCCAAAGAGCCAGCAGGGAAAACTATGCCTTGTTCTAAAGCTCTTTGGGAACCGCTTGCGTAGCCCCACACACCTGGGGGCTGCAGGCTTTCCTGCTCTCTTCAGCCTCAAAGGCACCCTTTCCCACTTGGCGCCGCGTCAGGCCCAAAAATGACCATATGTCTGGAGACTGGTCCGACGCCCAAAGAGCCAGCAGGGAAAACTATGCCTTGTTCTAAAGCTCTTTGGGAACCGCTTGCGTAGCCCCAAACACCTGGGGGCTGCAGGCTTTCCTGCTGCCTTCAGCCTCAAAACCACCCTTTCCCACTTGGCGCTGCGCCAGGCACAAAAATGGCCATATGTCTGGAGGTTGGTCCCACGCCCAAAGAGCCAGCAGGGAAAACTATGCCTTGTTCTAAAGCTCTTTGGGAACCGCTTGCGTAGCCCCACACACCTGGGGGCTGCAAGCTTTCCTGCTGCCTTCAGCCTCAAAAACACCCTTTCCCACTTGGCGCCGCGCGAGGCCCAAAAATGGCCATATGTCTGGAGACTGGTCCCACGCCCAAAGAGCCAGCAGGGAAAACTATGCCTTGTTCTAAAGCTCTTTGGGAACCGCTTGCGTAGACCCACACACCTGGGGGCTGCAGGCTTTCCTGCTGCCTTCAGCCTCAAAACCACCCTTTCCCACATGGCGCTGCGCGAGGCCCAAAAATGGCCATATGTCTGGAGACTGGTCCCACGCCCAAAGAGCCAGCAGGGAAAACTATGCCTTGTTCTAAAGCTCTTTGGGAACCGCTTGCGTAGCCCCACACACCTGGGGGCTGCAGGCTTTTCTGGCACCTGCAGCCTCAAAACCACCCTTTCCCACATGGTGTCACGACAGGCACAAAAATGGCCATATGTGTGGAGATTGGTCCCACGCCCAAAGAGCCAGCAGGGAAAACTATGCCTTGTTCTAAAGCTCTTTGGGAACCGCTTGCGTAGCCCCACACACCTGGGGGGTACAGGCTTTCCTACTGCCTTCAGACTCAAAACCACCCTTTCCCACTTGGCGCTGCGCCAGGCACAAAAATGGCCATATGTCTGGAGGTTGGTCCCACGCCCAAAGAGCCAGCAGGGAAAACTATGTCTTGTTCTAAAGCTCTTTGGGAACCGCTTGCGTAGCCCCACACACCTGGGGGCTGCAGGCTTTCCTGCTGCCTTCAGCCTCAAAACCACCCTTTCCTACATGGCGTCACGCCAGGCACAAAAATGGCCATATGTCTGGAGGTTGGTCCCACGCCCAAAGAGCCAGCAGGGAAAACTATGCCTTGTTCTAAAGCTCTTTGGGAACCGCTTGCGTAGCCCCACACACCTGGGGGCTGCAAGCTTTCCTGCTGCTTTCAGCCTCAAAAACACCCTTTCCCACTTGGCGCCGCGCCAGGCCCAAAAATGGCCATATGTCTGGAGACTGGTCCCACGCCCAAAGAGCCAGCAGGGAAAACTATGCCTTGTTCTAAAGCTCTTTGGGAACCGCTTGCGTAGCCCCACACACCTGGGGGCTGCAGGCTTTCCTGCTGCCTTCAGCCTCAAAACCACCCTTTCCCACTTGGCCCCGCGCGAGGCCCAAAAATGGCCATATGTCTGGAGACTGGTCCCACAGCCACAGAGCCAGCAAGGAAAACTATGCCTTGTTCTAAAGCTCTTTGGGAACCGCTTGCGTAGCCCCACAGACCTGGGGGCTGCAGGCTTTTCTGGCACCTGCAGCCTCAAAACCACCCTTTCCCACATGGCGTCACGCCAGGCAGAAAAATGGCCATATGTCTGGAGATTGGTCCCACGCCCAAAGAGCCAGCAGGGAAAACTATGCCTTGTTCTAAAGCTCTTTGGGAACCGCTTGCGTGGCCCCACACACCTGGGGGCTGCAGGCTTTCCTGCTGCCTTCAGCCTCAAAACCACCCTTTCCCACATGGCGTCATGCCAGGCCCAAAAATGGCCATATGTCTGGAGATTGGTCCGACGCCCAAAGAGCCAGCAGGGAAAACTATGCCTTGTTCTAAAGCTCTTTGGGAACCGCTTGCGTAGCCCCACAGACCTGGGGGCTGCAAGCTTTACTGCTGCCTTCAGCCTCAAAAACAACCTTTCCCACTTGGCCCCGCGCCAGGCACAAAAATGGCCATATGTCTGGAGACTGGTCCCACGCCCAAAGAGCCAGCACGGAAAACTATGCCTTGTTCTAAAGCTCTTTGGGAACCGCTTGCGTAGCCCCACACACCTGGGGGCTGCAGGCTTTCCTGCTGCCTTCAGCCTCAAAACCACCCTTTCCCACTTGGCCCCGCGCCAGGCCCAAAAATGGCCATATGTCTGGAGGTTGGTCCCATGCTCAAAGAGCCAGCAGGGAAAACTATGCCTTGTTCTAAAGCTCTTTGGGAACCGCTTGCGTAGCCCCACACACCTGGGGGCTGCAGACCTTCCTGCTGCCTTCAGCCTCAAAACCACCCTTTCCCAATTGGTGTCACGCCAGGCACAAAAATGGATATGTCTGGAGATTGGTCCCACGCCGAAAGAGCCAGCAGGGAAAACTATGCCTTGTTCTAAAGCTCTTTGGGAACCGCTTGCGTAGCCCCACACACCTGGGGGCTGCAGGCTTTCCTGCTGCCTTCGGCCTCAAAACCACCCTTTCCCACTTGGTGCCGCGCCAGGCCCAATAATGGCAATATGTCTGGAGACTGGTCCCACGCCCAAAGAGCCAGCAGGGAAAACTATGCCTTGTTCTAAAGCTCCTAGGGAACCACTTGCGTAGCCCCACAGACGTGGGTGCTGCAGACTTTCCTGCTGCCTTCATCCTCAAAACCACCCTTTCCCACATGGCATCACGCCAGGCACAAAAATGGCCATATGTCTGGAGATTGGTCCCACGCCCAAAGAGCCAGCAGGGAAAACTATGCCTTGTTCTAAAGCTCTTTGGGAACTGCTTGCGTAGCCCCACACACCTGGGGGCTGCAGGCTTTCCTGCTCTCTTCAGCCTCAAAGGCACCCTTTCCCACTTGGCCCCGCGCGAGGCCCAAAAATGGCCATATGTCTGGAGACTGGTCCCACGCCCAAAGAGCCAGAAGGGAAAACTATGCCTTGTTCTAAAGCTCTTTGGAAACCGCTTGCGTAGCCCCACACACCTGGGGGTTGCAGGTTTTTCTGGCACCTGAAGCCTCAAAACCACCCTTTCCCACATGGCGTCACGCCAGGCCCAAAAATGGCCATATGTCTGGAGGTTGGTCCCACGCCCAAAGAGCCAGCAGGGAAAACTATGCCTTGTTCTAAAGCTCTTTGGGAACCGCTTGCGTAGCCCCACACACCTGGGGGCTGCAGGCTTTCCTGCTGCCTTCGGCCTCAAAACCACCCTTTCCCTCTTGGTGCCGCGCCAGGCCCAATAATGGCCATATGTCTGGAGACTGGTCCCACGCCCAAAGAGCCAGCAGGGAAAACTATGCCTTGTTCTAAAGCTCTTTGGGAACCGCTTGCGTAGCCCCACACACCTGGGGGCTGCAGGCTTTCCTGCTCTCTTCAGCCTCAAAGGCACCCTTTCCCACTTGGCGCCGCGCCAGGCCCAAAAATGGCCATATGTCTGGAGACTGGTCCCACGCCCAAAGAGCCAGCAGGGAAAACTATGCCTTGTTCTAAAGCTCTTTGGGAACCGCTTGCGTAGCCCCACACACCTGGGGCTGCAGGCTTTTCTGGCACCTGCAGCCTCAAAACCACCCTTTCCCACATGGTGTCACGACAGGCACAAAATGGCCATATGTGTGGAGATTGGTCCCACGCCCAAAGAGCCAGCAGGGAAAACTATGCCTTGTTCTAAAGCTCTTTGGGAACCGCTTGCGTAGCCCCACACACCTGGGGGGTACAGGCTTTCCTACTGCCTTCAGACTAAAAACCACCCTTTCCCACTTGGCGCTGCGCCAGGCACAAAAATGGCCATATGTCTGGAGCTTGGTCCCACGCCCAAAGAGCCAGCAGGGAAAACTATGCCTTTTTCTAAAGCTCTTTGGGAACCGCTTGCGTAGCCCCACACACCTGGGGGCTGCAGGCTTTCCTGCTGCCTTCAGCCTCAAAACCACCCTTTCCTACATGGCGTCACGCCAGGCACAAAAATGGCCATATGTCTGGAGGTTGGTCCCACGCCCAAAGAGCCAGCAGGGAAAACTATGCCTTGTTCTAAAGCTCTTTGGGAACCGCTTGCGTAGCCCCACACACCTGGGGGCTGCAGGCTTTCCTGCTCTCTTCAGCCTCAAAGGCACCCTTTCCCACTTGGCGCCGCGTCAGGCCCAAAAATGACCATATGTCTGGAGACTGGTCCGACGCCCAAAGAGCCAGCAGGGAAAACTATGCCTTGTTCTAAAGCTCTTTGGGAACCGCTTGCGTAGCCCCAAACACCTGGGGGCTGCAGGCTTTCCTATTGCCTTCAGCCTCAAAACCACCCTTTCCCACTTGGCGCTGCGCCAGGCACAAAAATGGCCATATGTCTGGAGGTTGGTCCCACGCCCAAAGAGCCAGCAGGGAAAACTATGCCTTGTTCTAAAGCTCTTTGGGAACCGCTTGCGTAGCCCCACACACCTGGGGGCTGCAAGCTTTCCTGCTGCCTTCAGCCTCAAAAACACCCTTTCCCACTTGGCGCCGCGCCAGGCCCAAAAATGGCCATATGTCTGGAGACTGGTCCCACGCCCAAAGAGCCAGCAGGGAAAACTATGCCTTGTTCTAAAGCTCTTTGGGAACCGCTTGCGTAGACCCACACACCTGGGGGCTGCAGGCTTTCCTGCTGCCTTCAGCCTCAAAACCACCCTTTCCCACATGGCGCTGCGCGAGGCCCAAAAATGGCCATATGTCTGGAGACTGGTCCCACGCCCAAAGAGCCAGCAGGGAAAACTATGCCTTGTTCTAAAGCTCTTTGGGAACCGCTTGCGTAGCCCCACACACCTGGGGGCTGCAGGCTTTTCTGGCACCTGCAGCCTCAAAACCACCCTTTCCCACATGGTGTCACGACAGGCACAAAAATGGCCATATGTGTGGAGATTGGTCCCACGCCCAAAGAGCCAGCAGGGAAAACTATGCCTTGTTCTAAAGCTCTTTGGGAACCGTCTGCGTAGCCCCACACACCTGGGGGGTACAGGCTTTCCTACTGCCTTCAGACTCAAAACCACCCTTTCCCACTTGGCGCTGCGCCAGGCACAAAAATGGCCATATGTCTGGAGGTTGGTCCCACGCCCAAAGAGCCAGCAGGGAAAACTATGTCTTGTTCTAAAGCTCTTTGGGAACCGCTTGCGTAGCCCCACACACCTGGGGGCTGCAGGCTTTCCTGCTGCCTTCAGCCTCAAAACCACCCTTTCCTACATGGCGTCACGCCAGGCAGAAAAATGGCCATATGTCTGGAGGTTGGTCCCACGCCCAAAGAGCCAGCAGGGAAAACTATGCCTTGTTCTAAAGCTCTTTGGGAACCGCTTGCGTAGCCCCACACACCTGGGGGCTGCAAGCTTTCCTGCTGCTTTCAGCCTCAAAAACACCCTTTCCCACTTGGCGCCGCGCCAGGCCCAAAAATGGCCATATGTCTGGAGACTGGTCCCACGCCCAAAGAGCCAGCAGGGAAAACTATGCCTTGTTCTAAAGCTCTTTGGGAACCGCTTGCGTAGCCCCACACACCTGGGGGCTGCAGGCTTTCCTGCTGCCTTCAGCCTCAAAACCACCCTTTCCCACTTGGCCCCGCGCGAGGCCCAAAAATGGCCATATGTCTGGAGACTGGTCCCACAGCCACAGAGCCAGCAAGGAAAACTATGCCTTGTTCTAAAGCTCTTTGGGAACCGCTTGCGTAGCCCCACAGACCTGGGGGCTGCAGGCTTTTCTGGCACCTGCAGCCTCAAAACCACCCTTTCCCACATGGCGTCACGCCAGGCAGAAAAATGGCCATATGTCTGGAGATTGGTCCCACGCCCAAAGAGCCAGCAGGGAAAACTATGCCTTGTTCTAAAGCTCTTTGGGAACCGCTTGCGTGGCCCCACACACCTGGGGGCTGCAGGCTTTCCTGCTGCCTTCAGCCTCAAAACCACCCTTTCCCACATGGCGTCATGCCAGGCCCAAAAATGGCCATATGTCTGGAGATTGGTCCGACGCCCAAAGAGCCAGCAGGGAAAACTATGCCTTGTTCTAAAGCTCTTTGGGAACCGCTTGCGTAGCCCCACACACCTGGGGGCTGCAAGCTTTACTGCTGCCTTCAGCCTCAAAAACAACCTTTCCCACTTGGCGCTGCGCCAGGCCCAAAAATGGCCATATGTCTGGAGACTGGTCCCACGCCCAAAGAGCCAGCAGGGAAAACTATGCCTTGTTCTAAAGCTCTTTGGGAACCGCTTGCGTAGCCCCACACACCTGGGGGCTGCAGGCTTTCCTGCTGCCTTCAGCCTCAAAACCACCCTTTCCCACTTGGCCCCGCGCCAGGCCCAAAAATGGCCATATGTCTGGAGGTTGGTCCCATGCTCAAAGAGCCAGCAGGGAAAACTATGCCTTGTTCTAAAGCTCTTTGGGAACCGCTTGCGTAGCCCCACACACCTGGGGGCTGCAGACCTTCCTGCTGCCTTCAGCCTCAAAACCACCCTTTCCCACTTGGTGTCACGCCAGGCACAAAAATGGATATGTCTGGAGATTGGTCCCACGCCCAAAGAGCCAGCAGGGAAAACTATGTCTTGTTCTAAAGCTCTTTGGGAACCGCTTGCGTAGCCCCACACACCTGGGGGCTGCAGGCTTTCCTGCTGCCTTCGGCCTCAAAACCACCCTTTCCCACTTGGTGCCGCGCCAGGCCCAATAATGGCAATATGTCTGGAGACTGGTCCCACGCCCAAAGAGCCAGCAGGGAAAACTATGCCTTGTTCTAAAGCTCCCAGGGAACCACTTGCGTAGCCCCACAGACGTGGGTGCTGCAGACTTTCCTGCTGCCTTCATCCTCAAAACCACCCTTTCCCACATGGCATCACGCCAGGCACAAAAATGGCCATATGTCTGGAGATTGGTCCCACGCCCAAAGAGCCAGCAGGGAAAACTATGCCTTGTTCTAAAGCTCTTTGGGAACTGCTTGCGTAGCCCCACACACCTGGGGGCTGCAGGCTTTCCTGCTCTCTTCAGCCTCAAAGGCACCCTTTCCCACTTGGCCCCGCGCGAGGCCCAAAAATGGCCATATGTCTGGAGACTGGTCCCACGCCCAAAGAGCCAGAAGGGAAAACTATGCCTTGTTCTAAAGCTCTTTGGAAACCGCTTGCGTAGCCCCACACACCTGGGGGTTGCAGGTTTTTCTGGCACCTGAAGCCTCAAAACCACCCTTTCCCACATGGCGTCACGCCAGGCCCAAAAATGGCCATATGTCTGGAGGTTGGTCCCACGCCCAAAGAGCCAGCAGGGAAAACTATGCCTTGTTCTAAAGCTCTTTGGAAACCGCTTGCGTAGCCCCACATACCTGGGGGCTGCAGGCTTTCCTGCTGCCTTCGGCCTCAAAACCACCCTTTCCCTCTTGGTGCCGCGCCAGGCCCAATAATGGCCATATGTCTGGAGACTGGTCCCACGCCCAAAGAGCCAGCAGGGAAAACTATGCCTTGTTCTAAAGCTCTTTGGGAACCGCTTGCGTAGCCCCACACACCTGGGGGCTGCAGGCTTTCCTGCTCTCTTCAGCCTCAAAGGCACCCTTTCCCACTTGGCGCCGCGCCAGGCCCAAAAATGGCCATATGTCTGGAGACTGGTCCCACGCCCAAAGAGCCAGCAGGGAAAACTATGCCTTGTTCTAAAGCTCTTTGGGAACCGCTTGCGTAGCCCCACACACCTGGGGGCTGCAGGCTTTCCTGCTGCCTTCAGCCTCAAAACCACCCTTTCCCACTTGGCCCCGCGCGAGGCCCAAAAATGGCCATATGTCTGGAGACTGGTCCCACGGCCACAGAGCCAGCAAGGAAAACTATGCCTTGTTCTAAAGCTCTTTGGGAACCGCTTGCGTAGCCCCACACACCTGGGGGCTGCAGGCTTTTCTGGCACCTCCAGCCTCAAAACCACCCTTTCCCACATGGCGTCACGCCAGGCAGAAAAATGGCCATATGTCTGGAGATTGGTCCCACGCCCAAAGAGCCAGCAGGGAAAACTATGCCTTGTTCTAAAGCTCTTTGGGAACCGCTTGCGTAGCCCCACACACCTGGGGGCTGCAGGCTTTCCTGCTGCCTTCAGCCTCAAAACCACCCTTTCCCACATGGAGTCACGCCAGGCACAAAAATGGCCATATGTCTGGAGACTGGTCCCACGCCCAAAGAGCCAGCAGGGAAAACTATGCCTTGTTCTAAAGCTCTTTGGGAACCGCTTGCGTAGCCCCACACACCTGGGGGCTGCAGGCTTTTCTGCTGCCTTCAGCCTCAAAACAACCCTTTCCCACATGGCGTCATGCCAGGCCCAAAAATGGCCATATGTCTGGAGATTGGTCCGACGCCCAAAGAGCCAGCAGGGAAAACTATGCCTTGTTCTAAAGCTCTTTGGGAACCGCTTGCGTAGCCCCACAGACCTGGGGGCTGCAAGCTTTACTGCTGCCTTCAGCCTCAAAAACAACCTTTCCCACTTGGCGCTGCGCCAGGCCCAAAAATGGCCATATGTCTGGAGACTGGTCCCACGCCCAAAGAGCCAGCAGGGAAAACTATGCCTTGTTCTAAAGCTCTTTGGGAACCGCTTGCGTAGCCCCACACACCTGGGGGCTGCAGGCTTTCCTGCTGCCTTCAGCCTCAAAACCACCCTTTCCCACTTGGTGTCACGCCAGGCACAAAAATGGCCATATGTCTGGAGACTGGTCCCACGCCGAAAGAGCCAGCAGGGAAAACTATGCCTTGTTCTAAAGCTCTTTGGGAACCGCTTGCGTAGCCCCACACACCTGGGGGCTGCAGGCTTTCCTGCTGCCTTCGGCCTCAAAACCACCCTTTCCCACTTGGTGCCGCGCCAGGCCCAATAATGGCAATATGTCTGGAGACTGGTCCCACGCCCAAATAGCCAGCAGGGAAAACTATGCCTTGTTCTAAAGCTCCTAGAGAACCACTTGCGTAGCCCCACAGACGTGGGTGCTGCAGACTTTCCTGCTGCCTTCATCCTCAAAACCACCCTTTCCCACATGGCATCACGCCAGGCAGAAAAATGGCCATATGTCTGGAGATTGGTCCCACGCCCAAAGAGCCAGCAGGGAAAACTATGCCTTGTTCTAAAGCTCTTTGGGAACCGCTTGCGTAGCCCCACACACCTGGGGGCTGCAGGCTTTCCTGCTCTCTTCAGCCTCAAAGGCACCCTTTCCCACTTGGCCCCCCGCGAGGCCCAAAAATGGCCATATGTCTGGAGACTGGTCCCACGCCCAAGGAGCCAGCTGGGAAAACTATGCCTTGTTCTAAAGCTCTTTGGGAACCGCTTGCGTAGCCCCACACACCTGGGGGCTGCAGGCTTTCCTGCTGCCTTCGGCCTCAAAACCACCCTTTCCCACATGGCGTCACGCCAGGCACAAAAATGGCCATATGTCTGGAGGTTGGTCCCACGCCCAAAGAGCCAGCAGGGAAAACTATGCCTTGTTCTAAAGCTCTTTGGGAACCGCTTGCGTAGCCCCACACACCTGGGGGTTGCAGGTTTTTCTGGCACCTGAAGCCTCAAAACTACCCTTTCCCACATGGCGTCACGCCAGGCCCAAAAATGGCCATATGTCTGGAGGTTGGTCCCACGCCCAAAGAGCCAGCAGGGAAAACTATGCCTTGTTCTAAAGCTCTTTGGGAACCGCTTGCGTAGCCCCACAGACCTGGGGGCTGCAGGCTTTCCTGCTGCCTTCGGCCTCAAAACCACCCTTTCCCTCTTGGTGCCGCGCCAGGCCCAATAATGGCCATATGTCTGGAGACTGGTCCCACGCCCAAAGAGCCAGCAGGGAAAACTATGCCTTGTTCTAAAGCTCTTTGGGAACCGCTTGCGTAGCCCCACACACCTGGGGGCTGCAGGCTTTCCTGCTCTCTTCAGCCTCAAAACCACCCTTTCCCACTTGGCCCCGCGCCAGGCCCAAAAATGGCCATATGTCTGGAGGCTGGTCCCACGTCCAAAGAGCCAGCAGGGAAAACTATGCCTTGTTCTAAAGCTCCTAGGGAACCACTTGCGTAGCCCCACACACCTGGCTGCTGCAGGCTTTTCAGTTACCTTCAGCCTCAAAGGCACCCTTTCCCACATGGCGTCACGCCAGGCCCAAAAATGGCCATATGGCTGCAGGTTGGTCCCATGCCGAAAGAGCCAGCAGGGAAAACTATGCCTTGTACTAAAGCTCTTTGGGAACCGCTTGCGTAGCCCCACACACCTAGGGGCTGCAGGCTTTCCTGCTGCCTTCAGCCTCAAAGGCACCCTTTCCCACATGGCGCCGCGCCAGGCCCAGAAACGGCCATATGTCTGAGATTGGTCCCACGCCCAAAGAGCCAGCAGGGAATACTATGCCTTGTTCTAAAGCTCTTTGGGAACCGCTTGCGTAGCCCCACAGACATGGGGGCTGCTAGCTTTCCTGCTGCCTTCGGCCTCAAAACCACCCTTTCCCACTTGGCGCCGCACCAGGCCCAAAAATGGCCATATGTCTGGAGACTGGTCCCACGCCCAAAGAGCCAGCAGGGAAAACTATGCCTTGTTCTAAAGCTCTTTGGGAACCGCTTGCGTAGCCCCACACACCTGGGGGCTGCAGGCTTTTCTGGCACCTTCAGCCTCAAAACCACCCTTTCCCACATGGCGTCACACCAAACACAAAATGGCCATATGTCTGGAGGTTGGTCCAACGCCCAAAGAGCCAGCAGGGAAAACTATGCCTTGTTCTAAAGCTCTTTGGGAACCGCTTGGTAGCCCCACAGACATGGGGGCTGCAGGCTTTTCTCGCGCTTTCAGCCTCAAAACCACCCTTTCCCTCTTGGCGCCGCGCCAGGCACAAAAATGGCCATATGTCTGGAGATTGGTCCCACGCTCAAAGAGCCACCAGGGAAAACTATGCCTTGTTCTAAAGCTCTTAGGGAACCGCTTGCGTAGCCCCACACACCAGGGGGCTGCAGGGTTTCCTGCTGCCTTCAGCCTCAAAACCACCCTTTCCCACTTGGCCCCGCGCCAGGCCCAAAAATGGCAATATGTCTGGAGACTGGTCCCTCTCCCAAAGAGCCAGCAGGGAAAACTATGCCTTGTACTAAAGCTCTTTGGGAATCGCTTGCGAAGCCCCAGAGACCTGGGGGCTGCAAGCTCTCCTGCTGCCTTCAGCCTCAAAACCACCCTTTCCCACTTGGCGCCGCGCCAGGCCCAAAAATGGCCAAATGTCTGGAGACTGGTCCCACGCCCAAAGAGCCAGCAGGGAAAACTATGCCTTGTTCTAAAGCTCTTTGGGAACCGCTTGCTTAGCCCCACAGACCTGCGGGCTGCAGGCTTTCCTGCTGCCTTCAGCCTCAAAACCACCCTTTCCCACTTGGCGCCGCGCCAGGCCCAAAAATGGCCATATGTCTGGAGACTGGTCCCTTTCCCAAAGAGCCAGCAGGGAAAACTATGCCTTGTACTAAAGCTCTTTGGGAATCGCTTGCGAAGCCCCAGAGACCTGGGGGCTGCAAGCTCTCCTGCTGCCTTCAGCCTCAAAACCACCCTTTCCCACTTGGCGCCGCGCCAGGCCCAAAAATGGCCATATGTCTGGAGACTGGTCCCACGCCCAAAGAGCCAGCAGGGAAAACTATGCCTTGTTCTAAAGCTCTTTGGGAACCGCTTGCGTAGCCCCACACACCTGGGGGCTGCAGGCTTTCCTGCTGCCTTCAGCCTCAAAACCACCCTTTCCCACTTGGCGCCGCGCCAGGCACAAAAATGGCCATATGTCTGGAGATTGGTCCCACGCCCAAAGAGCCAGCAGGGAAAACTATGCCTTGTTCTAAAGCTCTTTGGGAACCGCTTGCGTGGCCCCACAGACCTGGGGGCTGCAGGCTTTCCTGCTGCCTTCAGCCTCAAAACCACCCTTTCCCACTTGGCGCCGCGCCAGGCCCAAAAATGGCCATATGTCTGGAGATTGGTCCGACGCCCAAAGAGCCAGCAGGGAAAACTATGCCTTGTTCTAAAGCTCTTTGGGAACCGCTTGCGTAGCCCCACACACCTGGGGGCTGCAGGCTTTCCTGCTGCCTTCAGCCTCAAAACCACCCTTTCCCACTTGGCGCCGCGCCAGGCACAAAAATGGCCATATGTCTGGAGATTGGTCCCACGCCCAAAGAGCCAGCAGGGAAAACTATGCCTTGTTCTAAAGCTTAGACTTTCTCGGAACTGCTTCAAATCAACTGGATATCTTTGTGCTGTAAATCTCCCAACAGCCAAACGCAAAAGCAGCAAACATCTCGCTGTATGTCCCACATCCAAAGTGCCAAGAGAGTAATGTAGAGCTTGCTCTCCCTGTCTTTGAGTACTGTTTGCACTGTCCCGATTACCTCTTTGCTAACATTCTCTTTAGAGCTGCAGGGAAACCAGGAACCACGTGGAGAAGGCACCCACACTGAAAGTGCCTGGAGGGAACATTGGGGCTTCTTCTCAGTGTCTCTGATATAGGGTTTCACTGTCCCGGGAAAGTCTCTGCTAACACCCTGCAGAGCGCTGTGCCCAATATACAGAAACGTCTTGCAGTGTCTCCTACAGGGAAAGTGCCAGGAGGATATGTCGACCTTGTTCTCAGTGTCTCTGAGAATTGCTCTGATTATCCCTGGGACCTCTTTGCTAAGACTCTCCAGAAAGCCGTCCTCAAAACCAACACACATCTTGACATATCTCCCACGTTGTTCGCACTCTCTCCAGAAACGGCATTCAAGGAGCCAGGAACTTTTCTGCCCACACTGTCCGGGGACAGTTCCTTAAAACCAATATACATCCTGCTATATCTCCCACATGGAAAGTGCCAGGTGGGAAAAGTGAGGATTATGCTTAGACTTTCTCGGAACTGCTTCAAATCAACTGGATATCTTTGTGCTGTAAATCTCCCAACAGCCAAATGTAAAAGCAGCAAACATCTCGCTGTATGTCCCACATCCAAAGTGCCAAGAGAGTAATGTAGAGCTTGCTCTCCCTGTCTTTGAGTACTGTTTGCACTGTCCCGATTACCTCTTTGCTAACATTCTCTTCAGAGATGCAGTGAAACCAGGAACCACGTGGAGAAGGCACCCACACTGAAAATGCCTGGAAGGAACGATGGGGCTTCTTCTCAGTGTCTCTGATATAGGGTTTCACTGTCCCGGGAAAGTCTCTGCTAACACCCTGCAGAGCGCTGTGCCCAATATACAGAAACGTCTTGCGGTATCCCCTACAGGGAAAGTGCCAGGAGGGAAAAGTGAGGATTATGCTTAGACTTTCTCGGAACTGCTTCAAATCAACTAGATATCTTTGTGCTGTAAATCTCCCAACAGCCAAATGTAAAAGCAGCAAACATCTCGCTGTATGTCCCACATCCAAAGTGCCAAGAGAGAGCTTGCTCTCCCTGTCTTTGAGTACTGTTTGCACTGTCCCGATTACCTCTTTGCTAACATTCTCTTCAGAGCTGCAGTGAAACCAGGAACCACGTGGAGAAGGCACCCACACTGAAAGTGCCTGGAGGGAACATTGGGGCTTCTTCTCAGTGTCTCTGACATAGGGTTTCACTGTCCCGGGAAAGTCTCTGCTAACACCCTGCAGAGCGCTGTGCCCAATATACAGAAACGGCTTGCAGTGTCTCCTACAGGGAAAGTGCCAGGAGGATATGTCGACCTTGTTCTCAGTGTCTCTGAGAATTGCTCTGATTATCCCTGTGACCTCTTTGCTAAGACTCTCCAGAAAGCCGTCCTCAAAACCAACACACATCTTGACATATCTCCCACATTGATCGCACTGTCTCCAGAAACAGCATTCAAGGAGCCAGGAACTTTTCTGCCCACACTGTCCGGGGACAGTTCCTAAAACCAATATACATCCTGCTATATCTCCCACATGGAAAGTGCCAGGAGGGAAAAGTGAGGATTATGCTTAGACTTTCTCGGAACTGCTTCAAATCAACTGGATATCTTTGTGCTGTAAATCTCCCAACAGCCAAACGCAAAAGCAGCAAACATCTCGCTGTATGTCCCACATCCAAAGTGCCAAGAGAGTAATGTAGAGCTTGCTCTCCCTGTCTTTGAGTACTGTTTGCACTGTCCCGATTACCTCTTTGCTAACATTCTCTTCAGAGCTGCAGTGAAACCAGGAACCACGTGGACAAGGCACCCACACTGAAAGTGCCTGGAGGGAACACTGGGGCTTCTTCTCAGTGTCTCTGACATAGGGTTTCACTGTCCCGGGAAAGTCTCTGCTAACACCCTGCAGAGCGCTGTGCCCAATATACAGAAACGTCTTGCGGTATCCCCTACAGGGAAAGTGCCAGGAGGGAAAAGTGAGGATTATGCTTAGACTTTCTCTGAACTGCTTCAAATCAACTAGATATCTTTGTGCTGTAAATCTCCCAACAGCCAAACGCAAAAGCAGCAAACATCTCGCTGTATGTCCCACATCCAAAGTGCCAAGAGAGTAATATAGAGATTGCTCTCCCTGTCTTTGAGTACTGTTTGCACTATCCCGATTACCTCTTTGCTAACATTCTCTTCAGAGCTGCACTGAAACCAGGAACCACGTGGAGAAGGCACCCACACTGAAAGTGCCTGGAGGGAACATTGGGTCTTCTTCTCAGTGTCTCTGACATAGGGTTTCACTGTCCCGGGAAAGTCTCTGCTAACACCCTGCAGAGTGCTGTGCCCAATATACAGAAACGTCTTGCAGTGTCTCCTACATGGAAAGTGCCAGGAGGATATGTCGACCTTGTTCTCAGTGTCTCTGAGAATTGCTCTGATTATCCCTGTGACCTCTTTGCTAAGACTCTCCAGAAAGCCGTCCTCAAAACCAACACACATCTTGACATATCTCCCACATTGATCGCACTGTCTCCAGAAATGGCATTCAAGGAGCCAGGAAATTTTCTGCCCACACTTACCGGGGACAGTTCCTAAAACCAATATACATCCTGCTATATCTCCCACATGGAAAGTGCCAGGAGGGAAAAGTGAGGATTATGCTTAGACTTTCTCTGAACTGCTTCAAATCAACTGGATATCTTTGTGCTGTAAATCTCCCAACAGCCAAATGTAAAAGCAGCAAACATCTCGCTGTATGTCCCACATCCAAAGTGCCAAGAGAGTAATGTAGAGCATGATCTCCCTGTCTTTGAGTACTGTTTGCACTGTCTGATTACCTCTTTGCTAACATTCTCTTCAGAGCTGCAGGGAAACCAGGAACCACGTGGAGAAGGCACCCACACTGAAAGTGCCTGGAAGGAACGTTGGGGCTTCTTCTCAGTGTCTCTGACATAGGGTTTCACTGTCCCGGGAAAGTCTCTGCTAACACCCTGCAGAGCGCTGTGCCCAATATACAGAAACGTCTTGCGGTATCCCCTACAGGGAAAGTGCCAGGAGGGAAAAGTGAGGATTATGCTTAGACTTTCTCTGAACTGCTTCAAATCAACTGGATATCTTTGTGCTGTAAATCTCCCAACAGCCAAACGCAAAAGCAGCAAACATCTCGCTGTATGTCCCACATCCAAAGTGCCAAGAGAGTAATGTAGAGCATGCTCTCCCTGTCTTTGAGTACTGTTTGCACTGTCTGATTACCTCTTTGCTAACATTCTCTTCAGAGCTGCAGGGAAACCAGGAACCACGTGGAGAAGGCACCCACACTGAAAGTGCCTGGAGGGAACGTTGGGGCTTCTTCTCAGTGTCTCTGACATAGGGTTTCACTGTCCCGGGAAAGTCTCTGCTAACACCCTGCAGAGCGCTGTGCCCAATATACAGAAACGTCTTGCAGTATCTCCTACAGGGAAAGTGCCAGGAGGAATTGTCGACCTTGTTCTCAGTGTCTCTGAGAATTGCTCTGATTATCCCTGTGACCTCTTTGCTAAGACTCTCCAGAAAGCCGTCCTCAAAACCAACACACATCTTGACATATCTCCCACATTGATCGCACTGTCTCCAGAAACAGCATTCAAGGAGCCAGGAACTTTTCTGCCCACACTGTCCGGGGACAGTTCCTAAAACCAATATACATCCTGCTATATCTCCCACATGGAAAGTGCCAGGAGGGAAAAGTGAGGATTATGCTTAGACTTTCTCGGAACTGCTTCAAATCAACTGGATATCTTTGTGCTGTAAATCTCCCAACAGCCAAACGCAAAAGCAGCAAACATCTCGCTGTATGTCCCACATCCAAAGTGCCAAGAGAGTAATGTAGAGCTTGCTCTCCCTGTCTTTGAGTACTGTTTGCACTGTCCCGATTACCTCTTTGCTAACATTCTCTTCAGAGCTGCAGTGAAACCAGGAACCACGTGGAGAAGGCACCCACACTGAAAGTGCCTGGAGGGAACACTGGGGCTTCTTCTCAGTGTCTCTGACATAGGGTTTCACTGTCCCGGGAAAGTCTCTGCTAACACCCTGCAGAGCGCTGTGCCCAATATACAGAAACGTCTTGCGGTATCCCCTACAGGGAAAGTGCCAGGAGGGAAAAGTGAGGATTATGCTTAGACTTTCTCTGAACTGCTTCAAATCAACTGGATATCTTTGTGCTGTAAATCTCCCAACAGCCAAACGCAAAAGCAGCAAACATCTCGCTGTATGTCCCACATCCAAAGTGCCAAGAGAGTAATATAGAGATTGCTCTCCCTGTCTTTGAGTACTGTTTGCACTGTCCCGATTACCTCTTTGCTAACATTCTCTTCAGAGCTGCACTGAAACCAGGAACCACGTGGAGAAGGCACCCACACTGAAAGTGCCTGGAGGGAACATTGGGTCTTCTTCTCATTGTCTCTGACATAGGGTTTCACTGTCCCGGGAAAGTCTCTGCTAACACCCTGCAGAGTGCTGTGCCCAATATACAGAAACGTCTTGCAGCATCTCCTACAGGGAAAGTGCCAGGAGGAATTGTCGACCTTGTTCTCAGTGTCTCTGAGAATTGCTCTGATTATCCCTGTGACCTCTTTGCTAAGACTCTCCAGAAAGCCGTCCTCAAAACCAACACACATCTTGACATATCTCCCACACTGATCGCACTGTCTCCAGAAACGGCATTCAAGGAGCCAGGAACTTTTCTGCCCACACTGTCCGGGGACAGTTCCTAAAACCAATATACATCCTGCTATATCTCCCACATGGAAAGTGCCAGGAGGGAAAAGTGAGGATTATGCTTAGACTTTCTCGGAACTGCTTCAAATCAACTGGATATCTTTGTGCTGTAAATCTCCCAACAGCCAAATGCAAAAGCAGCAAACATCTCGCTGTATGTCCCACATCCAAAGTGCCAAGAGAGTAATGTAGAGCATGCTCTCCCTGTCTTTGAGTACTGTTTGCACTGTCTGATTACCTCTTTGCTAACATTCTCTTCAGAGCTGCAGGGAAACCAGGAACCACGTGGAGAAGGCACCCACACTGAAAGTGCCTGGAAGGAACGTTGGGGCTTCTTCTCAGTGTCTCTGACATAGGGTTTCACTGTCCCGGGAAAGTCTCTGCTAACACCCTGCAGAGCGCTGTGCCCAATATACAGAAACGTCTTGCGGTATCCCCTGCAGGGAAAGTGCCAGGAGGGAAAAGTGAGGATTATGCTTAGACTTTCTCGGAACTGCTTCAAATCAACTGGATATCTTTGTGCTGTAAATCTCCCAACAGCCAAACGCAAAAGCAGCAAACATCTCGCTGTATGTCCCACATCCAAAGTGCCAAGAGAGTAATGTAGAGCTTGCTCTCCCTGTCTTTGAGTACTGTTTGCACTGTCCCGATTACCTCTTTGCTAACATTCTCTTCAGAGCTGCAGGGAAACCAGGAACCACGTGGAGAAGGCACCCACACTGAAAGTGCCTGGAGGGAACATTGGGGCTTCTTCTCAGTGTCTCTGACATAGGGTTTCACTGTCCCGGGAAAGTCTCTGCTAACACCCTGCAGAGCGCTGTGCCCAATATACAGAAACGTCTTGCGGTATCTCCTACAGGGAAAGTGCCAGGAGGGAAAAGTGAGGATTATGCTTAGACTTTCTCTGAACTGCTTCAAATCAACTGGATATCTTTGTGCTGTAAATCTCCCAACAGCCAAACGCAAAAGCAGCAAACATCTCGCTGTATGTCCCACATCCAATGTGCCAAGAGAGTAATGTAGAGCTTGCTCTCCCTGTCTTTGAGTACTGTTTGCACTGTCTCGATTACCTCTTTGCTAACATTCTCTTCAGAGCTGCAGTGAAACCAGGAACCACGTGGAGAAGGCACCCACACTGAAAGTGCCTGGAGGGAACACTGGGGCTTCTTCTCAGTGTCTCTGACATAGGGTTTCACTGTCCCGGGAAAGTCTCTGCTAACACCCTGCAGAGCGCTGTGCCCAATATACAGAAACGTCTTGCGGTATCTCCTACAGGGAAAGTGCCAGGAGGGAAAAGTGAGGATTATGTTTAGACTTTCTCTGAACTGCTTCAAATCAACTAGATATCTTTGTGCTGTAAATCTCCCAACAGCCAAACGCAAAAGCAGCAAACATCTCGCTGTATGTCCCACATCCAAAGTGCCAAGAGAGTAATGTAGAGCTTGCTCTCCCTGTCTTTGAGTACTGTTTGCACTGTCCCGATTACCTCTTTGCTAACATTCTCTTCAGAGCTGCAGGGAAACCAGGAACCACGTGGAGAAGGCACCCAGACTGAATGTGCCTGGAGGGAACTTTGGGGCTTCTTCTCAGTGTCTCTGACATAGGGTTTCACTGTCCCGGGAAAGTCTCTGCTAACACCCTGCAGAGCGCTGTGCCCAATATACAGAAATGTCTTGCGGTATCTCCTACAGGGAAAGTGCCAGGAGGAATTGTCGACCTTGTTCTCAGTGTCTCTGAGAATTGCTCTGATTATCCCTGTGACCTCTTTGCTAAGACTCTCCAGAAAGCTGTCCTCAAAACCAACACACATCTTGACATATCTCCCACACTGATCGCACTGTCTCCAGAAACAGCATTCAAGGAGCCAGGAACTTTTCTGCCCACACTGTCCGGGGACAGTTCCTAAAACCAATATAAATCCTGCTATATCTCCCACATGGAAAGTGCCAGGAGTGAAAAGTGAGGATTATGCTTAGACTTTCTCGGAACTGCTTCAAATCAACTGGATATCTTTGTGCTGTAAATCTCCCAACAGCCAAATGCAAAAGCAGCAAACATCTCGCTGTATGTCCCACATCCAAAGTGCCAAGAGAGTAATGTAGAGCTTGCTCTCCCTGTCTTTGAGTACTGTTTGCACTGTCCCGATTACCTCTTTGCTAACATTCTCTTCAGAGCTGCAGGGAAACAAGGAACCACGTGGAGAAGGCACCCACACTGAAAGTGCCTGGAGGGAACATTGGGGCTTCTTCTCAGTGTCTCTGACATAGGGTTTCACTGTCCCGGGAAAGTCTCTGCTAACACCCTGCAGAGCGCTGTGCCCAATATACAGAAACGTCTTGCGGTATCTCCTACAGGGAAAGTGCCAGGAGGGAAAAGTGAGGATTATGCTTAGACTTTCTCGGAACTGCTTCAAATCAACTAGATATCTTTGTGCTGTAAACCTCCCAACAGCCAAATATAAAAGCAGCAAACATCTCGCTGTATGTCCCACATCCAAAGTGCCAAGAGAGAGCTTGCTCTCCCTGTCTTTGAGTACTGTTTGCACTGTCCCGATTACCTCTTTGCTAACATTCTCTTCAGAGCTGCAGTGAAACCAGGAACCACGTGGAGAAGGCACCAACTCTGAAAGTGCCTGGAAGGAACTTTGGGGCTTCTTTTCAGTGTCTCTGACATAGGGTTTCACTGTCCCGGGAAAGTCTCTGCTAACACCCTGCAGAGCGCTGTGCCCAATATACAGAAACGTCTTGCGGTATCCCCTACAGGGAAAGTGCCAGGAGGGAAAAGTGAGGATTATGCTTAGACTTTCTCGGAACTGCTTCAAATCAACTGGATATCTTTGTGCTGTAAATCTCCCAACAGCCAAACGCAAAAGCAGCAAACATCTCGCTGTATGTCCCACATCCAAAGTGCCAAGAGAGAGCTTGCTCTCCCTGTCTTTGAGTACTGTTTGCACTGTCCCGATTACCTCTTTGCTAACATTCTCTTCAGAGCTGCAGGGAAACCAGGAACCACGTGGAAAAGGCACCCACAGTGAAAGTGCCTGGAGGGAACTTTGGGGCTTCTTCTCAGTGTCTCTGACATAGGGTTTCACTGTCCCGGGAAAGTCTCTGCTAACACCCTGCAGAGCGCTGTGCCCAAAATACAGAAATGTCTTGCGGTATCTCCTACAGGGAAAGTGCCAGGAGGAATTGTCGACCTTGTTCTCAGTGTCTCTGAGAATTGCTCTGATTATCCCTGTGACCTCTTTGCTAAGACTCTCCAGAAAGCTGTCCTCAAAACCAACACACATCTTGACATATCTCCCACACTGATCGCACTGTCTCCAGAAACGGCATTCAAGGAGCCAGGAACTTTTCTGCCCACACTGTCCGGGGACAGTTCCTAAAACCAATATACATCCTGCTATATCTCCCACATGGAAAGTGCCAGGAGGGAAAAGTGAGGATTATGCTTAGACTTTCTCTGAACTGCTTCAAATCAACTGGATATCTTTGTGCTGTAAATCTCCCAACAGAAAAATGCAAAAGCAGCAAACATCTCGCTGTATGTCCCACATCCAAAGTGCCAAGAGAGTAATGTAGAGCTTGCTCTCCCTGTCTTTGAGTACTGTTTGCACTGTCTTGATTACCTCTTTGCTAACATTCTCTTCAGAACTGCAGGGAAACCAGGAACCACGTGGAGAAGGCACCCAGACTGAATGTGCCTGGAGGGATCTTTGGGACTTCTTCTCAGTGTCTCTGACATAGGGTTTCACTGTCCCGGGAAAGTCTCTGCTAACACCCTGCAGAGTGCTGTGCCCAATAGACAGAAACGTCTTGCAGTATCTCCTACAGGGAAAGTGCCAGGAGGAATTGTCGACCTTGTCCTCAGTCTCTCTGAGAATTGCTCTGATTATCCCTGTGACCTCTTTGCTAAGACTCTCCAGAAAGCCGTCCTCAAAACCAACACACATCTTGACATATCTCCCACACTGATCGCACTGTCTCCAGAAACGCCATTCAAGGAGCCAGGAACTTTTCTGCCCACACTGTCCGGGGACAGTTCCTAAAACCAATATACATCCTGCTATATCTCCCACATGGAAAGTGCCAGGAGGGAAAAGTGAGGATTATGCTTAGACTTTCTCGGAACTGCTTCAAATCAACTGGATATCTTTGTGCTGTAAATCTCCCAACAGCCAAATGCAAAAGCAGCAAACATCTCGCTGTATGTCCCACATCCAAAGTGCCAAGAGAGTAATGTAGAGCTTGCTCTCCCTGTCTTTGAGTACTGTTTGCACTGTCCCGATTACCTCTTTGCTAACATTCTCTTCAGAGCTGCAGTGAAACCAGGAACCACGTGGAGAAGGCACCCACACTGAAAGTGCCTGGAGGGAACATTGGGGCTTCTTCTCAGTGTCTCTGACATAGGGTTTCACTGTCCCGGGAAAGTCTCTGCTAACACCCTGCAGAGCGCTGTGCCCAATATACAGAAACGTCTTGCGGTATCTCCTACAGGGAAAGTGCCAGGAGGGAAAAGTGAGGATTATGCTTAGACTTTCTCGGAACTGCTTCAAATCAACTAGATATCTTTGTGCTGTAAACCTCCCAACAGCCAAATATAAAAGCAGCAAACATCTCGCTGTATGTCCCACATCCAAAGTGCCAAGAGAGAGCTTGCTCTCCCTGTCTTTGAGTACTGTTTGCACTGTCCCGATTACCTCTTTGCTAACATTCTCTTTAGAGCTGCAGGGAAACCAGGAACCACGTGGAGAAGGCACCCACACTGAAAGTGCCTGGAAGGAACGTTGGGGCTTCTTCTCAGTGTCTCTGATATAGAGTTTCACTGTCCCGGGAAAGTCTCTACTAACACCCTGCAGAGCGCTGTGCCCAATATACAGAAACGTCTTGCGGTATCTCCTACAGGGAAAGTGCCAGGGGGGAAAAGTGAGGATTATGCTTAGACTTTCTCGGAACTGCTTCAAATCAACTAGATATCTTTGTGCTGTAAATCTCCCAACAGCCAAATGTAAAAGCAGCAAACATCTCGCTGTATGTCCCACATCCAAAGTGCCAAGAGAGAGCTTGCTCTCCCTGTCTTTGAGTACTGTTTGCACTGTCCCGATTACCTCTTTGCTAACATTCTCTTTAGAGCTGCACTGAAACCAGGAACCACGTGGAGAAGGCACCCACACTGAAAGTGCCTGGAGGGAACTTTGGGGCTTCTTCTCAGTGTCTCTGACATAGGGTTTCACTGTCCCGGGAAAGTCTCTGCTAACACCCTGCAGAGTGCTGTGCCCAATATACAGAAACGTCTTGCAGTATCTCCTACAGGGAAAGTGCCAGGAGGAATTGTCGACCTTGTTCTCAGTGTCTCTGAGAATTGCTCTGATTATCCCTGTGATCTCTTTGCTAAGACTCTCCAGAAAGCCGTCCTCAAAACCAACACACATCTTGACATATCTCCCACACTGATCGCACTGTCTCCAGAAACGGCATTCAAGGAGCCAGGAACTTTTCTGCCCACACTGTCCGGGGACAGTTCCTAAAACCAATATACATCCTGCTATATCTCCCACATGGAAAGTGCCAGGAGGGAAAAGTGAGGATTATGCTTAGACTTTCTCGGAACTGCTTCAAATCAACTGGATATCTTTGTGCTGTAAATCTCCCAACAGCCAAACGCAAAAGCAGCAAACATCTCGCTGTATGTCCCACATCCAAAGTGCCAAGAGAGTAATGTAGAGCTTGCTCTCCCTGTCTTTGAGTACTGTTTGCACTGTCCCGATTACCTCTTTGCTAACATTCTCTTCAGAGCTGCAGTGAAACCAGGAACCACGTGGAGAAGGCACCCACACTGAAAGTGCCTGGAAGGAACGTTGGGGCTTCTTTTCAGTGTCTCTTACATAGGGTTTCACTGTCCCGGGAAAGTCTCTGCTAACACCCTGCAGAGCGCTGTGCCCAATATACAGAAACGTCTTGCGGTATCCCCTGCAGGGAAAGTGCCAGGAGGGAAAAGTGAGGATTATGCTTAGACTTTCTCGGAACTGCTTCAAATCAACTAGATATCTTTGTGCTGTAAATCTCCCAACAGCCAAACGCAAAAGCAGCAAACATCTCGCTGTATGTCCCACATCCAAAGTGCCAAGAGAGAGCTTGCTCTCCCTGTCTTTGAGTACTGTTTGCACTGTCCCGATTACCTCTTTGCTAACATTCTCTTCAGAGCTGCAGTGAAACCAGGAACCACGTGGAGAAGGCACCCACACTGAAAGTGCCTGGAAGGAACTTTGGGGCTTCTTCTCAGTGTCTCTGACATAGGGTTTCACTGTCCCGGGAAAGTCTCTGCTAACACCCTGCAG
Source organism: Chroicocephalus ridibundus (assembly GCF_963924245.1). Taxonomy (NCBI): domain Eukaryota; kingdom Metazoa; phylum Chordata; class Aves; order Charadriiformes; family Laridae; genus Chroicocephalus; species Chroicocephalus ridibundus. Next base: position 231,311 of record NW_026961748.1, read on the forward strand.
AGTGCTGTGCCCAATATACAGAAACGTCTTGCAGCATCTCCTACAGGGAAAGTGCTAGGAGGAATTGTCGACCTTGTTCTCAGTGTCTCTGAGAATTGCTCTGATTATCCCTGTGACCTCTTTGCTAAGACTCTCCAGAAAGCCGTCCTCAAAACCAACACACATCTTGACATATCTCCCACACTGATCGCACTGTCTCCAGAAACGGCATTCAAGGAGCCAGGAACTTTTCTGCCCACACTGTCCGGGGACAGTTCCTAAAACCAATATACATCCTGCTATATCTCCCACATGGAAAGTGCCAGGAGGGAAAAGTGAGGATTATGCTTAGACTTTCTCGGAACTGCTTCAAATCAACTGGATATCTTTGTGCTGTAAATCTCCCAACAGCCAAACGCAAAAGCAGCAAACATCTCGCTGTATGTCCCACATCCAAAGTGCCAAGAGAGTAATGTAGAGCTTGCTCTCCCTGTCTTTGAGTACTGTTTGCACTGTCCCGATTACCTCTTTGCTAACATTCTCTTCAGAGCTGCAGTGAAACCAGGAACCACGTGGAGAAGGCACCCACACTGAAAGTGCCTGGAAGGAACGTTGGGGCTTCTTTTCAGTGTCTCTTACATAGGGTTTCACTGTCCCGGGAAAGTCTCTGCTAACACCCTGCAGAGCGCTGTGCCCAATATACAGAAACGTCTTGCGGTATCCCCTGCAGGGAAAGTGCCAGGAGGGAAAAGTGAGGATTATGCTTAGACTTTCTCGGAACTGCTTCAAATCAACTAGATATCTTTGTGCTGTAAATCTCCCAACAGCCAAACGCAAAAGCAGCAAACATCTCGCTGTATGTCCCACATCCAAAGTGCCAAGAGAGAGCTTGCTCTCCCTGTCTTTGAGTACTGTTTGCACTGTCCCGATTACCTCTTTGCTAACATTCTCTTCAGAGCTGCAGTGAAACCAGGAACCACGTGGAGAAGGCACCCACACTGAAAGTGCCTGGAAGGAACTTTGGGGCTTCTTCTCAGTGTCTCTGACATAGGGTTTCACTGTCCCGGGAAAGTCTCTGCTAACACCCTGCAGAGTGCTGTGCCCAATATACAGAAACGTCTTGCAGCATCTTTTACAGGGAAAGTGCTAGGAGGAATTGTCGACCTTGTTCTCAGTGTCTCTGAGAATTGCTCTGATTATCCCTGTGACCTCTTTGCTAAGACTCTCCAGAAAGCCGTCCTCAAAACCAACACACATCTTGACATATCTCCCACACTGATCGCACTGTCTCCAGAAACGGCATTCAAGGAGCCAGGAACTTTTCTGCCCACACTGTCCGGGGACAGTTCCTAAAACCAATATACATCCTGCTATATCTCCCACATGGAAAGTGCCAGGAGGGAAAAGTGAGGATTATGCTTAGACTTTCTCGGAACTGCTTCAAATCAACTGGATATCTTTGTGCTGTAAATCTCCCAACAGCCAAACGCAAAAGCAGCAAACATCTCGCTGTATGTCCCACATCCAAAGTGCCAAGAGAGTAATGTAGAGCTTGCTCTCCCTGTCTTTGAGTACTGTTTGCACTGTCCCGATTACCTCTTTGCTAACATTCTCTTCAGAGCTGCAGTGAAACCAGGAACCACGTGGAGAAGGCACCCACACTGAAAGTGCCTGGAAGGAACGTTGGGGCTTCTTTTCAGTGTCTCTGACATAGGGTTTCACTGTCCCGGGAAAGTCTCTGCTAACACCCTGCAGAGCGCTGTGCCCAATATACAGAAACGTCTTGCGGTATCTCCTACAGGGAAAGTGCCAGGGGGGAAAAGTGAGGATTATGCTTAGACTTTCTCGGAACTGCTTCAAATCAACTAGATATCTTTGTGCTGTAAATCTCCCAACAGCCAAATGTAAAAGCAGCAAACATCTCGCTGTATGTCCCACATCCAAAGTGCCAAGAGAGAGCTTGCTCTCCCTGTCTTTGAGTACTGTTTGCACTGTCCCGATTACTTCTTTGCTAACATTCTCTTCAGAGCTGCAGGGAAACCAGGAACCACGTCGAGAAGGCACCCACAGTGAAAGTGCCTGGAGGGAACACTGGGGCTTCTTCTCAGTGTCTCTGACATAGGGTTTCACTGTCCCGGGAAAGTCTCTGCTAACACCCTGCAGAGTGCTGTGCCCAATATACAGAAACGTCTTGCAGTATCTCCTACAGGGAAAGTGCCAGGAGGAATTGTCGACCTTGTTCTCAGTGTCTCTGAGAATTGCTCTGATTATCCCTGTGACCTCTTTGCTAAGACTCTCCAGAAAGCCGTCCTCAAAACCAACACACATCTTGACATATCTCCCACACTGATCGCACTGTCTCCAGAAACGGCATTCAAGGAGCCAGGAACTTTTCTGCCCACACTGTCCGGGGACAGTTCCTAAAACCAATATACATCCTGCTATATCTCCCACATGGAAAGTGCCAGGAGGGAAAAGTGAGGATTATGCTTAGACTTTCTCGGAACTGCTTCAAATCAACTGGATATCTTTGTGCTGTAAATCTCCCAACAGCCAAACGCAAAAGCAGCAAACATCTCGCTGTATGTCCCACATCCAAAGTGCCAAGAGAGTAATGTAGAGCTTGCTCTCCCTGTCTTTGAGTACTGTTTGCACTGTCCCGATTACCTCTTTGCTAACATTCTCTTCAGAGCTGCAGTGAAACCAGGTCCCACGCCCAAAGAGCCAGCAGGGAAAACTATGCCTTGTTCTAAAGCTCTTTGGGAACCGCTTGCGTAGCCCCACACACCTGGGGGCTGCAGGCTTTCCTGCTGTCTTCAGCCTCAAAAACACCCTTTCCCACTTGGCGCCACGCCAGGCCCAAAAATGGCCATATGTCTGGAGGTTGGTCCCACGCCCAAAGAGCCAGCAGGGAAAACTATGCCTTGTTCTAAAGGTGTTTGGGAACCGCTTGCGTAGCCCCACACACCTGGGGGCTGCAGGCTTTTCTGGCACCTGCAGCCTCAAAACCACCCTTTCCCACATGGCGTCACGCCAGGCACAAAAATGGCCATATGTCTGGAGGTTGGTCCCACGCCCAAAGAGCCAGCAGGGAAAACTATGCCTTGTTCTAAAGCTCTTTGGGAACCGCTTGCGTAGCCCCACACACCTGGGGGCTGCAGGCTTTCCTGCTCTCTTCAGACTCAAAACCACCCTTTCCCTCTTGGTGTCACGCCAGGCACAAAAATGGCCATATGTCTGGAGATTGGTCCCACGCCCAAAGAGCCAGCAGGGAAAAATATGCCTTGTTCTAAAGCTCTTTGGGAACCGCTTGCGTAGCCCCACACACCTGGGGGCTGCAGGCTTTCCTGCTGCCTTCGGCCTCAAAACCACCCTTTCCCACTTGGCCCCGCGCGAGGCCCAAAAATGGCCATATGTCTGGAGACTGGTCCCACGGCCACAGAGCCAGCAGGGAAAACTATGCCTTGTTCTAAAGCTCTTTGGGAACCGCTTGCGTAGCCCCACACACCTGGGGGCTGCAGGCTTTCCTGCTGCCTTCAGCCTCAAAACCACCCTTTCCCACATGGCGTCACGCCAGGCACAAAAATGGCCATATGGCTGGAGACTGGTCCCACGCCCAAAGAGCCAGCAGGGAAAACTATGCCTTGTTCTAAAGCTCTTTGGGTACCGCTTGCGTAGCCCCACACACCTGGGGGCTGCAGGCTTTCCTGCTGCGTTCGGCCTCAAAACCACCCTTTCCCACATGGCGTCACGCCAGGCACAAAAATGGCCATATGTCTGGAGACTGGTCCCACGCCCAAAGAGCCAGCAGGGAAAACTATGCCTTGTTCTAAAGCTCTTTGGGAACTGCTTGCGTAGCCCCACACACCTGGGGGCTGCAGGCTTTCCTGCTGCCTTCAGCCTCAAAACCACCCTTTCCCACTTGGCGCCACGCCAGGCCCAAAAATGGCCATATGTGTGGAGATTGGTCCCACGCCCAAAGAGCCAGCAGGGAAAACTATGCCTTGTTCTAAAGCTCTTTGGGAACCACTTGCGTAGCCCCACACACCTGGGGGCTGCAGGCTTTTCTGGCACCTGCAGCCTCAAAACCACCCTTTCCCACATGGCGCCGCGCCAGGCCCAAAAATGGCCATATGTCTGGAGGTTGGTCCCACGCTCAAAGAGCCAGCAGGGAAAACTATGCCTTGTTCTAAAGCTCTTTGGGAACCGCTTGCGTGGCCCCACAGACCTGGGGGCTGCAGACCTTCCTGCTGCCTTCAGCCTCAAAACCACCCTTTCCCACTTGGTGTCACGCCAGGCAAAAAAATGGCCATATGTCTGGAGATTGGTCCCACGCCGAAAGAGCCAGCAGGGAAAACTATGCCTTGTTCTAAAGCTCTTTGGGAACCGCTTGCGTAGCCGCACAGACCTGGGGGTTGCAGGCTTTCCTGCAGCCTTCATCCTCAAAACCACCCTTTCCCACTTGGCCCCGCGCGAGGCCCAAAAATGGCCATATGTCTGGAGACTGGTCCCACGCCCAAAGAGCCAGCAGGGAAAACTATGCCTTGTTCTAAAGCTCTTTGGGAACCGCTTGCGTAGCCCCACACAGCTGGGGGCTGCAGGCTTTTCTGGCACCTACAGCCTCAAAACCACCCTTTCCCACATGGCGTCACGCCAGGCACAAAAATGGCCATATGTCTGGAGGTTGGTCACACGCCCAAAGAGCCAGCAGGGAAAACTATGCCTTGTTCTAAAGCTCTTTGGGAACGGCTTGCGTAGCCCCACACACCTGGGGGCTGCAGGCTTTCCTGCTGCGTTCGGCCTCAAAACCACCCTTTCCCACTTGGCCCTGCGCGAGGCCCAAAAATGGCCATATGTCTGGAGACTGGTCCCACGGCCACAGAGCCAGCAGGGAAAACTATGCCTTGTTCTAAAGCTCTTTGGGAACCGCTTGCGTAGCCCCACACACCTGGGGGCTGCAGGCTTTTCTGGCACCTGCAGCCTCAAAACCACCCTTTCCCACATGGCGTCTCGCCAGGCAGAAAAATGGCCATATGGCTGGAGATTGTTCCCACGCCGAAAAAGCCAGCAGGGAAAACTATGCCTTGTTCTAAAGCTCTTTGGGAACCGCTTGCGTAGCCCCACACACCTGGGGGCTGCAGGCTTTCCTGCTGCCTTCGGCCTCAAAACCACCCTTTCCCACATGGCGTCACGCCAGGCACAAAAATGGCCATATGTCTGGAGGTTGGTCCCACGCCCAAAGAGCCAGCAGGGAAAACTATGCCTTGTTCTAAAGCTCTTTGGGAACCGCTTGCGTGGCCCCACACACCTGGGGGCTGCAGGCTTTCCTGCTGCCTTCAGCCTCAAAACCACCCTTTCCCACTTGGCCCCGTGCCAGGCACAAAAATGACCATATGTCTGGAGATTGGTCCGACCCCCAAAGAGACAGCAGGGAAAACTATGCCTTGTTCTAAAGCTCTTTGGGAACCGCTTGCGTAGCCCCACACACCTGGGGGCTGCAGGCTTTCCTGCTGCCTTCAGCCTCAAAGGCACCCTTTCCCACTTGGCGCCACACCAGGCCCAAAAATGGCCATATGTCTGAAGACTGGTCCCACGCCCAAAGAGCCAGCAGGGAAAACTATGCCTTGTTCTAAAGCTTTTTGGGAACTGCTTGCGTAGCCCCACACACCTGGGGGCTGCAGGCTTTCCTGCTCTCTTCAGCCTCAAAGGCACCCTTTCCCACTTGGCGCAACGCCAGGCCCAAAAATGGCCATATGTCTGGAGATTGGTCCCACGCCCAAAGAGCCAGCAGGGAAAACTATGCCTTGTTCTAAAGCTCTTTGGGAACCGCTTGCGTAGCCCCACACACCTGGGGGCTGCAGGCTTTTCTGGCACCTGCAGCCTCAAAACCACCCTTTCCCACATGGCGTCACGCCAGGCAGAAAAATGGCCATATGTCTGGAGATTGGTCCCACACCCAAAGAGCCAGCAGGGAAAACTATGCCTTGTTCTAAAGCTCTTTGGGAACCGCTTGCGTAGCCCCACACACCTGGGGGCTGCAGGCTTTCCTGCTGCCTTCGGCCTCAAAACCACCCTTTCCCACATGGCGTCACGCCAGGCCCAAAAATGGCCATATGTCTGGAGGTTGGTCCCACGCCCAAAGAGCCAGCAGGGAAAACTATGCCTTGTTCTAAAGCTCTTTGGGAACCGCTTGCGTAGCCCCACACACCTGGGGGCTGCAGGCTTTTCTGGCACCTGCAGCCTCAAAACCACCCTTTCCCACATGGCGCCGCGCCAGGCCCAAAAATGGCCATATGTCTGGAGGTTGGTCCCACGCTCAAAGAGCCAGCAGGGAAAACTATGCCTTGTTCTAAAGCTCTTTGGGAACCGCTTGCGTGGCCCCACAGACCTGGGGGCTGCAGGCTTTCCTGCTGCCTTCAGCCTCAAAACCACCCTTTCCCACTTGGTGTCACGCCAGGCACAAAAATGGCCATATGTCTGGAGATTGGTCCCACGCCGAAAGAGCCAGCAGGGAAAACTATGCCTTGTACTAAAGCTCTTTGGGAACCGCTTGCGTAGCCCCACACACCTGGGGGCTGCAGGCTTTCCTGCTGCGTTCGGCCTCAAAACCACCCTTTCCCACTTGGCCCTGCGCGAGGCCCAAAAATGGCCATATATCTGGTGACTGGTCCCACGGCCACAGAGCCAGCAGGGAAAACTATGCCTTGTTCTAAAGCTCTTTGGGAACCGCTTGCGTAGCCCCACACACCTGGGGGCTGCAGGCTTTTCTGGCACCTGCAGCCTCAAAACCACCCTTTCCCACATGGCGTCTCGCCAGGCAGAAAAATGGCCATATGGCTGGAGATTGTTCCCACGCCGAAAAAGCCAGCAGGGAAAACTATGCCTTGTTCTAAAGCTCTTTGGGAACCGCTTGCGTAGCCCCACACACCTGGGGGCTGCAGGCTTTCCTGCTGCCTTCGGCCTCAAAACCACCCTTTCCCACATGGCGTCACGCCAGGCACAAAAATGGCCATATGTCTGGAGGTTGGTCCCATGCCCAAAGAGCCAGCAGGGAAAACTATGCCTTGTTCTAAAGCTCTTTGGGAACCGCTTGCGTGGCCCCACACACCTGGGGGCTGCAGGCTTTCCTGCTGCCTTCAGCCTCAAAACCACCCTTTCCCACTTGGCCCCGTGCCAGGCACAAAAATGACCATATGTCTGGAGATTGGTCCGACCCCCAAAGAGACAGCAGGGAAAACTATGCCTTGTTCTAAAGCTTTTTGGGAACTGCTTGCGTAGCCCCACACACCTGGGGGCTGCAGGCTTTCCTGCTCTCTTCAGCCTCAAAGGCACCCTTTCCCACTTGGCGCAACGCCAGGCCCAAAAGTGGCCATATGTCTGGAGACTGGTCCCACGCTCAAAGAGCCAGCAGGGAAAACTATGCCTTGTTCTAAAGCTCTTTGGGAACCGCTTTCGTAGCCCCACACACCTGGGGGCTGCAGGCTTTTCTGGCACCTGCAGCCTCAAAACCACCCTTTCCCACATGGCGTCACGCCAGGCAGAAAAATGGCCATATGTCTGGAGATTGGTCCCACACCGAAAGAGCCAGCAGGGAAAACTATGCCTTGTTCTAAAGCTCTTTGGGAACCGCTTGCGTAGCCCCACACACCTGGGGGCTGCAGGCTTTCCTGCTGCCTTCAGCCTCAAAACCACCCTTTCCCACTTGGTGTCACGCCAGGCACAAAAATGGCCATATGTCTGGAGATTGGTCCCACGCCGAAAGAGCCAGCAGGGAAGACTATGCCTTGTTCTAAAGCTCTTTGGGAACCGCTTGCGTAGCCCCACACACCTGGGGGCTGCAGGCTTTCCTGCTGCCTTCAGCCTCAAAACCACCCTTTCCCACATGGCGTCACGCCAGGCACAAAAATGGCCATATGTCTGGAGGTTGGTCCCACGCCCAAAGAGCCAGCAGGGAAAACTATGCCTTGTTCTAAAGCTCTTTGGGAACCGCTTGCGTAGCCCCACACACCTGGGGGCTACAGGCTTTCCTGCTGCCTTCAGCCTCAAAACCACCCTTTCCCACTTAGCCCAGCGCCAGGCACAAAAATGGCTATATTTCTGGAGACTGGTCCCACGCCCAAAGAGCCAGCAGGGAAAACTATGCCTTGTTCTAAAGCTCTTTGGGAACCGCTTGCTTGGCCCCACAGACCTGCGGGCTGCAGACTTTCCTGCTGCCTTCAGCCTCAAAACCACCCTTTCCCACTTGGCGTCGCACCAGGCACAAAAATGGCCATATGTCTGGAGACTGGTCCCACGCCCAAAGAGCCAGCAGGGAAAACTATGCCTTGTTCTAAAGGTGTTTGGGAACCGCTTGCGTAGCCCCACACACCTGGGGGCTGCAGGCTTTCCTGCTGTCTTCAGCCTCAAAAACACCCTTTCCCACTTGGCGCCACGCCAGGCCCAAAAATGGCCATATGTCTAGAGGTTGGTCCCACGCCCAAAGAGCCAGCAGGGAAAACTATGCCTTGTTCTAAAGCTCTTTGGGAACCGCTTGCGTAGCCCCACACACCTGGGGGCTGCAGGCTCTCCTAGTGCCTTCAGCCTCAAAACCACCCTTTCCCACTTGGCGCCGCGCCAGGCACAAATATGGCCATATGTCTGGAGGTTGGTCCCACGCCCAAAGAGCCAGCAGGGAAAACTATGCCTTGTTCTAAAGCTCTTTGGGAACCGCTTGCGTAGCCCCACACACCTGGGGGCTGCAGGCTTTCCTGCTGCCTTCAGCCTCAAAGGCACCCTTTCCCACTTGGTGCCGCGCCAGGCTCAAAAATGGCCATATGTCTGGAGGTTGGTCCCACGCCCAAAGAGCCAGCAGGGAAAACTATGCCTTGTTCTAAAGCTCTTTGGGAACGGCTTGCGTAGCCTCACACACCTGGTGGCTGCATGCTTTCCTGCTCTCTTCAGCCTCAAAGGCACCCTTTCCCACTTGGCGCCGCACCAGGCCCAAAAATGGCCATATGTCTGGAGACTGGTCCCACGCCCAAAGAGCCAGCAGGGAAAACTATGCCTTGTTCTAAAGCTCTTTGGGAACTGCTTGCGTAGCCCCACACACCTGGGTGCTGCAGGCTTTCCTGCTGCCTTCAGCCTCAAAACCACCCTTTCCCACTTGGCGCTGCGCGAGGCCCAAAAATGGCTATATGTCTGGAGACTGGTCCCACGCTCAAAGAGCCAGCAGGGAAAACTATGCCTTGTTCTAAAGCTCTTTGGGAACCGCTTGCGTAGCCCCACACACCTGGGGGCTGCAGACCTTCCTGCTACCTTCAGCCTCAAAACCACCCTTTCCCACTTGGTGTCACGCCAGGCACAAAAATGGCCATATGTCTGGAGATTGGTCCCACGCCCAAAGAGCCAGCAGGGAAAACTATGCCTTGTTCTAAAGCTCTTTGGGAACCGCTTGCGTAGCCCCACACACCTGGGGGCTGCAGGCTTTCCTGCTGCCTTCGGCCTCAAAACCACCCTTTCCCACATGGCGTCACGCCAGGCACAAAAATGGCCATATGTCTGGAGATTGGTCCCACGCCCAAAGAGCCAGCAGGGAAAACTATGCCTTGTTCTAAAGCTCTTTGGGAACCGCTTGCGTAGCCTCACACACCTGGGGGCTGCAGGCTTTCCTGCTGCCTTCAGCCTCAAAACCACCCTTTCCCACTTGGCCCCGTGCCAGGCACAAAAATGACCATATGTCTGGAGATTGGTCCGACGCCCAAAGAGCCAGCAGGGAAAACTATGCCTTGTTCTAAAGCTCTTTGGGAACCGCTTGCGTAGCCCCACACACCTGGGGGCTGCAGGCTTTCCTGCTGCCTTCAGCCTCAAAACCACCCTTTCCCACTTGGCGCCACGCCAGGCCCAAAAATGGCCATATGTCTGGAGACTGGTCCCACGCTCAAAGAGCCAGCAGGGAAAACTATGCCTTGTTCTAAAGCTCTTTGGGAACCACTTGCGTAGCCCCACACACCTGGGGGCTGCAGGCTTTTCTGGCACCTGCAGCCTCAAAACCACCCTTTCCCACATGGTGTCACGACAGGCACAAAAATGGCCATATGTCTGGAGGTTGGTCCCACGCCCAAAGAGCCAGCAGGGAAAACTATGCCTTGTTCTAAAGCTCTTTGGGAACCAGTTGCGTAGCCCCACAGACCTGGGGGCTGCAGACTTTCCTGCTGCCTTCAGCCTCAAAACCACCCTTTCCCACATGGCGCCGCGCCAGGCCCAAAAATGGCCATATGTCTGGAGGTTGGTCCCACGCTCAAAGAGCCAGCAGGGAAAACTATGCCTTGTTCTAAAGCTCTTTGGGAACCGCTTGCGTGGCCCCAGAGACCTGGGGGCTGCAGACCTTCCTGCTGCCTTCAGCCTCAAAACCACCCTTTCCCACTTGGTGTCACGCCAGGCAAAAAAATGGCCATATGTCTGGAGATTGGTCCCACGCCGAAAGAGCCAGCAGGGAAAACTATGCCTTGTTCTAAAGCTCTTTGGGAACCGCTTGCGTAGCCGCACAGACCTGGGGGTTGCAGGCTTTCCTGCAGCCTTCATCCTCAAAACCACCCTTTCCCACTTGGCCCCGCGCGAGGCCCAAAAATGGCCATATGTCTGGAGACTGGTCCCACGCCCAAAGAGCCAGCAGGGAAAACTATGCCTTGTTCTAAAGCTCTTTGGGAACCGCTTGCGTAGCCCCACACACCTGGGGGCTGCAGGCTTTTCTGGCACCTGCAGCCTCAAAACCACCCTTTCCCACATGGCGTCACGCCAGGCCCAAAAATGGCCATATGTCTGGAGGTTGGTCACACGCCCAAAGAGCCAGCACGGAAAACTATGCCTTGTTCTAAAGCTCTTTGGGAACGGCTTGCGTAGCCCCACACACCTGGGGGCTGCAGGCTTTCCTGCTCTCTTCAGCCTCAAAACCACCCTTTCCCACTTGGTGTCACGCCAGGCACAAAAATGGCCATATGTCTGGAGATTGGTCCCACGCCCAAAGAGCCAGCAGGGAAAACTATGCCTTGTTCTAAAGCTCTTTGGGAACCGCTTGCGTAGCCCCACACACCTGGGGGCTGCAGGCTTTCCTGCTGCGTTCGGCCTCAAAACCACCCTTTCCCACTTGGCCCCCCGCGAGGCCCAAAAATGGCCATATGTCTGGAGACTGGTCCCACGGCCACAGAGCCAGCAGGGAAAACTATGCCTTGTTCTAAAGCTCTTTGGGAACCGCTTGCGTAGCCCCACACACCTGGGGGCTGCAGGCTTTTCTGGCACCTGCAGCCTCAAAACCACCCTTTCCCACATGGCGTCACGCCAGGCAGAAAAATGGCCATATGGCTGGAGATTGTTCCCACGCCGAAAAAGCCAGCAGGGAAAACTATGCCTTGTTCTAAAGCTCTTTGGGAACCGCTTGCGTAGCCCCACACACCTGGGGGCTGCAGGCTTTCCTGCTGCCTTCGGCCTCAAAACCACCCTTTCCCACATGGCGTCACGCCAGGCACAAAAATGGCCATATGTCTGGAGGTTGGTCCCACGCCCAAAGAGCCAGCAGGGAAAACTATGCCTTGTTCTAAAGCTCTTTGGGAACCGCTTGCGTAGCCTCACACACCTGGGGGCTGCAGGTTTTCCTGCTGCCTTCAGCCTCAAAACCACCCTTTCCCACTTGGCCCCGTGCCAGGCACAAAAATGACCATATGTCTGGAGATTGGTCCGACCCCCAAAGAGACAGCAGGGAAAACTATTCCTTGTTCTAAAGCTCTTTGGGAACCGCTTGCGTAGCCCCACACACCTGGGGGCTGCAGGCTTTCCTGCTCTCTTCAGCCTCAAAGGCACCCTTTCCCACTTGGCGCAACGCCAGGCCCAAAAATGGCCATATATCTGGAGACTGGTCCCACGCTCAAAGAGCCAGCAGGGAAAACTATGCCTTGTTCTAAAACTCTTTGGGAACCGCTTGCGTAGCCCCACACACCTGGGGGCTGCAGGCTTTTCTGGCACCTGCAGCCTCAAAACCACCCTTTCCCACATGGCGTCACGCCAGGCAGAAAAATGGCCATATGTCTGGAGATTGGTCCCACACCCAAAGAGCCAGCAGGGAAAACTATGCCTTGTTCTAAAGCTCTTTGGGAACCGCTTGCGTAGCCCCACACACCTGGGGGCTGCAGGCTTTCCTGCTGCCTTCGGCCTCAAAACCACCCTTTCCCACATGGCGTCACGCCAGGCCCAAAAATGGCCATATGTCTGGAGATTGGTCCCACGCCCAAAGAGCCAGCAGGGAAAACTATGCCTTGTTCTAAAGCTCTTTGGGAACCGCTTGCGTAGCCCCACAGACCTGGGGGCTGCAGGCTTTCCTGCTGCCTTCAGCCTCAAAACCACCCTTTCCCACTTGGTGTCACGCCAGGCACAAAAATGGTCATATGTCTGGAGATTGGTCCCACGCCGAAAGAGCCAGCAGGGAAAACTATGCCTTGTTCTAAAGCTCTTTGGGAACCGCTTGCGTAGCCCCACAGACCTGGGGGCTGCAGGCTTTCCTGCTGCCTTCAGCCTCAAAACCACCCTTTCCCACATGGCGTCACGCCAGGCACGAAAATGGCCATATGTCTGGAGGTTGGTCCCACGCCCAAAGAGCCAGCAGGGAAAACTATGCCTTGTTCTAAAGCTCTTTGGGAACCGCTTGCGTAGCCCCACACACCTGGGGGCTACAGGCTTTCCTGCTGCCTTCAGCCTCAAAACCACCCTTTCCCACTTGGCGCCACGCCAGGCACAAAAATGGCTATATTTCTGGAGACTGGTCCCACGCCCAAAGAGCCAGCAGGGAAAACTATGCCTTGTTCTAAAGCTCTTTGGGAACCGCTTGCTTGGCCCCACAGACCTGCGGGCTGCAGACTTTCCTGCTGCCTTCAGCCTCAAAACCACCCTTTCCCACTTGGCGTCGCACCAGGCACAAAAATGGCCATAAGTCTGGAGATTGGTCCCACGCCCAAAGAGCCAGCAGGGAAAACTATGCCTTGTTCTAAAGCTGTTTGGGAACCGCTTGCGTAGCCCCACACACCTGGGGGCTGCAGGCTTTCCTGCTCTCTTCAGCCTCAGAGGCACCCTTTCCCACTTGGTGCCACGCCAGGCCCAAAAATGGCCATATGTCTGGAGACTGGTCCCACGCCCAAAGAGCCAGCAGGGAAAACTATGCCTTCTTCTAAAGCTCTTTGGGAACCACTTGCGTAGCCCCACAAACCTGGGGGCTGCAGGCTCTCCTGCTGCCTTCAGCCTCAAAACCACCCTTTCCCACTTGGAGCCGCGCCAGGCACAAATATGGCCATATGTCTGGAGGTTGGTCCCACGCCCAAAGAGCCAGCAGGGAAAACTATGCCTTGTTCTAAAGCTATTTGGGAACCGCTTGCGTAGCCCCACACACCTGGGGGCTGCAGGCTTTCCTGCTGCCTTCAGCCTCAAAGGCACCCTTTCCCACTTGGTGCCGCGCCAGGCTCAAAAATGGCCATATGTCTGGAGGTTGGTCCCACGCCCAAAGAGCCAGCAGGGAAAACTATGCCTTGTTCTAAAGCTCTTTGAGAACCGCTTGCGTAGCCTCACACACCTGGGGGCTGCAGGCTTTCCTGCTCTCTTCAGCCTCAAAGGCACCCTTTCCCACTTGGTGCCGCGCCAGGCCCAAAAATGGCCACATGTCTGGAGACTGGTCCCACGCCCAAAGAGCCAGCAGGGAAAACTATGCCTTGTTCTAAAGCTCTTTGGGAACTGCTTGCGTAGCCCCACACACCTGGGGGCTGCAGGCTTTCCTGCTGCCTTCAGCCTCAAAACCACCCTTTCCCACTTGGCGCTGCGCGAGGCCCAAAAATGGCCATATGTCTGGAGACTGGTCCCACGCCCAAAGAGCCAGCAGGGAAAACTATGCCTTGTTCTAAATCTTTTTGGGAACTGCTTGCGTAGCACCACAGACCTGGGGGCTGCTGGCTTTTCTGGCACCTGCAGCCTCAAAACCACCCTTTCCCACATGGTGTCACGACAGGCACAAAAATGGCCATATGTCTGGAGGTTGGTCCCACGCCCAAAGAACCAGCAGGGAAAACTATGCCTTGTTCTAAAGCTCTTTGGGAACCGCTTGCGTAGCCCCACACACCTGGGGGCTGCAGGCTTTCCTGCTGCCTTCAACCTCAAAACCACCCTTTCCCACTTGGCCCCGCGCGAGGCCCAAAAATGGCCATATGTCTGGAGACTGGTCCCACGGCCACAGAGCCAGCAGGGAAAACTATGCCTTGTTCTAAAGCTCTTTGGGAACCGCTTGCGTAGCCCCACACACCTGGGGGCTGCAGGCTTTCCTGCTGCCTTCAGCCTCAAAACCACCCTTTCCCACATGGCGTCACGCCAGGCACAAAAATGGCCATATGGCTGGAGATTGGTCCCACGCCCAAAGAGCCAGCAGGGAAAACTATGCCTTGTTCTAAAGCTCTTTGGGAACCGCTTGCGTAGCCCCACACACCTGGGGGCTGCAGGCTTTCCTGCTGCCTTCGGCCTCAAAACCACCCTTTCCCACATGGCGTCACGCCAGGCACAAAAATGGCCATATGTCTGGAGACTGGTCCCACGCCCAAAGAGCCAGCAGGGAAAACTATGCCTTCTTCTAAAGCTCTTTGGGAACCACTTGCGTAGCCCCACACACCTGGGGGCTGCAGGCTCTCCTGCTGCCTTCAGCCTCAAAACCACCCTTTCCCACTTGGCGCCGCGCCAGGCACAAATATGGCCATATGTCTGGAGGTTGGTCCCACGCCCAAAGAGCCAGCAGGGAAAACTATGCCTTGTTCTAAAGCTATTTGGGAACCGCTTGCGTAGCCCCACACACCTGGGGGCTGCAGGCTTTCCTGCTGCCTTCAGCCTCAAAGGCACCCTTTCCCACTTGGTGCCGCGCCAGGCTCAAAAATGGCCATATGTCTGGAGGTTGGTCCCACGCCCAAAGAGCCAGCAGGGAAAACTATGCCTTGTTCTAAAGCTCTTTGAGAACCGCTTGCGTAGCCTCACACACCTGGGGGCTGCAGGCTTTCCTGCTCTCTTCAGCCTCAAAGGCACCCTTTCCCACTTGGTGCCGCGCCAGGCCCAAAAATGGCCACATGTCTGGAGACTGGTCCCACGCCCAAAGAGCCAGCAGGGAAAACTATGCCTTGTTCTAAAGCTCTTTGGGAACTGCTTGCGTAGCCCCACACACCTGGGGGCTGCAGGCTTTCCTGCTGCCTTCAGCCTCAAAACCACCCTTTCCCACTTGGCGCTGCGCGAGGCCCAAAAATGGCCATATGTCTGGAGACTGGTCCCACGCCCAAAGAGCCAGCAGGGAAAACTATGCCTTGTTCTAAATCTTTTTGGGAACTGCTTGCGTAGCACCACAGACCTGGGGGCTGCTGGCTTTTCTGGCACCTGCAGCCTCAAAACCACCCTTTCCCACATGGTGTCACGACAGGCACAAAAATGGCCATATGTCTGGAGGTTGGTCCCACGCCCAAAGAACCAGCAGGGAAAACTATGCCTTGTTCTAAAGCTCTTTGGGAACCGCTTGCGTAGCCCCACACACCTGGGGGCTGCAGGCTTTCCTGCTGCCTTCAACCTCAAAAGCACCCTTTCCCACTTGGCCCCGCGCGAGGCCCAAAAATGGCCATATGTCTGGAGACTGGTCCCACGGCCACAGAGCCAGCAGGGAAAACTATGCCTTGTTCTAAAGCTCTTTGGGAACCGCTTGCGTAGCCCCACACACCTGGGGGCTGCAGGCTTTCCTGCTGCCTTCAGCCTCAAAACCACCCTTTCCCACATGGCGTCACGCCAGGCACAAAAATGGCCATATGGCTGGAGATTGGTCCCACGCCCAAAGAGCCAGCAGGGAAAACTATGCCTTGTTCTAAAGCTCTTTGGGAACCGCTTGCGTAGCCCCACACACCTGGGGGCTGCAGGCTTTCCTGCTGCCTTCGGCCTCAAAACCACCCTTTCCCACATGGCGTCATGCCAGGCACAAAAATGGCCATATGTCTGGAGACTGGTCCCACGCCCAAAGAGCCAGCAGGGAAAACTATGCCTTGTTCTAAAGCTCTTTGGGAACCGCTTGCGTAGCCCCACACACCTGGTGGCTGCAGGCTTTCCTGCTGCCTTCAGCCTCAAAACCACCCTTTCCCACTTGGCGACGCGCCAGGCACAAAAATGACCATATGTCTGGAGATTGGTCCGACCCCCAAAGAGACAGCAGGGAAAACTATGCCTTGTTCTAAAGCTCTTTGGGAACCGCTTGCGTAGCCCCACACACCTGGGGGCTGCAGGCTTTCCCGCTCTCTTCAGCCTCAAAGGCACCCTTTCCCACATGGCGCCGCGCCAGGCACAAAAATGACCATATGTCTGGAGATTGGTCCGACCCCCAAAGAGACAGCAGGGAAAACTATGCCTTGTTCTAAAGCTCTTTGGGAACCGCTTGCGTAGCCCCACACACCTGGGGGCTGCAGGCTTTCCTGCTCTCTTCAGCCTCAAAGGCACCCTTTCCCACATGGCGCCACGCCAGGCCCAAAAATGGCCATATGTCTGGAGACTGGTCCCACGCCCAAAGAGCCAGCAGGGAAAACTATGCCTTGTTCTAAAGCTTTTTGGGAACTGCTTGCGTAGCCCCACACACCTGGGGGCTGCAGGCTTTCCTGCTGCCTTCAGCCTCAAAACCACCCTTTCCCACTTGGCGCCACGCCAGGCCCAAAAATGGCCATATGTCTGGAGACTGGTCCCACGCTCAAAGAGCCAGCAGGGAAAACTATGCCTTGTTCTAAAGCTCTTTGGGAACCACTTGCGTAGCCCCACACACCTGGGGGCTGCAGGCTTTTCTGGAACCTGCAGCCTCAAAACCACCCTTTCCCACATGGTGTCACGACAGGCACAAAAATGGCCATATGTCTGGAGGTTGGTCCCACGCCCAAAGAGCCAGCAGGGAAAACTATGCCTTGTTCTAAAGCTCTTTGGGAACCAGTTGCGTAGCCCCACAGACCTGGGGGCTGCAGACTTTCCTGCTGCCTTCAGCCTCAAAACCACCCTTTCCCACATGGCGCCGCGCCAGGCCCAAAAATGGCCATATGTCTGGAGGTTGGTCCCACGCTCAAAGAGCCAGCAGGGAAAACTATGCCTTGTTCTAAAGCTCTTTGGGAACCGCTTGCGTGGCCCCAGAGACCTGGGGGCTGCAGACCTTCCTGCTGCCTTCAGCCTCAAAACCACCCTTTCCCACTTGGTGTCACGCCAGGCACAAAAATGGCCATATGTCTGGAGATTGGTCCCACGCCGAAAGAGCCAGCAGGGAAAACTATGCCTTGTTCTAAAGCTCTTTGGGAACCGCTTGCGTAGCCGCACAGACCTGGGGGTTGCAGGCTTTCCTGCAGCCTTCATCCTCAAAACCACCCTTTCCCACTTGGCCCCGCGCGAGGCCCAAAAATGGCCATATGTCTGGAGACTGGTCCCACGCCCAAAGAGCCAGCAGGGAAAACTATGCCTTGTTCTAAAGCTCTTTGGGAACCGCTTGCGTAGCCCCACACACCTGGGGGCTGCAGGCTTTTCTGGCACCTGCAGCCTCAAAACCACCCTTTCCCACATGGCGTCACGCCAGGCACAAAAATGGCCATATGTCTGGAGGTTGGTCACACGCCCAAAGAGCCAGCACGGAAAACTATGCCTTGTTCTAAAGCTCTTTGGGAACGGCTTGCGTAGCCCCACACACCTGGGGGCTGCAGGCTTTCCTGCTCTCTTCAGCCTCAAAACCACCCTTTCCCACTTGGTGTCACGCCAGGCACAAAAATGGCCATATGTCTGGAGATTGGTCCCACGCCCAAAGAGCCAGCAGGGAAAACTATGCCTTGTTCTAAAGCTCTTTGGGAACCGCTTGCGTAGCCCCACACACCTGGGGGCTGCAGGCTTTCCTGCTGCGTTCGGCCTCAAAACCACCCTTTCCCACTTGGCCCCCCGCGAGGCCCAAAAATGGCCATATGTCTGGAGACTGGTCCCACGGCCACAGAGCCAGCAGGGAAAACTATGCCTTGTTCTAAAGCTCTTTGGGAACCGCTTGCGTAGCCCCACACACCTGGGGGCTGCAGGCTTTTCTGGCACCTGCAGCCTCAAAACCACCCTTTCCCACATGGCGTCACGCCAGGCAGAAAAATGGCCATATGGCTGGAGATTGTTCCCACGCCGAAAAAGCCAGCAGGGAAAACTATGCCTTGTTCTAAAGCTCTTTGGGAACCGCTTGCGTAGCCCCACACACCTGGGGGCTGCAGGCTTTCCTGCTGCCTTCGGCCTCAAAACCACCCTTTCCCACATGGCGTCACGCCAGGCACAAAAATGGCCATATGTCTGGAGGTTGGTCCCACGCCCAAAGAGCCAGCAGGGAAAACTATGCCTTGTTCTAAAGCTCTTTGGGAACCGCTTGCGTAGCCTCACACACCTGGGGGCTGCAGGCTTTCCTGCTGCCTTCAGCCTCAAAACCACCCTTTCCCACTTGGCCCCGTGCCAGGCACAACAATGACCATATGTCTGGAGATTGGTCCGACCCCCAAAGAGACAGCAGGGAAAACTATTCCTTGTTCTAAAGCTCTTTGGGAACCGCTTTCGTAGCCCCACACACCTGGGGGCTGCAGGCTTTCCTGCTCTCTTCAGCCTCAAAGGCACCCTTTCCCACTTGGCGCAACGCCAGGCCCAAAAATGGCCATATATCTGGAGACTGGTCCCACGCTCAAAGAGCCAGCAGGGAAAACTATGCCTTGTTCTAAAACTCTTTGGGAACCGCTTGCGTAGCCCCACACACCTGGGGGCTGCAGGCTTTTCTGGCACCTGCAGCCTCAAAACCACCCTTTCCCACATGGCGTCACGCCAGGCAGAAAAATGGCCATATGTCTGGAGATTGGTCCCACACCCAAAGAGCCAGCAGGGAAAACTATGCCTTGTTCTAAAGCTCTTTGGGAACCGCTTGCGTAGCCCCACACACCTGGGGGCTGCAGGCTTTCCTGCTGCCTTCGGCCTCAAAACCACCCTTTCCCACATGGCGTCACGCCAGGCCCAAAAATGGCCATATGTCTGGAGATTGGTCCCACGCCCAAAGAGCCAGCAGGGAAAACTATGCCTTGTTCTAAAGCTCTTTGGGAACCGCTTGCGTAGCCCCACAGACCTGGGGGCTGCAGGCTTTCCTGCTGCCTTCAGCCTCAAAACCACCCTTTCCCACTTGGTGTCACGCCAGGCACAAAAATGGCCATATGTCTGGAGATTGGTCCCACGCCGAAAGAGCCAGCAGGGAAAACTATGCCTTGTTCTAAAGCTCTTTGGGAACCGCTTGCGTAGCCCCACAGACCTGGGGGCTGCAGGCTTTCCTGCTCTCTTCAGCCTCAGAGGCACCCTTTCCCACTTGGTGCCACGCCAGGCCCAATAATGGCCATATGTCTGGAGACTGGTCCCACGCCCAAAGAGCCAGCAGGGAAAACTATGCCTTCTTCTAAAGCTCTTTGGGAACCACTTGCGTAGCCCCACACACCTGGGGGCTGCAGGCTCTCCTGCTGCCTTCAGCCTCAAAACCACCCTTTCCCACTTGGCGCCGCGCCAGGCACAAATATGGCCATATGTCTGGAGGTTGGTCCCACGCCCAAAGAGCCAGCAGGGAAAACTATGCCTTGTTCTAAAGCTATTTGGGAACCGCTTGAGTAGCCCCACACACCTGGGGGCTGCAGGCTTTCCTGCTGCCTTCAGCCTCAAAGGCACCCTTTCCCACTTGGTGCCGCGCCAGGCTCAAAAATGGCCATATGTCTGGAGGTTGGTCCCACGCCCAAAGAGCCAGCAGGGAAAACTATGCCTTGTTCTAAAGCTCTTTGAGAACCGCTTGCGTAGCCTCACACACCTGGGGGCTGCAGGCTTTCCTGCTCTCTTCAGCCTCAAAGGCACCCTTTCCCACTTGGTGCCGCGCCAGGCACAAAAATGGCCATATGGCTGGAGACTGGTCCCACGCCCAAAGAGCCAGCAGGGAAAACTATGCCTTGTTCTAAAGCTCTTTGGGAACTGCTTGCGTAGCCCCACACACCTGGGGGCTGCAGGCTTTCCTGCTGCCTTCAGCCTCAAAACCACCCTTTCCCACTTGGCGCTGCGCGAGGCCCAAAAATGGCCATATGTCTGGAGACTGGTCCCACGCTCAAAGAGCCAGCAGGGAAAACTATGCCTTGTTCTAAAGCTCTTTGGGAACCGCTTGCGTGGCCCCACAGACCTGGGGGGTGCAGGCTTTCCTGCTGCCTTCAGCCTCAAAACCACCCTTTCCCACTTGGCGCCGCGCCAGGCAAAAAAATGGCCATATGGCTGGAGATTGGTCCCACGCCCAAAGAGCCAGCAGGGAAAACTATGCCTTGTTCTAAAGCTCTTTGGGAACCGCTTGCGTGGCCCCACAGACCTGGGGGATGCAGGCTTTCCTGCTGCCTTCAGCCTCAAAACCACCCTTTCCCACTTGGCGTCGCGCCAGGCACAAAAATGGCTATATTTCTGGAGACTGGTCCCACGCCGAAAGAGCCAGCAGGGAAAACTGTGCCTTGTACTAAAGCTCTTTGGGAACCGCTTGCGTGGCCCCACACACCTGCGGGCTGCAGACTTTCCTGCTGCCTTCAGCCTCAAAACCACCCTTTCCCACTTGGCGTCGTGCCAGGCACAAAAATGGTCATATGTCTGGAGATTGGTCCCACGCCCAAAGAGACAGCAGGGAAAACTATGCCTTGTTCTAAAGCTCTTTGGGAACGGCTTGCGTAGCCCCACACACCTGGGGGCTGCAGGCTTTCCTGCTGCCTTCAGCCTCAGAGGCACCCTTTCCCACTTGGTGCCGCGCCAGGCCCAAAAATGGCCATATGTCTGGAGATTGGTCCCACGCCCAAAGAGCCAGCAGGGAAAACTATGCCTTGTTCTAAAGCTCTTTGGGAACGGCTTGCGTAGCCCCACAGACCTTGGGGCTGCAAGCTCTCCTGCTGCCTTCAGCCTCAAAACCACCCTTTCCCACTTGGCGCCGCGCCAGGCCCAAAAATGGCCATATGTCTGGAGACTGGTCCCACGCCCAAAGAGCCAGCAGGGAAAACTATGCCTTGTTCTAAAGCTCTTTGGGAACGGCTTGCGTAGCCCCACACACCTGGGGGCTGCAGGCTTTCCTGCTGCCTTCAGCCTCAGAGGCACCCTTTCCCACTTGGTGCCGCGCCAGGCCCAAAAATGGCCATATGTCTGGAGATTGGTCCCACGCCCAAAGAGCCAGCAGGGAAAACTATGCCTTGTTCTAAAGCTCTTTGGGAACGGCTTGCGTAGCCCCACAGACCTTGGGGCTGCAAGCTCTCCTGCTGCCTTCAGCCTCAAAACCACCCTTTCCCACTTGGCGCCGCGCCAGGCCCAAAAATGGCCATATGTCTGGAGACTGGTCCCACGCCCAAAGAGCCAGCAGGGAAAACTATGCCTTGTTCTAAAGCTCTTTGGGAACCGCTTGTGTAGCCCCACACACCTGGGGGCTGCAGGCTTTCCTGCTGCCTTCAGCCTCAAAACCACCCTTTCCCACTTGGTGTCACGCCAGGCCCAAAAATGGCCATATGTCTGGAGACTGGTCCCACGCCCAAAGAGCCAGCAGGGAAAACTATGCCTTGTTCTAAAGCTCTTTGGGAACCTCTTGCGTAGCCCCACACACCTGGGGGCTGCAGGCTTTCCTGCTGCCTTCAGCCTCAAAACCACCCTTTCCCACTTGGCTTCGCTCCAGGCACAAAAATGGCCATATGTCTGGAGACTGGTCCCACGCCCAAAGAGCCAGCAGGGAAAACTATGCCTTGTTCTAAAGCTCTTTGGGAACCGCTTGCGTAGCCCCACACACCTGGGGGCTGCAGGCTTTCCTGCTGCCTTCAGCCTCAAAACCACCCTTTCCCACTTGGCCCCGCGCCAGGCCCAAAAATGGCCATATGTCTGGAGATTGGTCCCACGCCCAAAGAGCCAGCAGGGAAAACTATGCCTTGTTCTAAAGCTCTTTGGGAACCGCTTGCGTAGCCCCACACACCTGGGGGCTGCAGGCTTTCCTGCTGCCTTCAGCCTCAAAACCACCCTTTCCCACTTGGTGTCACGCCAGGCACAAAAATGGCCATATGTCTGGAGACTGGTCCCACGCCGAAAGAGCCAGCAGGGAAAACTATGCCTTGTTCTAAAGCTCTTTGGGAACCGCTTGCGTGGCCCCACAGACCTGGGGGGTGCAGGCTTTCCTGCTGCCTTCAGCCTGAAAACCACCCTTTCCCACTTGGCGTCGCGCCAGGCACAAAAATGGCTATATTTCTGGAGACTGGTCCCACGCCGAAAGAGCCAGCAGGGAAAACAATGCCTTGTTCTAAAGCTCTTTGGGAACTGCTTGCGTGGCTCCACACACCTGCGGGCTGCAGACTTTCCTGCTGCCTTCAGCCTCAAAACCACCCTTTCCCACATGGCGTCGTGCCAGGCACAAAAATGGTCATATGTCTGGAGATTGGTCCCACGCCCAAAGAGCCAGCAGGGAAAACTATGCCTTGTTCTAAAGCTCTTTGGGAATGGCTTGCGTAGCCCCACACACCTGGGGGCTGCAGGCTTTCCTGCTGCCTTCAGCCTCAGAGGCACCCTTTCCCACTTGGTGCCGCGCCAAGCCCAAAAATGGCCATATGTCTGGAGATTGGTCCCACGCCCAAAGAGCCAGCAGGGAAAACTATGCCTTGTTCTAAAGCTCTTTGGGAACCGCTTGCGTAGCCCCACAGACCTTGGGGCTGCAAGCTCTCCTGCTGCCTTCAGCCTCAAAACCACCCTTTCCCACTTGGCGCCGCGCCAGGCCCAAAAATGGCCATATGTCTGGAGACAGGTCCCACGCCCAAAGAGCCAGCAGGGAAAACTATGCCTTGTTCTAAAGCTCTTTGGGAACCGCTTGCGTAGCCCCACACACCTGGGGGCTGCAGGCTTTCCTGCTGCCTTCAGCCTCAAAACCACCCTTTCCCACTTGGCGCTGCGCCAGGCACAAAAATGGCCATATGTCTGGAGGTTGGTCCCACGCCCAAAGAGCCAGCAGGGAAAACTATGCCTTGTTCTAAAGCTCTTTGGGAACCACTTGCGTAGCCCCACACACCTGGGGGCTGCAGGCTTTCCTGCTGCCTTCAGCCTCAAAAACACCCTTTCCCACTTGGCGCCGCGCCAGGCACAAAAATGGCCATATGTCTGGAGACTGGTCCCACGCCCAAAGAGCCAGCAGGGAAAACTATGCCTTGTTCTAAAGCTCTTTGGGAACCTCTTGCGTAGCCCCACACACCTGGGGGCTGCAGGCTTTCCTGCTGCCTTCAGCCTCAAAAACACCCTTTCCCACTTGGCCCCGCGCCAGGCCCAAAAATGGCCATATGTCTGGAGATTGGTCCCACGCCCAAAGAGCCAGCAGGGAAAACTATGCCTTGTTCTAAAGCTCTTTGGGAACGGCTTGCGTAGCCCCACACACCTGGGGGCTGCAGGCTTTCCTGCTGCCTTCAGCCTCAAAGGCACCCTTTCCCACTTGGCGCCACACCAGGCCCAAAAATGGCCATATGTCTGGAGATTGGTCCCACGCCCAAAGAGCCAGCAGGGAAAACTGTGCCTTGTACTAAAGCTCTTTGGGAACCGCTTGCGTAGCCCCACACACCTGGGGGCTGCAGACTTTCCTGCTGCCTTCAGCCTCAAAACCACCCTTTCCCACATGGTGTCACGACAGGCACAAAAATGGCCATATGTGTGGAGATTGGTCCCACGCCCAAAGAGCCAGCAGGGAAAACTATGCCTTGTTCTAAAGCTCTTTGGGAACCGCTTGCGTAGCCCCACACACCTGGGGCTACAGGCTTTCCTGCTGCCTTCAGCCTCAAAACCACCCTTTCCCACTTGGCGCCGCGCCAGGCACAAAAATGGCCATATGTCTGGAGGTTGGTCCCACGCCCAAAGAGCCAGCAGGGAAAACTATGCCTTGTTCTAAAGCTCTTTGGAAACCACTTGCGTAGCCCCACAGACCTGGGGGCTGCAGGCTTTCTTGCTGCCTTCAGCCTCAAAACCACGCTTTCCCACTTGGCCCCGCGCCAGGCCCAAAAATGGCCATATGTCTGGAGGTTGGTCACACGCTCAAAGAGCCAGCAGGGAAAACTATGCCTTGTTCTAAAGCTCTTTGGGAACCGCTTGTGTAGCCCCACACACCTGGGGGCTACAGGCTTTCCTGCTGCCTTCAGCCTCAAAACCACCCTTTCCCACTTGGCGCCGCGCCAGGCCCAAAAATGGCCATATGTCTGGAGCTTGGTCCCACGCCCAAAGAGCCAGCAGGGAAAACTATGCCTTGTTCTAAAGCTCTTTGGGAACCGCTTGCGTAGCCCCACAGACCTGGGGGGTGCAGGCTTTCCTGCTGCCTTCAGCCTCAAAACCACCCTTTCCCACTTGGCCCCGCGCCAGGACCCAAAATGGCCATATGTCTGGAGACTGGTCCCACGCCCAAAGAGCCGGCAGGGAAAACTATGCCTTGTTCTAAAGCTCTTTGGGAACCGCTTGCGTAGGCCCACACACCTGGGGGCTGCAGGCTTTCCTGCTGCCTTCAGCCTCAAAACCACCCTTTCCCACTTGGCGCCGCGCCAGGCCCAAAAATGGCCATATGTCTGGAGATTGGTCCCACGCCGAAAGAGCCAGCAGGGAAAACTATGCCTTGTTCTAAAGCTCTTTGGGAACCGCTTGCGTAGCCCCACACACCTGGGGGCTGCAGGCTTTCCTGCTCTCTTCAGCCTCAGAGGCACCCTTTCCCACTTGGTGCCGCGCCAGGCCCAAAAATGGCCATATGTCTGGAGACTGGTCCCACGCCCAAAGAGCCAGGAGGGAAAAC
Organism: Chroicocephalus ridibundus; assembly: GCF_963924245.1. NCBI lineage: Eukaryota > Metazoa > Chordata > Aves > Charadriiformes > Laridae > Chroicocephalus > Chroicocephalus ridibundus. The sequence continues at coordinate 256,167 of NW_026961748.1, forward strand.
TATGCCTTGTTCTAAAGCTCTTTGGGAACCGCTTGCGTAGCCCCACACACCTGGGGGCTGCAGGCTTTCCTGCTGCCTTCAGCCTCAAAACCACCCTTTCCCACTTGGCTCCGCGCCAGGCCCAGAAATGGCCATATGTCTGGAGACTGGTCCCACGCCCAAAGAGACAGCAGGGAAAACTATGCCTTGTTCTAAAGCTCTTTGGGAACCGCTTGCGTGGCCCCACACACCTGGGGGCTGCAGGCTTTCCTGCTGCCTTCAGCCTCAAAACAACCCTGTCCCACTTGGCGTCGCGCCAGGCACAAAAATGGCTATTTTTCTGGAGACTGGTCCCACGCCGAAAGAGCCAGCAGGGAAAACTATGCCTTGTTCTAAAGCTCTTTGGGAACCGCTTGCGTGGCCCCACTGACCTGCGGGCTGCAGACTTTCCTGCTGCCTTCAGCCTCAAAACCACCCTTTCCCACTTGGCGTCGCGCCAGGCACAAAAATGGCCATATGTCTGGAGATTGGTCCCACGCCCAAAGAGCCAGCAGGGAAAACTATGCCTTGTTCTAAAGCTCTTTGGGAACCGCTTGCGTAGCCCCACAGACCTGGGGCTGCAGGCTTTCCTGCTGCCTTCAGCCTCAAAACCACCCTTTCCCACTTGGCGCCGCGGCAGGCCCAGAAACGGCCATATGTCTGGAGATTGGTCCCACGCCCAAAGAGCCAGCAGGGAAAACTATGCCTTGTTCTAAAGCTCTTTGGGAACCGCTTGCGTAGTCGCACACACCTGGGGGCTGCAGGCTTTCCTGCTGCCTTCAGCCTCAAAACCACCCTTTCCCACTTGGCCCCGCGCCAGGCCCAAAAATGGCCATATGTCTGGAGACTGGTCCCACGCCCAAAGAGTCAGCAGGGAAAACTATGCCTTGTTTAAAAGCTCTTAGGGAACCGCTTGCGTAGCCCCACACACCTGGGGGCTGCAGGCTTTCCTACTGCCTTCAGCCTCAAAACCACCCTTTCCCACTTGGCATCGCGCCAGGCACAAAAATGGCCATATGTCTGGAGATTGGTCCCACGCCCAAAGAGCCAGCAGGGAAAACTATGCCTTGTTCTAAAGCTTTTTGGGAACCGCTTGCATAGCCCCACACACCTGGGGGCTGCAGGCTTTCCTGCTCTCTTCAGCCTCAGAGGCACCCTTTCCCACTTGGTGCCGCGCCAGGCCCAAAAATGGCCATATGTCTGGAGATTGGTCCCACGCCCAAAGAGCCAGCAGGGAAAACTATGCCTTGTTCTAAAGCTCTTTGGGAACCGCTTGCGTAGCCCCACAGACCTTGGGGCTGCAAGCTCTCCTGCTGCCTTCAGCCTCAAAACCACCCTTTCCCACTTAGCCCAGCGCCAGGCACAAAAATGGCTATATTTCTGGAGACTGGTCCCACGCCCAAAGAGCCAGCAGGGAAAACTATGCCTTGTTCTAAAGCTCTTTGGGAACCGCTTGCTTGGCCCCACAGACCTACGGGCTGCAGACTTTCCTGCTGCCTTCAGCCTCAAAACCACCCTTTCCCACTTGGCGTCGCACCAGGCACAAAAATGGCCATAAGTCTGGAGATTGGTCCCACGCCCAAAGAGCCAGCAGGGAAAACTATGCCTTGTTCTAAAGCTCTTTGGGAACCGCTTGCGTAGCCCCACACACCTGGGGGCTGCAGGCTTTCCTGCTGCCTTCAGCCTCAAAGGCACGCTTTCCCACTTGGTGCCGCGCCAGGCTCAAAAATGGCCATATGTCTGGAGGTTGGTCCCACGCCCAAAGAGCCAGCAGGGAAAACTATGCCTTGTTCTAAAGCTCTTTGAGAACCGCTTGCGTAGCCCCACACACCTGGGGGCTGCAGGCTTTCCTGCTCTCTTCAGCCTCAAAGGCACCCTTTCACACTTGGTGACGCGCCAGGCCCAAAAATGGCCACATGTCTGGAGACTGGTCCCACGCCCAAAGAGCCAGCAGGGAAAACTATGCCTTGTTCTAAAGCTCTTTGGGAACTGCTTGCGTAGCCCCACACACCTGGGGGCTGCAGGCTTTCCTGCTGCCTTCAGCCTCAAAACCACCCTTTCCCACTTGGCGCTGCGCGAGGCCCAAAAATGGCCATATGTCTGGAGACTGGTCCCACGCCCAAAGAGCCAGCAGGGAAAACTATGCCTTGTTCTAAAGCTCTTTGGGAACCGCTTGCGTGGCCCCACAGACCTGGGGGGTGCAGGCTTTCCTGCTGCCTTCAGCCTCAAAACCACCCTTTCCCACTTGGCGCCGCGCCAGGCACAAAAATGGTCATATGGCTGGAGATTGGTCCCACGCCCAAAGAGCCAGCAGGGAAAACTATGCCTTGTTCTAAAGCTCTTTGGGAACCGCTTGCGTGGCCCCACAGACCTGGGGGATGCAGACTTTTCTGCTGCCTTCAGCCTCAAAACCACCCTTTCCCACTTGGCGTCGCACCAGGCACAAAAATGGCTATATTTCTGGAGACTGGTCCCACGCCGAAAGAGCCAGCAGGGAAAACTGTGCCTTGTACTAAAGCTCTTTGGGAACCGCTTGCGTGGCCCCACACACCTGAGGGCTGCAGACTTTCCTGCTGCCTTCAGCCTCAAAACCACCCTTTCCCACTTGGCGCCGCGCCAGGCACAAATATGGCCATATGTCTGGAGATTGGTCCCACGCCCAAAGAGCCAGCAGGGAAAACTATGCCTTGTTCTAAAGCTCTTTGGGAACGGCTTGCGTAGCCCCACACACCTGGGGGCTGCAGGCTTTCCTGCTGCCTTCAGCCTCAGAGGCACCCTTTCCCACTTGGTGCCGCGCCAGGCCCAAAAATGGCCATATGTCTGGAGATTGGTCCCACGCCCAAAGAGCCAGCAGGGAAAACTATGCCTTGTTCTAAAGCTCTTTGGGAACGGCTTGCGTAGCCCCACAGACCTTGGGGCTGCAAGCTCTCCTGCTGCCTTCAGCCTCAAAACCACCCTTTCCCACTTGGCGCCGCGCCAGGCCCAAAAATGGCCATATGTCTGGAGACTGGTCCCACGCCCAAAGAGCCAGCAGGGAAAACTATGCCTTGTTCTAAAGCTCTTTGGGAACCGCTTGCGTAGCCCCACACACCTGGGGGCTGCAGGCTTTCCTGCTGCCTTCAGCCTCAAAACCACCCTTTCCCACTTGGCGCCGCGCCAGGCCCAAAAATGGCCATATGTCTGGAGACTGGTCCCACGCCCAAAGAGCCAGCAGGGAAAACTATGCCTTGTTCTAAAGCTCTTTGGGAACCTCTTGCGTAGCCCCACACACCTGGGGGCTGCAGGCTTTCCTGCTGCCTTCAGCCTCAAAACCACCCTTTCCCACTTGGCTTCGCTCCAGGCACAAAAATGGCCATATGTCTGGAGACTGGTCCCACGCCCAAAGAGCCAGCAGGGAAAACTATGCCTTGTTCTAAAGCTCTTTGGGAACCGCTTGCGTAGCCCCACACACCTGGGGGCTGCAGGCTTTCCTACTGCCTTCGGCCTCAAAACCACCCTTTCCCACTTGGCCCCGCGCCAGGCCCAAAAGTGGCCATATGTCTGGAGACTGGTCCCACGCCCAAAGAGCCAGCAGGGAAAACTATGCCTTGTTCTAAAGCTCTTTGGGAACCGCTTGCGTAGCCCCACACACCTGGGGGCTGCAGGCTTTCCTGCTGCCTTCAGCCTCAAAACCACCCTTTCCCACTTGGTGTCACGCCAGGCACAAAAATGGCCATATGTCTGGAGACTGGTCCCACGCCCAAAGAGCCAGCAGGGAAAACTATGCCTTGTTCTAAAGCTCTTTGGGAACCGCTTGCGTGGCCCCACAGACCTGGGGGGTGCAGGCTTTCCTGCTGCCTTCAGCCTGAAAACCACCCTTTCCCACTTGGCGTCGCGCCAGGCACAAAAATGGCTATATTTCTGGAGACTGGTCCCACGCCGAAAGAGCCAGCAGGGAAAACAATGCCTTGTTCTAAAGCTCTTTGGGAACTGCTTGCGTAGCCCCACACACCTGGGGGCTGCAGGCTTTCCTGCTGCCTTCAGCCTCAAAACCACCCTTTCCCACTTGGTGTCACGCTAGGCACAAAAATGGCCATATGTCTGGAGACTGGTCCCACGCCCAAAGAGCCAGCAGGGAAAACTATGCCTTGTTCTAAAGCTCTTTGGGAATGGCTTGCGTAGCCCCACACACCTGGGGGCTGCAGGCTTTCCTGCTGCCTTCAGCCTCAGAGGCACCCTTTCCCACTTGGTGCCGCGCCAGGCCCAAAAATGGCCATATGTCTGGAGATTGGTCCCACGCCCAAAGAGCCAGCAGGGAAAACTATGCCTTGTTCTAAAGCTCTTTGGGAACCGCTTGCGTAGCCCCACACACCTGGGGGCTGCAGGCTTTCCTGCTGCCTTCAGCCTCAAAACCACCCTTTCCCACTTGGCGCTGCGCCAGGCACAAAAATGGCCATATGTCTGGAGGTTGGTCCCACGCCCAAAGAGCCAGCAGGGAAAACTATGCCTTGTTCTAAAGCTCTTTGGGAACGGCTTGCGTAGCCCCACACACCTGGGGGCTGCAGGCTTTCCTGCTGCCTTCAGCCTCAAAGGCACCCTTTCCCACTTGGCGCCACACCAGGCCCAAAAATGGCCATATGTCTGGAGATTGGTCCCACGCCCAAAGAGCCAGCAGGGAAAACTATGCCTTGTTCTAAAGCTCTTTGGGAACCGCTTGCGTAGCCCCACACACCTGGGGGCTGCAGGCTTTCCTGCTGCCTTCAGCCTCAAAACCACCCTTTCCCACATGGTGTCACGACAGGCACAAAAATGGCCATATGTGTGGAGATTGGTCCCACGCCCAAAGAGCCAGCAGGGAAAACTATGCCTTGTTCTAAAGCTCTTTGGGAACCGCTTGCGTAGCCCCACACACCTGGGGGCTGCAGGCTTTCTTGCTGCCTTCAGCCTCAAAACCACCCTTTCCCACTTGGCCCCGCGCCAGGCCCAAAAATGGCCATATGTCTGGAGGTTGGTCACACGCTCAAAGAGCCAGCAGGGAAAACTATGCCTTGTTCTAAAGCTCTTTGGGAACCGCTTGTGTAGCCCCACACACCTGGGGGCTGCAGGCTTTCCTGCTGCCTTCAGCCTCAAAACCACCCTTTCCCACTTCGCGCCGCGCCAGGCCCAAAAATGGCCATATGTCTGGAGACTGGTCCCACGCCCAAAGAGCCAGCAGGGAAAACTATGCCTTGTTCTAAAGCTCTTTGGGAACCGCTTGCGTAGCCCCACAGACCAGGGGGGTGCAGGCTTTCCTGCTGCCTTCAGCCTCAAAACCACCCTTTCCCACTTGGCGCCGCGCCAGGCCCAAAAATGGCCATATGTCTGGAGATTGGTCCCACGCCCAAAGAGCCAGCAGGGAAAACTATGCCTTGTTCTAAAGCTCTTTGGGAACCGCTTGCGTAGCCCCACACACCTGGGGGCTGCAGGCTTTCCTGCTGCCTTCAGCCTCAAAACCACCCTTTCCCACTTGGCCCCGCGCCAGGACCCAAAATGGCCATATGTCTGGAGACTGGTCCCACGCCCAAAGAGCCAGCAGGGAAAACTATGCCTTGTTCTAAAGCTCTTTGGGAACCGCTTGCGTAGGCCCACAGACCTGGGGGCTGCAGGCTTTCCTCCTGCCTTCAGCCTCAAAACCACCCTTTCCCACTTGGCGCCGCGCCAGGCCCAAAAATGGCCATATGTCTGGAGATTGGTCCCACGCCGAAAGAGCCAGCAGGGAAAACTATGCCTTGTTCTAAAGCTCTTTGGGAACCGCTTGCGTAGCCCCACACACCTGGGGGCTGCAGGCTTTCCTGCTGCCTTCAGCCTCAAAACCACCCTTTCCCACTTGGCGCCGCACCAGGCCCAAAAATGGCCATATGTCTGGAGACTGGTCCCACGCCCAAAGAGCCAGGAGGGAAAACTATGCCTTGTTCTAAAGCTCTTTGGGAACCGCTTGCGTAGCCCCACACACCTGGGGGCTGCAGGCTTTCCTGCTGCCTTCAGCCTCAAAACCACCCTTTCCCACTTGGCTCCGCGCCAGGCCCAAAAATGGCCATATGTCTGGAGACTGGTCCCACGCCCAAAGAGACAGCAGGGAAAACTATGCCTTGTTCTAAAGCTCTTTGGGAACCGCTTGCGTGGCCCCACACACCTGGGGGCTGCAGGCTTTCCTGCTGCCTTCAGCCTCAAAACAACCCTGTCCCACTTGGCGTAGCGCCAGGCACAAAAATGGCTATTTTTCTGGAGACTGGTCCCACGCCGAAAGAGCCAGTAGGGAAAACTATGCCTTGTTCTAATGCTCTTTGGGAACCGCTTGCGTGGCCCCACAGACCTGCGGGCTGCAGACTTTCCTGCTGCCTTCAGCCTCAAAACCACCCTTTCCCACTTGGCATCGCGCCAGGCACAAAAATGGCCATATGTCTGGAGATTGGTCCCACGCCCAAAGAGCCAGCAGGGAAAACTATGCCTTGTTCTAAAGCTTTTTGGGAACCGCTTGCATAGCCCCACACACCTGGGGGCTGCAGGCTTTCCTGCTCTCTTCAGCCTCAGAGGCACCCTTTCCCACTTGGTGCCGCGCCAGGCCCAAAAATGGCCATATGTCTGGAGATTGGTCCCACGCCCAAAGAGCCAGCAGGGAAAACTATGCCTTGTTCTAAAGCTCTTTGGGAACCGCTTGCGTAGCCGCACAGACCTGGGGGCTGCAGGCTTTCCTGCTGCCTTCAGCCTCAAAACCACCCTTTCCCACTTGGCATCGCGCCAGGCACAAAAATGGCCATATGTCTGGAGATTGGTCCCACGCCCAAAGAGCCAGCAGGGAAAACTATGCCTTGTTCTAAAGCTTTTTGGGAACCGCTTGCATAGCCCCACACACCTGGGGGCTGCAGGCTTTCCTGCTCTCTTCAGCCTCAGAGGCACCCTTTCCCACTTGGTGCCGCGCCAGGCCCAAAAATGGCCATATGTCTGGAGATTGGTCCCACGCCCAAAGAGCCAGCAGGGAAAACTATGCCTTGTTCTAAAGCTCTTTGGGAACCGCTTGCGTAGCCCCACAGACCTGGGGCTGCAGGCTTTCCTGCTGCCTTCAGCCTCAAAACCACCCTTTCCCACTTGGCGCCGCGCCAGGCCCAGAAACGGCCATATGTCTGGAGATTGGTCCCACGCCCAAAGAGCCAGCAGGGAAAACTATGCCTTGTTCTAAAGCTCTTTGGGAACCGCTTGCGTAGCCGCACAGACCTGGGGGCTGCAGGCTTTCCTGCTGCCTTCAGCCTCAAAACCACCCTTTCCCACTTGGCCCCGCGCCAGGCCCAAAAATGGCCATATGTCTGGAGACTGGTCCCACGCCCAAAGAGTCAGCAGGAAAAACTATGCCTTGTTTAAAAGCTCTTTGGGAACCGCTTGCGTAGCCCCACACACCTGGGGGCTGCAGGCTTTCCTACTGCCTTCAGCCTCAAAACCACCCTTTCCCACTTGGCATCGCGCCAGGCACAAAAATGGCCATATGTCTGGAGATTGGTCCCACGCCCAAAGAGCCAGCAGGGAAAACTATGCCTTGTTCTAAAGCTTTTTGGGAACCGCTTGCATAGCCCCACAGACCTGGGGGCTGCAGGCTTTCCTGCTGCCTTCAGCCTCAAAACCACCCTTTCCCACTTGGTGCCGCGCCAGGCCCAAAAATGGCCATATGTCTGGAGATTGGTCCCACGCCCAAAGAGCCAGCAGGGAAAACTATGCCTTGTTCTAAAGCTCTTTGGGAACCGCTTGCGTAGCCCCACAGACCTTGGGGCTGCAAGCTCTCCTGCTGCCTTCAGCCTCAAAACCACCCTTTCCCACATGGCGCCGCGCCAGGCCCAAAAATGGCCATATGTCTGGAGACTGGTCCCACGCCCAAAGAGCCAGCAGGGAAAACTATGCCTTGTTCTAAAGCTCTTTGGGAACCGCTTGCGTAGCCCCACACACCTGGGGGCTGCAGGCTTTCCTGCTGCCTTCAGCCTCAAAGGCACCCTTTCCCACTTGGTGCCGCGCCAGGCTCAAAAATGGCCATATGTCTGGAGGTTGGTCTCACGCCCAAAGAGCCAGCAGGGAAAACTATGCCTTGTTCTAAAGCTCTTTGGGAACCGCTTGCGTGGCCCCACAGACCTGGGGGGTGCAGGCTTTCCTGCTGCCTTCAGCCTCAAAACCACCCTTTCCCACATGGCGCCGCGCCAGGCACAAAAATGGCCATATGGCTGGAGATTGGTCCCACGCCCAAAGAGCCAGCAGGGAAAACTATGCCTTGTTCTAAAGCTCTTTGGGAACCGCTTGCGTGGCCCCACAGACCTGGGGGATGCAGGCTTTCCTGCTGCCTTCAGCCTCAAAACCACCCTTTCCCACTTGGCGTCGCGACAGGCACAAAAATGGCTATATTTCTGGAGACTGGTCCCACGCCGAAAGAGCCAGCAGGGAAAACTATGCCTTGTACTAAAGCTCTTTGGGAACCGCTTGCGTGGCCCCACACACCTGCGGGCTGCAGACTTTCCTGCTGCCTTCAGCCTCAAAACCACCCTTTCCCACTTGGCGTCGTGCCAGGCACAAAAATGGTCATATGTCTGGAGATTGGTCCCACGCCCAAAGAGACAGCAGGGAAAACTATGCCTTGTTCTAAAGCTCTTTGGGAACGGCTTGCGTAGCCCCACACACCTGGGGGCTGCAGGCTTTCCTGCTGCCTTCAGCCTCAGAGGCACCCTTTCCCACTTGGTGCCGCGCCAGGCCCAAAAATGGCCATATGTCTGGAGATTGGTCCCACGCCCAAAGAGCCAGCAGGGAAAACTATGCCTTGTTCTAAAGCTCTTTGGGAACGGCTTGCGTAGCCCCACAGACCTTGGGGCTGCAAGCTCTCCTGCTGCCTTCAGCCTCAAAACAACCCTTTCCCACTTGGCGCCGCGCCAGGCCCAAAAATGGCCATATCTCTGGAGACTGGTCCCACGCCCAAAGAGCCAGCAGGGAAAACTATGCCTTGTTCTAAAGCTCTTTGGGAACCGCTTGCGTAGCCCCACACACCTGGGGGCTGCAGGCCTTCCTGCTGCCTTCAGCCTCAAAACCACCCTTTCCCACTTGGCGCCGCGCCAGGCCCAAAAATGGCCATATGTCTGGAGACTGGTCCCACGCCCAAAGAGCCAGCAGGGAAAACTATGCCTTGTTCTAAAGCTCTTTGGGAACCTCTTGCGTAGCCCCACACACCTGGGGGCTGCAGGCTTTCCTGCTGCCTTCAGCCTCAAAACCACCCTTTCCCACTTGGCTTCGCTCCAGGCACAAAAATGGCCATATGTCTGGAGACTGGTCCCACGCCCAAAGAGCCAGCAGGGAAAACTATGCCTTGTTCTAAAGCTCTTTGGGAACCGCTTGCGTAGCCCCACACACCTGGGGGCTGCAGGCTTTCCTACTGCCTTCGGCCTCAAAACCACCCTTTCCCACTTGGCCCCGCGCCAGGCCCAAAAATGGCCATATGTCTGGAGATTGGTCCCACGCCCAAAGAGCCAGCAGGGAAAACTATGCCTTGTTCTAAAGCTCTTTGGGAACCGCTTGCGTAGCCCCACACACCTGGGGGCTGCAGGCTTTCCTGCTGCCTTCAGCCTCAAAACCACCCTTTCCCACTTGGTGTCACGCCAGGCACAAAAATGGCCATATGTCTGGAGACTGGTCCCACGCCCAAAGAGCCAGCAGGGAAAACTATGCCTTGTTCTAAAGCTCTTTGGGAACCGCTTCTGTGGCCCCACAGACCTGGGGGGTGCAGGCTTTCCTGCTGCCTTCAGCCTCAAAACCACCCTTTCCCACTTGGCGTCGCGCCAGGCACAAAAATGGCTATATTTCTGGAGACTGGTAACACGCCGAAAGAGCCAGCAGGGAAAACTATGCCTTGTTCTAAAGCTCTTTGGGAACCGCTTGCGTGGCCCCACACACCTGCGGGCTGCAGACTTTCCTGCTGCCTTCAGCCTCAAAACCACCCTTTCCCACTTGGCGTCGAGCCAGGCACAAAAATGGTCATATGTCTGGAGATTGGTCCCACGCCCAAAGAGCCAGCAGGGAAAACTATGCCTTGTTCTAAAGCTCTTTGGGAATGGCTTGCGTAGCCCCACACACCTGGGGGCTGCAGGCTTTCCTGCTGCCTTCAGCCTCAAAACCACCCTTTCCCACTTGGTGCCGCGCCAGGCCCAAAAATGGCCATATGTCTGGAGATTGGTCCCACGCCCAAAGAGCCAGCAGGGAAAACTATGCCTTGTTCTAAAGCTCTTTGGGAACCGCTTGCGTAGCCCCACAGACCTTGGGGCTGCAAGCTCTCCTGCTGCCTTCAGCCTCAAAACCACCCTTTCCCACTTGGCGCCGCGCCAGGCCCAAAAATGGCCATATGTCTGGAGACAGGTCCCACGCCCAAAGAGCCAGCAGGGAAAACTATGCCTTGTTCTAAAGCTCTTTGGGAACCGCTTGCGTAGCCCCACACACCTGGGGGCTGCAGGCTTTCCTGCTGCCTTCAGCCTCAAAACCACCCTTTCCCACTTGGCGCTGCGCCAGGCACAAAAATGGCCATATGTCTGGAGGTTGGTCCCACGCCCAAAGAGCCAGCAGGGAAAACTATGCCTTGTTCTAAAGCTCTTTGGGAACCACTTGCGTAGCCCCACACACCTGGGGGCTGCAGGCTTTCCTGCTGCCTTCAGCCTCAAAAAAAACCCTTTCCCACTTGGCTTCGCTCCAGGCACAAAAATGGCCATATGTCTGGAGACTGGTCCCACGCCCAAAGAGCCAGCAGGGAAAACTATGCCTGGTTCTAAAGCTCTTTGGGAACGGCTTGCGTAGCCCCACACACCTGGGGGCTGCAGGCTTTCCTACTGCCTTCAGACTCAAAACCACCCTTTCCCACTTGGCCCCGCGCCAGGCACAAATATGGCCATATGTCTGGAGATTGGTCCCACGCACAAAGAGACAGCAGGGAAAACTATGCCTTGTTCTAAAGCTCTTTGGGAACGGCTTGCGTAGCCCCACACACCTGGGGGCTGCAGGCTTTCCTGCTGCCTTCAGCCTCAAAGGCACCCTTTCCCAATTGGCGCCACACCAGGCCCAAAAATGGCCATATGTCTGGAGATTGGTCCCACGCCCAAAGAGCCAGCAGGGAAAACTATGCCTTGTTCTAAAGCTCTTTGGGAACCGCTTGCGTAGCCCCACACACCTGGGGGCTGCAGGCTTTCCTGCTGCCTTCAGCCTCAAAACCACCCTTTCCCACATGGCGTCACGCCAGGCCCAAAAATGGCCATATGTCTGGAGACTGGTCCCACGCCCAAAGAGCCAGCAGGGAAAACTATGCCTTGTTCTAAAGCTCTTTGGGAACCGCTTGCGTAGCCCCACAGACCTTGGGGCTGCAAGCTCTCCTGCTGCCTTCAGCCTCAAAACCACCCTTTCCCACTTGGCGCCGCGCCAGGCCCAAAAATGGCCATATGTCTGGAGACTGGTCCCACGCCCAAAGAGCCAGCAGGGAAAACTATGCCTTGTTCTAAAGCTCTTTGGGAACCGCTTGCGTGGCCCCACAGACCTGGGGGCTGCAGACCTTGCTGCTGCCTTCAGCCTCAAAACCACCCTTTCCCACATGGCGTCACGCCAGGCCCAAAAATGGCCATATGTCTGGAGGTTGGTCCCACGCCCAAAGAGCCAGCAGGGAAAACTATGCCTTGTTCTAAAGCTCTTTGGGAACCGCTTGCGTAGCCCCACACACCTGGGGGCTGCAGGCTTTCCTGCTGCCTTCAGCCTCAAAACCACCCTTTCCCACTTGGAACCGCGCCAGGCACAAAAATGGCCATATGGCTGGAGATTGGTCCCACGCCCTAAGAGACAGCAGGGAAAACTATGCCTTGTTCTAAAGCTCTTTGGGAACCGCTTGTGTGGCCCCACAGACCTTGGGGCTGCAGGCTTTCCTGCTGCCTTCAGCCTCAAAACCACCCTGTCCCACTTGGCGTCGCGCCAGGCACAAAAATGGCTATTTTTCTGGAGACTGGTCACACGCCGAAAAAGCCAGCAGGGAAAACTATGCCTTGTACTAAAGCTCTTTGGGAACCGCTTGCGTAGCCCCACACACCTGGGGGCTGCAGGCTTTCCTGCTGCCTTCAGCCTCAAAAACACCCTTTCCCACTTGGCCCCGCGCGAGGCCCAAAAATGGCCATATGTCTGGAGACTGGTCCCACGCCCAAAGAGCCAGCAGGGAAAACTATGCCTTGTTCTAAAGCTCTTTGGGAACGGCTTGCGTAGCCCCACAGACCTGGGGGCTGCAGGCTTTCCTGCTGCCTTCAGCCTCAAAACCACCCTTTCCCACATGGCGTCACGCCAGGCACAAAAATGGCCATATGTCTGGAGGTTGGTCCCACGCCCAAAGAGCCAGCAGGGAAAACTATGCCTTGTTCTAAAGCTCTTTGGGAACCGCTTGCGTAGCCCCACAGACCTGGGGGCTGCAGGCTTTCCTGCTGCCTTCGGCCTCAAAACCACCCTTTCCCACATGGCGTCACGCCAGGCACAAAAATGGCCATATGTCTGGAGACTGGTCCCACGCCCAAAGAGCCAGCAGGGAAAACTATGCCTTGTTCTAAAGCTCTTTGGGAACCGCTTGCGTAGCCCCACACACCTGGGGGCTGCAGGCTTTCCTGCTGCCTTCAGCCTCAAAACCACCCTTTCCCACTTGGCCCCGTGCCAGGCACAAAACTGACCATATGTCTTGAGATTGGTCCGACGCCCAAAGAGCCAGCAGGGAAAACTATGCCTTGTTCTAAAGCTCTTTGGGAACCGCTTGCGTGGCCCCACAGACCTGGGGGCTGCAGGCTTTCCTGCTGCCTTCAGCCTCAAAACCACCCTGTCCCACTTGGCGTCGCGCCAGGCACAAAAATGGCTATTTTTCTGGAGACTGGTCACACGCCGAAAAAGCCAGCAGGGAAAACTATGCCTTGTTCTAAAGCTTTTTGGGAACGGCTTGCGTAGCCCCACACACCTGGGGGCTGCAGGCTTTCTAGCTCTCTTCAGCCTCAAAACCACCCTTTCCCACATGGTGTCACGCCAGGCCCAAAAATGGCCATATGTCTGGAGATTGGTCCCACGCCCAAAGAGCCAGCAGGGAAAACTATGCCTTGTACTAAAGCTCTTTCGGAACCGCTTGCGTAGCCCCACACACCTGGGGGCTGCAGGCTTTCCTGCTGCCTTCAGCCTCAAAAACACCCTTTCCCACTTGGCCCCGCTCCAGGCACAAAAATGGCCATATGTCTGGAGATTGGTCCCACGCCCAAAGAGCCAGCAGGGAAAACTATGCCTTGTACTAAAGCTCTTTGGGAACCGCTTGCGTAGCCCCACACACCTGGGGGCTGAAGGCTTTCCTGCTGCCTTCAGCCTCAAAACCACCCTTTCCCACATGGCGTCACGCCAGGCACAAAAATGGCCATATGTCTGGAGATTGGTCCCACGCCCAAAGAGACAGCAGGGAAAACTATGCCTTGTTCTAAAGCTCTTTGGGAACGGCTTGCATAGCCCCACAGACCTGCGGGCTGCAGGCTTTCCTGCTGCCTTATGCCTCAAAAGCACCCTTTCCCACATGCCGTCACGCCAGGCACAAAAATGGCCATATGTCTGGAGATTGGTCCCACGCCCAAAGAGCCAGCAGGGAAAACTATGCCTTGTTCTAAAGCTCTTTGGGAACGGCTTGCATAGCCCCACAGACCTGGGGGCTGCAGGCTTTCCTGCTGCCTTCAGCCTCAAAACCACCCTTTCCCACATGGCGTCACGCCAGGCATAAAAATGGCCATGTGTCTGGAGGTTGGTCCCACGCCCAAAGAGCCAGCAGGGAAAACTATGCCTTGTACTAAAGCTCTTTGGGAACCGCTTGCGTAGCCCCACACACCTGGGGGCTGAAGGCTTTCCTGCTGCCTTCAGCCTCAAAACCACCCTTTCCCACATTGCGCCGCGCCAGGTCCAGAAAAGGCCATATGTCTGGAGATTGGTCCCACGCCCAAAGAGACAGCAGGGAAAACTATGCCTTGTTCTAAAGCTCTTTGGGAACGGCTTGCGTAGCCCCACAGACCTGCGGGCTGCAGGCTTTCCTGCTGCCTTCAGCCTCAAAACCACCCTTTCCCACTTGGCGCCGCGCCAGGCCCAAAAAATGGCCATATGTCTGGAGATTGGTCCCACGCCCAAAGAGCCAGCAGGGAAAACTATGCCTTGTTCTAAAGCTCTTTGGGAACCGCTTGCGTAGCCCCACACACCAGGGGGCTGCAGGCTTTCCTGCTGCCTTCAGCCTCAAAACCACCCTTTCCCACTTGGCCCCGTGCCAGGCACGAAAATGGCCATATGTCTGGAGACTGGTCCCTTTCCCAAAGAGCCAGCAGGGAAAACTATGCCTTGTTCTAAAGCTCTTTGGGAACCGCTTGCGTGGCCCCACACACCTGGGGGCTGCAGGCTTTCCTGCTGCCTTCAGCCTCAAAACCACCCTTTCCCACATGGCGTCACGCCAGGCACAAAAATGGCCATATGTCTGGAGATTGGTCCCACGCCCAAAGAGCCAGCAGGGAAAACTATGCCTTGTTCTAAAGCTCTTTGGGAATGGCTTGTGTAGCCCCACAGGCCTGGGGGCTGCAGGCTTTCCTGCTGCCTTCAGCCTCAAAACCACCCTTTCCCACTTGCCGTCGCGCCAGGCACAAAAATGGCCATATGTCTGGAGACTGGTCCCACGCCCAAAGAGCCAGCAGGGAAATCTGTGCCTTGTTCTAAAGCTCTTTGGGAACTGCTTGCGTAGCCCCACAGACCTGGGGGCTGCAGGCTTTCCTGCTGCCTTCAGCCTCAAAACCACCCTTTCCCAGATGGCGTCACGCCAGGCACAAAAGTGGCCATATGTCTGGAGGTTGGTCCCACGCCCAAAGAGCCAGCAGGGAAAACTATGCCTTGTTCTAAAGCTCTTTGGGAACGGCTTGCGTAGCCCCACACACCTGGGCCTGCAGGCTTTCCTGCTGCCTTCAGCCTCAAAACCACCCTTTCCCACTTGGCTCCGCGCCAGGTCCAGAAAAGGCCATATGTCTGGAGATTGGTCCCACGCCCAAAGAGCCAGCAGGGAAAACTATGCCTTGTTCTAAAGCTCTTTGGGAACGGCTTGCGTAGCCCCACACACCTGGGGGCTGCAGGCTTTCCTGCTGCCTTCAGCCTCAAAACCACCCTTTGCCACTTGGCGCCACACCAGGCACAAAAATGTCCATATGTCTGGAGACTGGTCCCTTTCCCAAAGAGCCAGGAGGGAAAACTATGCCTTGTTCTAAAGCTCTTTGGGAACCGCTTGCGTAGCCCCACACACCTGGGGGTTGCAGGCTTTTCTCGCGCTTTCAGCCTCAAAACCACACTTTCCCTCATGGCATCACGCCAGGCACAAAAATGGCCATATGTCTGGAGACTGGTCCCACGCCCAAAGAGCCAGCAGGGAAAACTATGCCTTGTTCTAAAGCTCTTTGGGAACCGCTTGCGTAGCCCCACACACCTGGGGGCTGCAGGCTTTCCTGCTGCCTTCAGCCTCAAATCCACCCTTTCCCACTTGGCCCCGCGCCAGGCACAAAAATGGCAATATGTGTGGAGACTGGTCCCACGCCCAAAGAGCCAGCAGGGAAAACTATGCCTTGTTCTAAAGCTCTTTGGGAACCGCTTGCGTAGCCCCACACACCTGGGGGCTGCAGGCTTTCCTGCTGCCTTCAGCCTCAAAACCACCCTTTCCCACTTGGCCCCGCGCCAGGCACAAAAATGGCCATATGTCTGGAGACTCGTCCCACGCCCAAAGAGCCAGCAGGGAAAAATATGCCTTGTTCTAAAGCTCTTTGGGAACGGCTTGCGTAGCCCCACAGACCTGGGGGCTGCAGGCTTTCCTGCTGCCTTAAGCCTCAAAAGCACCCTTTCCCACATGCCGTCACGCCAGGCACAAAAATGGCCATATGTCTGGAGATTGGTCCCACGCCCAAAGAGCCAGCAGGGAAAACTATGCCTTGTTCTAAAGCTCTTTGGGAACCGCTTGCGGAGCCCCACACACCTGGGGGATGCAGGCTTTCCTGCTGTCTTCAGCCTCAAAACAACCCTTTCCCACTTGGCGCCGCGCCAGGCACAAAAATGGCCATATGTCTGGAGATTGGTCCCACGCCGAAAGAGCCAGCAGGGAAAACTATGCCTTGTTCTAAAGCTCTTTGGGAACCGCTTGCATAGCCCCACACACCTGGGGGCTGCAGGCTTTCCTGCTGCCTTCAGCCTCAAAACCACCCTTTCCCACTTGGCGCCGCGCCAGGCCCAGAAAAGGCCATATGTCTGGAGATTGGTCCCACGCCCAAAGAGCCAGCAGGGAAAACTATGCCTTGTTCTAAAGCTCTTTGGGAACCGCTTCCGTAGCCCCACACACCTGGGGGCTGCAGGCTTTCCTGCTGCCTTTAGCCTCAAAACCACCCTTTCCCACTTGGCCCCGCGCCAGGCACAAAAATGGCCATATGTCTGGAGACTGGTCCCACGCCCAAAGAGCCAGCAGGGAAAACTATGCCTTGTTCTAAAGCTCTTTGGGAACCGCTTGCGTAGCCCCACACACCTGGGGGCTGCAGGCTTTTCTCGCGCTTTCAGCCTCAAAACCACACTTTCCCTCATGGCATCACGCCAGGCACAAAAATGGCCAGATGTCTGGAGACTGGTCCCTTTCCCAAAGAGCCAGCAGGGAAAACTATGCCTTGTTCTAAAGCTCTTTGGGAACCGCTTGCGTAGCACACACACCTGCGGGCTGCAGACTTTCCTGCTGCCTTCAGCCTCAAAACCACCCTTTCCCACTTGGCCCCGCGCCAGGCACATAAATGGCCATATGTCTGGAGACTGGTCCCACGCCCAAAGAGCCAGCAGGGAAAACTATGCCTTGTTGTAAAGCTCTTTGGGAACCGCTTGCGTAGCCCCACACACCTGGGGGCTGCAGGCTTTCCTGCTGCCTTCAGCCTCAAAACCTCCATTTCCCACGTGGCCCCGCGCCAGGCACAAAAACGGCCATATGTCTGGAGGTTGGTCCCACGCCCAAAGAGCCAGCAGGGAAAACTATGCCTTGTACTAAAGCTCTTTGGGAACCGCTTCCGTAGCCCCACACACCTGGGGGCTGCAGGCTTTCCTGCTGCCTTCAGCCTCAAAACCACCCTTTCCCACATGTCCCAGCGCCAGGCACAAAAATGGAGATATGTCTGGAGACTGGTCCCACGCTCAAAGAGCCAGCAGGGAAAACTATGCCTTGTTCTAAAGCTCTTTGGGAACCGCTTGCATAGCCCCACAGACCTGCGGGCTGCAGGCTTTCCTGCTGCCTTCAGCCTCAAAACCACCCTTTCCCACTTGGCCCCGTGCCAGGCACGAAAATGGCCATATGTCTGGAGACTGGTCCCTTTCCCAAAGAGCCAGGAGGGAAAACGATGCCTTGTTCTAAAGCTCTTTGGGAACCGCTTGCGTGGCCCCACAGACCTGGGGGCTGCAGGCTTTCCTGCTGCCTTCAGCCTCAAAACCACCCTTTCCCACTTGGCGCCGCGCTAGGTCCAGAAAAGGCCATATGTCTGGAGATTGGTCCCACACCCAAAGAGCCAGCAGGGAAAACTATGCCTTGTTCTAAAGCTCTTTGGGAACGGCTTGCGTAGCCCCACAGACCTGGGGGCTGCAGGCTTTCCTGCTGCCTTCAGCCTCAAAACCACCCTTTGCCACTTGGCGCCGCACCAGGCACAAAAATGGCCATATGTCTGGAGACTGGTCCCTTTCCCAAAGAGCCAGCAGGGAAAACTATGCCTTGTTCTAAAGCTCTTTGGGAACCGCTTGCGTAGCCCCACACACCTGGGGGTTGCAGGCTTTTCTCGCGCTTTCAGCCTCAAAACCACACTTTCCCTCATGGCATCACGCCAGGCACAAAAATGGCCATATGTCTGGAGACTGGTCCCACGCCCAAAGAGCCAGCAGGGAAAACTATGCCTTGTTCTAAAGCTCTTTGGGAACCGCTTGCGTAGCCCCACACACCTGGGGGCTGCAGGCTTTCCTGCTGCATTCAGCCTCAAAACCACCCTTTCCCACTTGGCCCCGCGCCAGGCACAAAAATGGCAATATGTGTGGAGACTGGTCCCACGCCCAAAGAGCCAGCAGGGAAAACTATGCCTTGTTGTAAAGCTCTTTGGGAACAGCTTGCGTAGCCCCACACACCTGGGAGCTGCAGGATTTCCTGCTGCCTTCAGCCTCAAAACCTCCATTTTCCACGTGACCCCGCGCCAGGCACAAAAATCGACATATGTCTGGAGGTTGGTCCACGCCGAAAGAGCCAGCAGGGAAAACTATGCCTTGTACTAAAGCTCTTTGGGAACCGCTTCCGTAGCCCCACACACCTGGGGGCTGCAGGCTTTCCTGCTGCCTTCAGCCTCAAATCCACCCTTTCCCACTTGTCCCCGCGCCAGGCACAAAAATGGCCATATGTCTGGAGATTGGTCCCACGCCCAAAGAGCCAGCAGGGAAAAATATGCCTTGTTCTAAAGCTCTTTGGGAACCGCTTGCGTAGCCCCACAGACCTGGGGGCTGCAGACTTTCCTGCTGCCTTAAGCCTCAAAAGCACCCTTTCCCACATGCCGTCACGCCAGGCACAAAAATGGCCATATGTCTGGAGATTGGTCCCACGCCCAAAGAGCCAGCAGGGAAAAATATGCCTTGTTCTAAAGCTCTTTGGGAACCGCTTGCATAGCCCCAGACACCTGGGGGCTGCAGGCTTTCCTGCTGTCTTCAGCCTCAAAACAACCCTTTCCCACTTGGCGCCGCGCCAGGCCCAAAAATGGCCATATGTCTAGAGATTGGTCCCACGCCGAAAGAGCCAGCAGGGAAAACTATGCCTTGTTCTAAAGCTCTTTGGGAACCGCTTGCATAGCCCCACACACCTGGGGGCTGCAGGCTTTCCTGCTGCCTTCAGCCTCAAAACCACCCTTTCCCACTTGGCGCCGCGCCAGGCCCAGAAAAGGCCATATGTCTGGAGATTGGTCCCACGCCCAAAGAGCCAGCAGGGAAAACTATGCCTTGTTCTAAAGCTCTTTGGGAACGGCTTGCGTAGCCCCACACACCTGGGGGCTGCAGGCTTTCCTGCTGCCTTTAGCCTCAAAACCACCCTTTCCCACTTGGCGCCGCGCCAGGCACAAAAATGGCCATATGTCTGGAGACTGGTCCCACGCCCAAAGAGCCAGCAGGGAAAACTATGCCTTGTTCTAAAGCTCTTTGGGAACCGCTTGCGTAGCCCCACTCACCTGGGGGCTGCAGGCTTTTCTCGCGCTTTCAGCCTCAAAACCACACTTTCCCTCATGGCATCACGCCAGGCACAAAAATGGCCAGATGTCTGGAGACTGGTCCCACGCCCAAAGAGCCAGCAGGGAAAACTATGCCTTGTTCTAAAGCTCTTTGGGAACCGCTTGCGTAGCCCCACACACCTGGGGGCTGCAGGCTTTCCTGCTGCCTTCAGCCTCAAAACCACCCTTTCCCACTTGGCGCCGCGCCAGGCACAAAAATGGCCCTATGTCTGGAGACTGGTCCCTTTCCCAAAGAGCCAGCAGGGAAAACTATGCCTTGTTCTAAAGCTCTTTGGGAACCGCTTGCGTGGCCCCACACACCAGGGTGCTGCAGGCTTTCCTGCTGCCTTCAGCCTCAAAACCACCCTTTCCCACATGGCTTTACGCCAGGCCCAAAAATGGCCATATGTCTGGAGATTGGTCCCACGCCCAAAGAGCCAGCAGGGAAAAATATGCCTTGTTCTAAAGCTCTTTGGGAACCGCTTGCGTAGCCCCACACACCTGGGGGCTGCAGGCTTTCCTGCTGCCTTCAGCCTCAAAACCACCCTTTCCCACTTGGCGCCGCGCCAGGCCCAGAAAAGGCCATATGTCTGGAGATTGGTCCCACGCCCAAAGAGCCAGCAGGGAAAACTATGCCTTGTTCTAAAGCTCTTTGGGAACCGCTTCCGTAGCCCCACACACCTGGGGGGTGCAGGCTTTCCTGCTGCCTTTAGCCTCAAAACCACCCTTTCCCACTTGGCCCCGCGCCAGGCACAAAAATGGCCATATGTCTGGAGACTGGTCCCACGCCCAAAGAGCCAGCAGGGAAAACTATGCCTTGTTCTAAAGCTCTTTGGGAACCGCTTGCGTAGCCCCACTCACCTGGGGGCTGCAGGCTTTTCTCGCGCTTTCAGCCTCAAAACCACACTTTCCCTCATGGCATCACGCCAGGCACAAAAATGGCCAGATGTCTGGAGACTGGTCCCACGCCCAAAGAGCCAGCAGAGAAAACTATGCCTTGTTCTAAAACTCTTTGGGAACCGCTTGCGTAGCACCACACACCTGGGGGCTGCAGGCTTTCCTGCTGCCTTCAGCCTCAAAACCACCCTTTCCCACTTGGCGCCGCGCCAGGCACAAAAATGGCCCTATGTCTGGAGACTGGTCCCTTTCCCAAAGAGCCAGCAGGGAAAACTATGCCTTGTTCTAAAGCTCTTTGGGAACCGCTTGCATAGCCCCACACACCTGGGGGCTGCAGGCTTTCCTGCTGCCTTCAGCCTCAAAACCACCCTTTCCCACATGGCTTTACGCCAGGCCCAAAAATGGCCATATGTCTGGAGATTGGTCCCACGCCCAAAGAGCCAGCAGGGAAAACTATGCCTTGTTCTAAAGCTCTTTGGGAACCGCTTGCGTAGCCCCACAGACCAGGGGGCTGCAGGCTTTCCTGCTGCCTTCAGCCTCAAAACCACCCTTTCCCACTTGGAGTCGCGCCACGCACAAAAATGGCTATATTTCTGGAGACTGGTCCCTTTCCCAAAGAGCCAGCAGGGAAAACTATGCCTTGTTCTAAAGCTCTTTGGGAACCGCTTACGTGGCCTCACAGACCTGGGGGTTGCAGACTTTCCTGCTGCCTTCAGCCTCAAAACCACCCTTTTCCCACATGGCGTCACGCCAGGTACAAAAATGGCCATATGTCTGGAGATTGGTCCCACGCCCAAAGAGCCAGCAGGGAAAACTATGCCTTGTTCTAAAGCTCTTTGGGAACCGCTTGCGTAGCCCCACAGACCTGGGGGCTGCAGGCTTTCCTGCTGCCTTCAGCCTCAAAACCACCCTTTCCCACTTGGCGCCGCGCCAGGCCCAAAAATGGCCATATGTCTGGAGACTGGTCCCACGCCCAGAGAGCCAGCAGGGAAAACTATGCCTTGTTCTAAAGCTCTTTGGGAACCGCTTGCGTGGCCCCACACACCTGGGGGCTGCAGGCTTTCCTGCTGCCTTCAGCCTCAAAACCACCCTTTCCCACTTGGCGCCGCGCCAGGCACAAAAATGGCCATATGTCTGGAGATTGGTCCCACGCCCAAAGAGCCAGCAGGGAAAACTATGCCTTGTTCTAAAGCTCTTTGGGAACCGCTTGCGTAGCCCCACACACCTGGGGGCTGCAGGCTTTCCTGCTGCCTTCAGCCTCAAAACCACCCTTTCCCACTTGGCCCCGCGCCAGCACAAAAATGGCCATATGTCTGGAGACTGGTCCCACGCCCAAAGAGCCAGCAGGGAAAACTATGCCTTGTTCTAAAGCTCTTAGGGAACGGCTTGCGTAGCCCTACAGACCTGGGGGCTGCAGGCTTTCCTGCTGCCTTCAGCCTCAAAACCACCCTTTCCCACTTGGCCCCGCGCCAGGCCCAAAAATGGCCATATGTCTGGAGACTGGTCCCACGCCCAAAGAGCCGGCAGGGAAAACTATGCCTTGTTCTAAAGCTCTTTGGGAACCGCTTGCGTAGCCCCACACACCTGGGGGCTGCGGCTTTCCTGCTCTCTTCAGACTCAGAGGCACCCTTTCCCACTTGGCGACACGCCAGGCACAAAAATGGCCATATGTCTGGAGCTTGGTTCCACGCCCAAAGAGCCAGCAGGGAAAACGATGCCTTGTTCTAAAGCTCTTTGGGAACCGCTTGCGTGGCCCCACAGACCTGGGGGCTGCAGGCTTTCCTGCTGCCTTCAGCCTCAAAACCACCCTTTCCGACTTGGCGCCGCGCCAGGCACAAAAATGGCCATATGTCTGGAGATTGGTCCCACGCCCAAAGAGCCAGCAGGGAAAACTATGCCTTGTTCTAAAGCTCTTTGGAAACCGCTTACGTGGCCCCACAGACCTGGGTGCTGCAGGCTTTCCTGCTGCCTTCAGCCTCAAAACCACCCTTTCCCTCTTGGCGTCGCGCCAGGCACAAAAATGGCTATATTTCTGGAGACTGGTCCCACGCCCAAAGAGCCAGCAGGGAAAACTATGCCTTGTTCTAAAGCTCTTTGGGAACGGCTTGCGTAGCCCCACATAAACTGGGGGCTGCAGGCATTCCTGCTCTCTTCAGTCTCAAAACCACCCTTTCCCACTTGGCGCCGCGCCAGGCACAAAAATGGCCATATGTCTGGAGACTGGTCCCACGCCCAGAGAGCCAGCAGGGAAAACTATGCCTTGTTCTAAAGCTCTTTGGGAACCGCTTGCGTGGCCCCACACACCTGGGGGCTGCAGGCTTTCCTGCTGCCTTCAGCCTCAAAACCACCCTTTCCCACTTGGCGCCGCGCCAGGCACAAAAATGGCCATATGTCTGGAGATTGGTCCCACGCCCAAAGAGCCAGCAGGGAAAACTATGCCTTGTTCTAAAGCTCTTTGGGAACCGCTTGCGTAGCCCCACAGACCTGGGGGCTGCAGACTTTCCTGCTGCCTTCAGCCTCAAAACCACCCTTTCCCACTTGGCCCCGCGCCAGGCACAAAAATGGCCATATGTCTGGAGACTGGTCCCACGCCCAAAGAGCCAGCAGGGAAAACTATGCCTTGTTGTAAAGCTCTTTGGGAACGGCTTGCGTAGCCCCACACACCTGGGGGCTGCAGGCTTTCCTGCTGCCTTCAGCCTCAAAACCTCCATTTCCCACGTGGCCCCGCGCCAGGCACAAAAATGGCCATATGTCTGGAGACTGGTCCCACGCCCAAAGAGCCAGCAGGGAAAACTATGCCTTGTTCTAAAGCTCTTAGGGAACGGCTTGCGTAGCCCAACAGACCTGGGGGCTGCAGGCTTTCCTGCTGCCTTCAGCCTCAAAACCACCCTTTCCCACTTGGCCGCGCCAGGCCCAAAAATGGCCATATGTCTGGAGACTGGTCCCACGCCCAAAGAGCCGGCAGGGAAAACTATGCCTTGTTCTAAAGCTCTTTGGGAACCGCTTGCGTAGCCCCACACACCTGGGGGCTGCAGGCTTTCCTGCTCTCTTCAGCCTCAGAGGCACCCTTTCCCACTTGGCGACACGCCAGGCACAAAAATGCCCATATGTCTGGAGCTTGGTTCCACGCCCAAAGAGCCAGCAGGGAAAACGATGCCTTGTTCTAAAGCTCTTTGGGAACCGCTTGCGTGGCCCCACACACCTGGGGGCTGCAGGCTTTCCTGCTGCCTTCAGCCTCAAAACCTCCCTTTCCGACTTGGCGCCGCGCCAGGCACAAAAATGGCCATATGTCTGGAGATTGGTCCCACGCCCAAAGAGCCAGCAGGGAAAACTATGCCTTGTTCTAAAGCTCTTTGGAAACCGCTTGCGTGGCCCCACAGACCTGGGGGCTGCAGGCTTTCCTGCTGCCTTCAGCCTCAAAACCACCCTTTCCCACTTGGCGTCGCGCCAGGCACAAAAATGGCTATATTTCTGGAGACTGGTCCCACGCCCAAAGAGCCAGCAGGGAAAACTATGCCTTGTACTAAAGCTCTTTGGGAACGGCTTGCGTAGCCCCACATAAACTGGGGGCTGCAGGCATTCCTGCTCTCTTCCGTCTCAAAACCACCCTTTCCCACTTGGCGCCGCGCCAGGCACAAAAATGGCCATATGTCTGGAGACTGGTCCCACGCCCAGAGAGCCAGCAGGGAAAACTATGCCTTGTTCTAAAGCTCTTTGGGAACCGCTTGCGTGGCCCCACACACCTGGGGGCTGCAGGCTTTCCTGCTGCCTTCAGCCTCAAAACAACCCTTTCCCACTTGGCGCCGCGCCAGGCACAAAAATGGCCATATGTCTGGAGATTGGTCCCACGCCCAAAGAGCCAGCAGGGAAAACTATGCCTTGTTCTAAAGCTCTTTGGGAACCGCTTGCGTAGCCCCACACACCTGGGGGCTGCAGGCTTTCCTGCTGCCTTCAGCCTCAAAACCACCCTTTCCCACTTGGCACCGCGCCAGGCCCAAAAATGGCCATATGTCTGGAGACTGCTCCCACGCCCAAAGAGCCAGCAGGGAAAACTATGCCTTGTTGTAAAGCTCTTTGGGAACCGCTTGCGTAGCCCCACACACCTGGGGGCTGCAGGCTTTCCTGCTGCCTTCAGCCTCAAAACCACCCTTTCCCACTTGGCGTCGCTCCAGGCGCAAAAATGGCCATATGTCTGGAGATTGGTCCCACGCCCAAAGAGCCAGCAGGGAAAACTATGCCTTGTTCTAAAGCTCTTTGGGAACCGCTTGCGTGGCCCCACAGACCTGGGGGCTGCAGGCTTTCCTGCTGCCTTCAGCCTCAAAACCACCCTTTCCCACTTGGCGCCGCGCCAGGCCCAAAAATGGCCATATGTCTGGAGATTGGTCCCACGCCAAAATAGCCAGCAGGGAAAACTATGCCTTGTTCTAAAGCTCTTTGGGAACGGCTTGCGTAGCCCCACACACCTGGGGGCTGCAGTCTTTCCTGCTCTCTTCAGCCTCAAAAGCACCCTTTCCCACTTGGCGCCGCGCCAGGCACAAAAATGGCCATATGTCTGGAGACTGGTCCCACGCCCAAAGAGCCAGGAGGGAAAACTATGCCTTGTTCTAAAGCTCTTTGGGAACCGCTTGCGTAGCCCCACACACCTGGGGGCTGCAGGCTTTCCTGCTGCCTTCAGCCTCAAAACCACCCTTTCCCACTTGGAGACGCGCCAGGCCCAAAAATGGCCATATGTCTGGAGACTGGTCCCACGCCCAAAGAGCCAGCAGGGAAAACTATGCCTTGTTCTAAAGCTCTTTGAGAACCGCTTGCGTAGCCCCACACACCTGGGGGCTGCAGGCTTTCCTGCTGCCTTCAGCCTCAAAACCACCCTTTCCCACATGGCGTCACGCCAGGCACAAAAACGGCCATATGTCTGGAGATTGGTCCCACGCCCAAAGAGCCAGCAGGGAAAACTATGCCTTGTTCTAAAGCTCTTTGGGAACCGCTTGCGTAGCCCCACACACCTGGGGGCTGCAGTCTTTCCTGCTCTCTTCTAGCCTCAAAAGCACTCTTTCCCACTTGGCGCCGCGCCAGGCACAAAAATGGCCATATGTCTGGAGACTGGTCCCACGCCCAAAGAGCCAGCAGGGAAAACTATGCCTTGTTCTAAAGCTCTTTGGGAACTGCTTGCGTAGCCCCACACACCTGGGGGCTGCAGGCTTTCCTGCTGCCTTCAGCCTCAAAACCACCCTTTCCCACTTGGCGTCGCGCTAGGCACAAAAATGGCCCTATGTCTGGAGACTGGTCCCTTTCCCAAAGAGCCAGCAGGGAAAACTATGCCTTGTTCTAAAGCTCTTTGAGAACCGCTTGCGTAGCCCCACAGACCTTGGGGCTGCAGGCTTTCCTGCTGCCTTCAGCCTCAAAACCACCCTTTCCCACATGGCGTCACGCCAGGCACAAAAACGGCCATATGTCTGGAGATTGGTCCCACGCCCAAAGAGCCAGCAGGGAAAACTATGCCTTGTTCTAAAGCTCTTTGGGAACCGCTTGCGTAGCCCCACACACCTGGGGGCTGCAGGCTTTCCTGCTGCCTTCAGCCTCAAAACCACCCTTTCCCACATGGCGCTGCGCCAGGCACAAAAATGGCCATATGTCTAGAGATTGCTCCCACGCCCAAAGAGCCAGCAGGGAAAACTATGCCTTGTTCTAAAGCTCTTTGGGAACCGCTTGCGTAGCCCCACACACCTGGGGGCTGCAGGCTTTCCTGCTGCCTTCAGCCTCAAAACCACCCTTTCCCACTTGGCGCTGCGCCAGGCACAAAAATGGCCATATGTCTGGAGACTGGTCTCACGCCCAAAGAGCCAGCAGGGAAAACTATGCCTTGTTCTAAAGCTCTTTGGGAACCGCTTGCGTAGCCCCACACACCTGGGGGCTGCAGGCTTTCCTGCTGCCTTCAGCCTCAAAACCACCCTTTCCCACATGTCGTCACGCCAGGCACAAATATGGCCATATGTCTGGAGACTGGTCCCACGCCCAAAGAGCCAGCAGGGAAAACTATGCCTTGTTCTAAAGCTCTTTGGGAACCGCTTGCGTAGCCCCACACACCTGGGGGCTGCAGGCTTTCCTGCTGCCTTTCGCCTCAAAACCACCCTTTCCCACTTGGCGCCGCGCCAGGCACAAAAATGGCCCTATGTCTGGAGACTGGTCCCTTTCCCAAAGAGCCAGCAGGGAAAACTATGCCTTGTTCTAAAGCTCTTTGGGAACCGCTTGCGTGGCCCCACACACCAGGGTGCTGCAGGCTTTCCTGCTGCCTTCAGCCTCAAAACCACCCTTTCCCACATGGTGTTACGCCAGGCCCAAAAATGGCCATATGTCTGGAGATTGGTCCCACGCCCAAAGAGCCAGCAGGGAAAAATATGCCTTGTTCTAAAGCTCTTTGGGAACCGCTTTCGTAGCCCCACACACCTGGGGGCTGCAGGCTTTCCTGCTGCCTTCAGCCTCAAAACCACCCTTTCCCACATGGCGTCACGCCAGGCACAAAAATGGCCATATGTCTGGAGACTGGTCCCACGCCCAAAGAGCCAGCAGGGAAAACTATGCCTTGTTCTAAAGCTCTTTGGGAACCGCTTGCGTAGCCCCACACACCTGGGGGCTGCAGGCTTTCCTACTGCCTTCAGCCTCAAAACCACTCTTTCCCACATGGCGCTGCGTCAGGCACAAAAATGGCCATATGTCTAGAGATTGGTCCCACGCCCAAAGAGCCAGCAGGGAAAACTATGCCTTGTTCTAAAGCTCTTTGGGAACCGCTTGCGTGGCCCCACAGACCTGGGGGCTGCAGGCTTTCCTGCTGCCTTCAGCCTCAAAACCACCCTTTCCCACTTGGCGTCACGCCAGGCCCAAAAATGGCCATATGTGTGGAGATTGGTCCCACGCCCAAAGAGCCAGGAGGGAAAACTATGCCTTGTTCTAAAGCTCTTTGGGAACCGCTTGCGTAGCCCCACAGACTTGGGGGCTGCAGGCTTTTCTGCTGCCTTCAGCCTCAAAACCACCCTTTCCCACTTGGCGCCGCGCCAGGCCCAAAAATGGCCCTATGTCTGGAGACTGGTCCCTTTCCCAAAGAGCCAGCAGGGAAAACTATGCCTTGTTCTAAAGCTCTTTGGGAACCGCTTGCGTGGCCCCACACACCAGGGTGCTGCAGGCTTTCCTGCTGCCTTCAGCCTCAAAACCACCCTTTCCCACATGGTGTTACGCCAGGCCCAAAAATGGCCATATGTCTGGAGATTGGTCCCACGCCCAAAGAGCCAGCAGGGAAAAATATGCCTTGTTCTAAAGCTCTTTGGGAATGGCTTGCGTAGCCCCACAGACCTGCGGGCTGCAGGCTTTCCTGCTGCCTTCAGCCTCAAAACCACCCTTTCCCACATGGCGTCACGCCAGGCACAAAAATGGCCATATGTGTGGAGATTGGTCCCACGCACAAAGAGCCAGCAGGGAAAACTATGCCTTGTTGTAAAGCTCTTTGGGAACCGCTTGCGTAGCCCCACACACCTGGGGGCTGCAGGCTTTCCTGCTGCCTTCAGCCTCAAAACCACCCTTTCCCACATGGCGTCACGCCAGGCACAAAAATGGCCATATGTCTGGAGACTGGTCCCACGCCCAAAGAGCCAGCAGGGAAAACTATGCCTTGTTCTAAAGCTCTTTGG
This sequence comes from Chroicocephalus ridibundus, assembly GCF_963924245.1. Classification (NCBI taxonomy): domain Eukaryota; kingdom Metazoa; phylum Chordata; class Aves; order Charadriiformes; family Laridae; genus Chroicocephalus; species Chroicocephalus ridibundus. The sequence continues at coordinate 284,089 of NW_026961748.1, forward strand.
GAACCGCTTGCGTAGCCCCACACACCTGGGGGCTGCAGGCTTTCCTACTGCCTTCAGCCTCAAAACCACTCTTTCCCACATGGCGCTGCGCCAGGCACAAAAATGGCCATATGTCTAGAGATTGGTCCCACGCCCAAAGAGCCAGCAGGGAAAACTATGCCTTGTTCTAAAGCTCTTTGGGAACCGCTTGCGTGGCCCCACAGACCTGGGGGCTGCAGGCCTTCCTGCTGCCTTCAGCCTCAAAACCACCCTTTCCCACTTGGCGTCACGCCAGGCCCAAAAATGGCCATATGTGTGGAGATTGGTCCCACGCCCAAAGAGCCAGCAGGGAAAACTATGCCTTGTTCTAAAGCTCTTTGGGAACCGCTTGCGTAGCCCCACAGACTTGGGGGCTGCAGGCTTTTCTGCTGCCTTCAGCCTCAAAACCACCCTTTCCCACTTGGCGCCACGCCAGGCCCAAAAATGGCCATATGTCTGGAGATTGGTCCCACGCCCAAAGAGCCAGCAGGGAAAACGATGCCTTATTCTAAATCTCTTTGGGAACCGCTTGCGTGGCCCCGCAGACCTGGGGGCTGCAGGCTTTCCTGCTGCCTTCAGCCTCAAAACCACCCTGTCCCAGTTGGCGCCGCGCCAGGCCCAAAAATGGCCATATGTCTGGAGATTGGTCCCACGACGAAAGAGCCAGCAGGGAAAACTATGCCTTGTTCCGCTTGCGTAGCCCCACAGACCTGGGGGCTGCAGGCTTTCCTGCTGCCTTCAGCCTCAAAACCACCCTTTCCCACTTGGCGCCGACCAAGGTCCAGAAAAGGCCATATGTCTGGAGATTGGTCCCACGCCCAAAGAGCCAGCAGGGAAAACTATGCCTTGTTCTAAAGCTCTTTGGGAACCGCTTGCGTGGCCCCACACACCTGGGGGCTGCAGGCTTTCCTGCTGCCTTCAGCCTCAAAACCACCCTTTCCCACTTCGCATCGCGCCAGGCACAAAAATGGCTATATTTCTGGAGACTGGTCCCACGCCCAAAGAGCCAGCAGGGAAAACTATGCCTTGTTCTAAAGCTCTTTGGGAACCGCTTGCGTAGCCCCACACACCTGGGGGCTGCAGACTTTCCTGCTGCCTTCAGCCTCAAAACTACCCTTTCCCACATGGCGTCACGCCAGGCACAAAAATGGTCATATGGCTGGAGATTGGTCCCACGCCAAAGAGCCAGCAGGGAAAACTATGCCTTGTTGTAAAGCTCTTTGGGAACCGCTTGCGTAGCCCCACACACCTGGGGGCTGCAGGCTTTCCTCCTGCCTTCAGCCTCAAAACCACCCTTTCCGACATGGCGTCACGCCAGGCACAAAAATGGCCATATGTCTGGAGGTTGGTCCCACGCCCAAAGAGCCAGCAGGGAAAACTATGCCTGGTTCTAAAGCTCTTTGGGAACCACTTGCGTAGCCCCACACACCTGGGGGCTGCAGGCTTTCCTGCTGCCTTCAGCCTCAAAACCACCCTTTCCCACTTGGCGCCGCGCCAGGCACAAAAATGGCCATATGTCTGGAGATTGGTTCCACGCCCAAAGAGCCAGCAGGGAAAACGATGCCTTATTCTAAAGCTCTTTGGGAACCGCTTGCGTGGCCCCACAGACCTGGGGGCTGCAGGCTTTCCTGCTGCCTTCAGCCTCAAAACCACCCTTTCCCACTTGGCGCCGCGCCAGGCACAAAAATGGCCATATGTCTGGAGATTGGTCCCACGCCCAAAGAGCCAGCAGGGAAAACTATGCCTTGTTCTAAAGCTCTTTGGGAACCGCTTGCGTGGCCCCACACACCTGGGGCCTGCAGGCTTTCCTGCTGCCTTCAGCCTCAAAACCACCCTTTCCCACTTGGCGTCGCGCCAGGCACAAAAATGGCTATATTTCTGGAGACTGGTCCCTTTCCCAAAGAGCCAGCAGGGAAAACTATGCCTTGTTCTAAAGCTCTTTGGGAACCGCTTGCGTAGCCCCACACACCTGGGGACTGCAGACTTTCCTGCTGCCTTCCGCCTCAAAACCACCCTTTCCCACTTGGCGTCACGCCAGGCACAAAAATGGCCATATGTCTGGAGATTGGTCCCACGCCGAAAGAGCCAGCAGGGAAAACTATGCCTTGTTCTAAAGCTCTTTGGGAACCGCTTGCGTGGCCCCACACACCTGGGGGCTGCAGGCTTTCCTGCTGCCTTCAGCCTCAAAACCACCCTTTCCCACTTGGCGCTGCGCCAGGCACAAAAATGGCCATATGGCTGGAGATTGGTCCCACGCCCAAAGAGACAGCAGGGAAAACTATGCCTTGTTCTAAAGCTCTTTGGGAACCGCTTGCCTAGCCCCACACACCTGGGGGATGCAGGCTTTCCTGCTCCCTTCAGCCTCAAAACCACCCTTTCCCACATGGCGTCACGCCAGGCCCAAAAATGGCCATACATCTGGAGACTGGTCCCACGCCCAAAGAGCCAGCAGGGAAAACGTTGCCTTGTTCTAAAGCTCTTTGGGAACCGCTTGCGTGGCCCCGCAGACCTGGGGGCTGCAGGCTTTCCTGCTGCCTTCAGCCTCAAAACCACCCTTTCCCACATGGCGCCGCGCCAGGCCCAAAAATGGCCATATGGCTGGAGATTGGTCCCACGCCCAAAGAGCCAGCAGGGAAAACTATGCCTTGTTCTAAAGCTCTTTGGGAACCGCTTGCGTAGCCCCACACACCTGGGGGCTGCAGGCTTTCCTGCTGCCTTCAGCCTCAAAACCACCCTTTCCCACTTGGCACCGCGCCAGGCACAAAAATAGCTATATTTCTGGAGACTGGTCCCTTTCACAAAGAGCCAGCAGGGAAAACTATGCCTTGTTCTAAAGCTCTTTGGGAACCGCTTGTGTGGCCCCACAGACCTGCGGGCTGCAGACTTTCCTGCTGCCTTCAGCCTCAAAACCACCCTTTCCCACTTGGCGTCGCGCCAGGCACAAAAACGGCCATATGGCTGGAGACTGGTCCCACGCCCAAAGAGCCAGCAGGGAAAACTATGCCTTGTTCTAAAGCTCTTTGGAAACCGCTTGCGTAGCCCCACACACCTGGGGGCTGCAGGCTTTCCTGCTGCCTTCAGCCTCAAAACCACCCTTTCCCACATGGCGTCAAGCCAGGCCCAAAAATGGCCATATGTCTGGAGACTGGTCCCACGCCCAAAGAGCCAGCAGGGAAAACTATGCCTTGTTCTAAAGCTCTTTGGGAACCGCTTGCGTGGCCCCACACACCTGGGGGGTGCAGGCTTTCCTGCTGCCTTCAGCCTCAAAACCACCCTTTCCCACTTGGCGCCGCGCCAGGCACAAAAATGGCCATATGGCTGGAGATTGGTCCCACGCCCAAAGAGACAGCAGGGAAAACTATGCCTTGTTCTAAAGCTCTTTGGGAACGGCTTGCGTGGCCCCACACACCTGGGGGCTGCAGGCTTTCCTGCTGCCTTCAGCCTCGAAACCACCCTTTCCCACTTGGCGTCGCGCCAGGCACAAAAATGGCTATATTTCTGGAGACTGGTCCCATGCCGACAGAGCCAGCAGGGAAAACTATGCCTTGTTCTAAAGCTCTTTGGGAACCGCTTGCGTGGCCCCACACACCTGCGGGCTGCAGGCTTTCCTGCTGCCTTCAGCCTCAAAACCACCCTTTCCCACATGGCGTCGCGCCAGGCACAAAAATGGTCATATGTCTGGAGACTGGTCCCTTTCACAAAGAGCCAGCAGGGAAAACTATGCCTTGTTCTAAAGCTCTTTGGGAACCGCTTGCGTAGCCCCACAGAGCTGGGGGCTGCAGGCTTTCCTACTGCCTTCAGCCTCAAAACCACCCTTTCCCACTTGGCATCGCGCCAGGCACAAAAATGGCCATATGTCTGGAGATTGGTCCCACGCCCAAAGAGCCAGCAGGGAAAACTATGCCTTGTTCTAAAGCTCTTTGGGAACCGCTTGCGTAGCCCCACAGACCTGGGGGCTGCAGGCTTTCCTGCTCTCTTCAGCCTCAGAGGCACCCTTTCCCACTTGGTGCCGCGCCAGGCACAAAAATGGCCATATGTCTGGAGATTGGTCCCACGCCCAAAGAGCCAGCAGGGAAAACTATGCCTTGTTCTAAAGCTCTTTGGGAACGGCTTGCGTAGCCCAACAGACCTGGGGGCTGCAGGCTTTCCTCCTGCCTTCAGCCTCAAAACCACCCTTTCCGACATGGCGTCACGCCAGGCACAAAAATGGCCATATGTCTGGAGGTTGGTCCCACGCCCAAAGAGCCAGCAGGGAAAACTATGCCTGGTTCTAAAGCTCTTTGGGAACCACTTGCGTAGCCCCACACACCTGGGGGCTGCAGGCTTTCCTGCTGCCTTCAGCCTCAAAACCACCCTTTCCCACTTGGCGCCGCGCCAGGCACAAAAATGGCCATATGTCTGGAGATTGGTCCCACGCCCAAAGAGCCAGCAGGGAAAACTATGCCTTGTTCTAAAGCTCTTTGGGAACCGCTTGCGTGGCCCCACACACCTGGGGCCTGCAGGCTTTCCTGCTGCCTTCAGCCTCAAAACCACCCTTTCCCACTTGGCGTCGCGCCAGGCACAAAAATGGCTATATTTCTGGAGACTGGTCCCTTTCCCAAAGAGCCAGCAGGGAAAACTATGCCTTGTTCTAAAGCTCTTTGGGAACCGCTTGCGTAGCCCCACACACCTGGGGACTGCAGACTTTCCTGCTGCCTTCCGCCTCAAAACCACCCTTTCCCACTTGGCGTCACGCCAGGCACAAAAATGGCCATATGTCTGGAGATTGGTCCCACGCCGAAAGAGCCAGCAGGGAAAACTATGCCTTGTTCTAAAGCTCTTTGGGAACCGCTTGCGTGGCCCCACACACCTGGGGGCTGCAGGCTTTCCTGCTGCCTTCAGCCTCAAAACCACCCTTTCCCACTTGGCGCCGCGCCAGGCACAAAAATGGCCATATGGCTGGAGATTGGTCCCACGCCCAAAGAGACAGCAGGGAAAACTATGCCTTGTTCTAAAGCTCTTTGGGAACCGCTTGCCTAGCCCCACACACCTGGGGGATGCAGGCTTTCCTGCTCCCTTCAGCCTCAAAACCACCCTTTCCCACATGGCGTCACGCCAGGCCCAAAAATGGCCATACATCTGGAGACTGGTCCCACGCCCAAAGAGCCAGCAGGGAAAACGTTGCCTTGTTCTAAAGCTCTTTGGGAACCGCTTGCGTGGCCCCGCAGACCTGGGGGCTGCAGGCTTTCCTGCTGCCTTCAGCCTCAAAACCACCCTTTCCCACATGGCGCCGCGCCAGGCCCAAAAATGGCCATATGGCTGGAGATTGGTCCCACGCCCAAAGAGCCAGCAGGGAAAACTATGCCTTGTTCTAAAGCTCTTTGGGAACCGCTTGCGTAGCCCCACACACCTGGGGGCTGCAGGCTTTCCTGCTGCCTTCAGCCTCAAAACCACCCTTTCCCACTTGGCACCGCGCCAGGCACAAAAATAGCTATATTTCTGGAGACTGGTCCCTTTCACAAAGAGCCAGCAGGGAAAACTATGCCTTGTTCTAAAGCTCTTTGGGAACCGCTTGTGTGGCCCCACAGACCTGCGGGCTGCAGACTTTCCTGCTGCCTTCAGCCTCAAAACCACCCTTTCCCACTTGGCGTCGCGCCAGGCACAAAAACGGCCATATGGCTGGAGACTGGTCCCACGCCCAAAGAGCCAGCAGGGAAAACTATGCCTTGTTCTAAAGCTCTTTGGGAACCGCTTGCGTAGCCCCACACACCTGGGGGCTGCAGGCTTTCCTGCTGCCTTCAGCCTCAAAACCACCCTTTCCCACATGGCGTCAAGCCAGGCCCAAAAATGGCCATATGTCTGGAGACTGGTCCCACGCCCAAAGAGCCAGCAGGGAAAACTATGCCTTGTTCTAAAGCTCTTTGGGAACCGCTTGCGTGGCCCCACACACCTGGGGGGTGCAGGCTTTCCTGCTGCCTTCAGCCTCAAAACCACCCTTTCCCACTTGGCGCCGCGCCAGGCACAAAAATGGCCATATGGCTGGAGATTGGTCCCACGCCCAAAGAGACAGCAGGGAAAACTATGCCTTGTTCTAAAGCTCTTTGGGAACGGCTTGCGTGGCCCCACACACCTGCGGGCTGGAGGCTTTCCTGCTGCCTTCAGCCTCAAAACCACCCTTTCCCACATGGCGTCGCGCCAGGCACAAAAATGGTCATATGTCTGGAGACTGGTCCCTTTCACAAAGAGCCAGCAGGGAAAACTATGCCTTGTTCTAAAGCTCTTTGGGAACCGCTTGCGTAGCCCCACAGAGCTGGGGGCTGCAGGCTTTCCTACTGCCTTCAGCCTCAAAACCACCCTTTCCCACTTGGCATCGCGCCAGGCACAAAAATGGCCATATGTCTGGAGATTGGTCCCACGCCCAAAGAGCCAGCAGGGAAAACTATGCCTTGTTCTAAAGCTCTTTGGGAACCGCTTGCGTAGCCCCACAGACCTGGGGGCTGCAGGCTTTCCTGCTCTCTTCAGCCTCAGAGGCACCCTTTCCCACTTGGTGCCGCGCCAGGCACAAAAATGGCCATATGTCTGGAGATTGGTCCCACGCCCAAAGAGCCAGCAGGGAAAACTATGCCTTGTTCTAAAGCTCTTTGGGAACGGCTTGCGTAGCCCAACAGACCTGGGGGCTGCAGGCTTTCCTGCTGCCTTCAGCCTCAAAACCACCCTTTCCCACTTGGCGCCGTGCCAGTCCCAAAAATGGCCATATGTCTGGAGACTGGTCCCACGCTCAAAGAGCCAGCAGGGAAAACTATGCCTTGTTCTAAAGCTCTTTGGGAACGGCTTGCGTAGCCCCACACACCTGGGGGCTGCAAGCTCTCCTGCTGCCTTCAGACTCAAAACCACCCTTTCCCACTTGGCGCCGCGCCAGGCCCAAAAATGGCCATATGTCTGGAGACTGGTCCCACGCCCAAAGAGCCAGCAGGGAAAACTATGCCTTGTTCTAAAGCTCTTTGGGAACCGCTTGCGTAGCCCCACAGACCTTGGGGCTGCAAGCTCTCCTGCTGCCTTCAGCCTCAAAACCACCGTTTCCCACTTGGCGCCGCGCCAGGCACAAAAATGGCCATATGTCTGGAGATTGGTCCCACGCCCAAAGAGCCAGCACGGAAAACTATGCCTTGTTCTAAAGCTCTTTGGGAACCTCTTGCGTAGCCCCACACACCTAGGGGCTGCAGGCTTTCCTGCTGCCTTCAGCCTCAAAACCACCCTTTCCCACTTGGCGCCGCGCCAGGCCCAAAAATGGCCATATGTCTGGAGATTGGTCCCACGCCGAAAGAGCCAGCAGGGAAAACTATGCCTTGTTCTAAAGCTCTTTGGGAAGCGCTTGCGTAGCCCCACACACCTGGGGGCTGCAGGCTTTACTGCTGCCTTCAGCCTCAAAACCACCCTTTCCCACTTCGCCCCGTGCCAGGCACGAAAATGGCCATATGTCTGGAGACTGGTCCCTTTCCCAAAGAGCCAGCAGGGAAAACTATGCCTTGTTCTAAAGCTCTTTGGGAACCGCATGCGTGGCCCCACAGACCTGGGGGCTGCAGGCTTTCCTGCTGCCTTCAGCCTCAAAACCACCCTTTCCCTCTTGGCGTCGCGCCAGGCACAAAAATGGCCATATGTCTGGAGATTGGTCCCACGCCCAAAGAGCCAGCAGGGAAAACTATGCCTTGTTCTAAAGCTCTTTGGGAACCTCTTGCATAGCCCCACATACCTGGGGGCTGCAGGCTTTCCTGCTCTCTTCAGCCTCAAAGGCACCCTGTCCCACTTGGCGCTGCGCCAGTCCCAGAAAAGGCCATATGTCTGGAGATTGGTCCCACGCCCAAAGAGCCAGCAGGGAAAACTATGCCTTGTTCTAAAGCTCTTTGGGAACCGCTTGCGTAGCCCCACACACCTGGGGGCTGCAGGCTTTCCTGCTGCCTTCAGCCTCAAAACCACCCTTTCCCACTTGGCGCCGCGCCAGGCCCAAAAATGGCCATATGTGTGGAGACTGGTCCCACGCCCAAGAGCCAGCAGGGAAAACTATGCCTTGTTCTAAAGCTCTTTGGGAACCGCTTGCGTAGCCCCACACACCTGGGGGATGCAGGCTTTCCTGCTGCCTTCAGCCTCAAAATCACCCTTTCCCACTTGGCGCCGCGCCAGGCCCAAAAATGGCCATATGTCTAGAGATTGGTCCCACGCCCAAAGAGCCAGCAGGGAAAACTATGCCTTGTTCTAAAGCTCTTTGGGAACCGCTTGCGTAGCCCCACACACCTGGGGGCTGCAGGCTTTCCTGCTGCCTTCAGCCTCAAAACCACCCTTTCCCACTTGGCCCCGCGCCAGGCCCAAAAATGGCCATATGTCTGGAGGTTGGTCCCACGCCCAAAGAGCCAGCAGGGAAAACTATGCCTTGTTCTAAAGCTCTTTGGGAACCGCTTGCGTAGCCCCACACACCTGGGGGCTGCAGGCTTTCCTGCTGCCTTCAGCCTCAAAACCACCCTTTCCCACATGGCGTCAAGCCAGGCCCAAAAATGGCCATATGTCTGGAGACTGGTCCCACGCCCAAGAGCAAGCGGGGAAAACTATGCCTTGTTCTAAAGCTCTTTGGGAACCGCTTGCGTCGCCCCACACACCTGGGGGCTACAGGCTTTCCTGCTGCCTTCAGCCTCAAAACCACCCTTTCCCACTTGGCGCCGCGCCAGGCACAAAAATGGCCATATGTCAGGAGACTGGTCCCACGCCCAAAGAGCCAGCAGGGAAGACTATGCCTTGTTCTAAAGCTCTTTGGGAACCGCTTGCATAGCCCCACACACCTGGGGGCTGCAGGCTATCCTGCTGCCTTCAGCCTCAAAACCTCCATTTCCCACGTGGCCCCGCGCCAGGCACAAAAACGGCCATATGTCTGGAAGTTGGTCCCACGCCGAAAGAGCCAGCAGGGAAAACTATGCCTTGTTCTAAAGCTCTTTGGGAACCGCTTGCGTGGCCCCACAGACCTGCGGGCTGCAGAATTTCCTGCTGCCTTCAGCTTCAAAACCACCCTTTCCCAATTGGCGTCACGCCAGGCACAAAAATGGCCATATGTCTGGAGATTGGTCCCACGCCCAAAGAGCCAGCAGGGAAAACTATGCCTTGTTCTAAAGCTCTTTGGGAACCGCTTGCGTCGCCCCACACACCTGGGGGCTGCAGGCTTTCCTGCTCTCTTCAGCCTCAAAGGCACCCTGTCCCACTTGGCGCTGCGCCAGGCCCAGAAAAGGCCATATGTCTGGAGATTGGTCCCACGCCCAAAGAGCCAGCAGGGAAAACTATGCCTTGTTCTAAAGCTCTTTGGGAACCACTTGCGTAGCCCCACACACCTGGGGGCTGCAGGCTTTCCTGCTGCCTTCAGCCTCAAAACCACCCTTTCCCACTTGGCGCCGCGCCAGGCCCAAAAATGGCCATATGTGTGGAGACTGGTCCCACGCCCAAGAGCCAGCAGGGAAAACTATGCCTTGTTGTAAAGCTCTTTGGTAACGGCTTGCGTAGCCCCACACACCTGGGGGCTGCAGGCTTTCCTGCTGCCTTCAGCCTCAAAACCACCCTTTCCCACTTGGCCCCGCGCCAGGCCCAAAAATGGCCATATGGCTGGAGACTGGTCCCACGCCCAAAGAGCCAGCAGGGAAAACTATGCCTTGTTCTAAAGCTCTTTGGGAACCGCTTGCGTAGCCCCACACACCTGGGGGCTGCAGGCTTTCCTGCTGCCTTCAGCCTCAAAACCACCCTTTCCCACATGGCGTCACGCCAGGCCCAAAAATGGCCATATGTCTGGAGACTGGTCCCACGCCCAAGAGCAAGCAGGGAAAACTATGCCTTGTTCTAAAGCTCTTTGGGAACCGCTTGCGTGGCCCCACACACCTGGGGGCTGCAGGCTTTCCTGCTGCCTTCAGCCTCAAAACCACCCTTTCCCACTTGGCGCCGCGCCAGGCACAAAAATGGCCATATGTCAGGAGACTGGTCCCTTTCTCAAAGAGCCAGCAGGGAAGACTATGCCTTGTTCTAAAGCTCTTTGGGAACCGCTTGCGTAGCCCCACACACCTGGGGGCTGCAGGCTTTCCTGCTGCCTTCAGCCTGAAAACCACCCTTTCCGACATGGCGTCACGCCAGGCACAAAAATGGCCATATGTCTGGAGACTGGTCCCACGCCCAAAGAGCCAGCAGGGAAAACTATGCCTTGTTCTAAAGCTCTTTGGGAACGGCTTGCGTAGCCCCACACACCTGGGGGCTGCAGGCTTTCCTGCTGCCTTCAGCCTCAAAACCACCCTTTCCGACATGGCGTCACGCCAGGCACAAAAATGGCCATATGTCTGGAGACTGGTCCCACGCCCAAAGAGCCAGCAGGGAAAACTATGCCTTGTTCTAAAGCTCTTTGGGAACGGCTTGCGTAGCCCCACACACCTGGGGGCTGCAGGCTTTCCTGCTGCCTTCAGCCTCAAAACCACCCTTTCCCACTTGGCCCCGCGCCAGGCACAAAAATGGCCATATGTCTGGAGACTGGTCCCACGCCCAAAGAGCCAGCAGGGAAAACTATGCCTTGTTCTAAAGCTCTTTGGGAACCGCTTGCGTAGCCCCACACACCTGGGGACTGCAGACTTTCCTGCTGCCTTCAGCCTCAAAACCACCCTTTCCCACTTGGCGTCACGCCAGGCACAAAAATGGCCATATGTCTGGAGGTTGGTCCCACGCCGAAAGAGCCAGCAGGGAAAACTATGCCTTGTACTAAAGCTCTTTGGGAACCGCTTGCGTAGCCCCACACACCTGGGGGCTGCAGGCTTTCCTGCTGCCTTCAGCCTCAAAACCACCCTTTCCCATATGGCGTAACGCCAGGCCCAAAAATGGCCATATATCTGGAGACTGGTCCCACGCCCAAAGAGCCAGCAGGGAAACCGTTGCCTTGTTCTAAAGCTCTTTGGGAACCGCTTGCGTGGCCCCACACACCTGGGGGCTGCAGGCTTTCCTGCTGCCTTCGGCCTCAAAACCACCCTTTCCCACATGGCGCCACGCCAGGCCCAAAAATGGCCATATGGCTGGAGATTGGTCCCACGCCCAAAGAGCCAGCAGGGAAAACTATGCCTTGTTCTAAAGCTCTTTGGGAACCGCTTGCGTAGCCCCACAGACCTGGGGGCTGCAGGCTTTCCTGCTGCCTTCAGCCTCAAAACCACCCTTTCCCACTTGGCGCCGTGCCAGGCACAAAAATGGCCATATGTCTGGAGACTGGTCCCACGCCCAAGAGCCAGCAGGGAAAACTATGCCTTGTACTAAAGCTCTTTGGGAACCGCTTGCGTAGCCCCACACACCTGGGGGCTGCAGGCTTTCCTGCTGCCTTCAGCCTCAAAACCTCCCTTTCCCACTTGGCCCCGCTCCAGGCACAAAAATGGCCATATGTCTGGAGATTGGTCCCACGCCCAAAGAGCCAGCAGGGAAAACTATGTCTTGTACTAAAGCTCTTTGGGAACGGCTTGCGTAGCCCCACACACCTGGGGGCTGCAGGCTTTCCTGCTGCCTTCAGCCTCAAAACCACCCTTTCCCACATGGCGTCACGCCAGGCACAAAAATGGCCATATGTCTGGAGATTGGTCCCACGCCCAAAGAGCCAGCAGGGAACAATATGCCTTGTTCTAAAGCTCTTTGGGAACCGCTTGCGTAGCCCCACAGACCTGCGGGCTGCAGGCTTTCCTGCTGCCTTCAGCCTCAAAACCACCCTTTCCCACATGCCGTCACGCCAGGCACAAAAATGGCCATATGTCTGGAGATTGGTCCCACGCCCAAAGAGCCAGCAGGGAAAACTATGCCTTGTTCTAAAGCTCTTTGGGAACCGCTTGCATAGCCCCACACACCTGGGGGCTGCAGGCTTTCCTGCTGCCTTCAGCCTCAAAACAACCCTTTCCCAGTTGGCGCCGCGCCAAGCACAAAAATGGCCATATGTCTGGAGACTGGTCCCACGCCCAAAGAGCCAGCAGGGAAAAATATGCCTTGTTCTAAAGCTCTTTGGGAACCGCTTGCGTGGCCCCACACACCTGGGGGCTGCAGGCTTTCCTGCTGCCTTCAGCCTCAAAACCACCCTTTCCCACTTGGAGACGCGCCAGGCATAAAAATGGCCATATGTCTGGAGATTGGTCCCACGCCCAAAGAGCCAGCAGGGAAAACTATGCCTTGTACTAAAGCTCTTTGGGAACCGCTTGCGTAGCCCCACAGACCTGGGGGCTGCAGGCTTTCCTGCTGCCTTCAGCCTCAAAACCACCCTTTCCCACTTGGCCCCGCGCCAGGCCCAAAAATGGCCATATGTCTGGAGACTGGTCCCACGCCCAAAGAGCCAGCAGGGAAAACTATGCCTTGTTCTAAAGCTCTTTGGGAACCGCTTGCGTAGCCCCACACACCTGGGGGCTGCAGGCTTTCCTGCTGCCTTCAGCCTCAAAACCACCCTTTCCCACATGGCGTCAAGCCAGGCCCAAAAACGGCCATATGTCTGGAGACTGGTCCCACGCCCAAGAGCAAGCGGGGAAAACTATGCCTTGTTCTAAAGCTCTTTGGGAACCGCTTGCGTCGCCCCACACACCTGGGGGCTGCAGGCTTTCCTGCTGCCTTCAGCCTCAAAACCTCCATTTCTCACTTGGCCCCGCGCCAGGCACAAAAACGGCCATATGTCTGGAAGTTGGTCCCACGCCGAAAGAGCCAGCAGGGAAAACTATGCCTTGTTCTAAAGCTCTTTGGGAACCGCTTGCGTGGCCCCACAGACCTGCGGGCTGCAGACTTTCCTGCTGCCTTCAGCTTCAAAACCACCCTTTCCCAATTGGCGTCACGCCAGGCACAAAAATGGCCATATGTCTGGAGATTGGTCCCACGCCCAAAGAGCCAGCAGGGAAAACTATACCTTGTTCTAAAGCTCTTTGGGAACCGCTTGCGTCGCCCCACACACCTGGGGGCTGCAGGCTTTCCTGCTCTCTTCAGCCTCAAAGGCACCCTGTCCCACTTGGCGCTGCGCCAGGCCCAGAAAAGGCCATATGTCTGGAGATTGGTCCCACGCCCAAAGAGCCAGCAGGGAAAACTATGCCTTGTTCTAAAGCTCTTTGGGAACCGCTTGCGTAGCCCCACAGACCTGGGGGCTGCAGGCTTTCCTGCTGCCTTCAGCCTCAAAACCACCCTTTCCCACTTGGCGCCGCGCCAGGCCCAAAAATGGCCATATGTGTGGAGACTGGTCCCACGCCCAAGAGCCAGCAGGGAAAACTATGCCTTGTTGTAAAGCTCTTTGGTAACGGCTTGCGTAGCCCCACACACCTGGGGGCTTCAGGCTTTCCTGCTGCCTTCAGCCTCAAAACCACCCTTTCCCACTTGGCCCCGCGCCAGGCCCAAAAATGGCCATATGTCTGGAGACTGGTCCCACGCCCAAAGAGCCAGCAGGGAAAACTATGCCTTGTTCTAAAGCTCTTTGGGAACGGCTTGCGTAGCCCCACACACCTGGGGGCTGCAGGCTTTCCTGCTGCCTTCAGCCTCAAAACCACCCTTTCCCACATGGCGTCACGCCAGGCCCAAAAATGGCCATATGTCTGGAGACTGGTCCCACGCCCAAGAGCAAGCAGGGAAAACTATGCCTTGTTCTAAAGCTCTTTGGGAACCGCTTGCGTGGCCCCACACACCTGGGGGCTGCAGGCTTTCCTGCTGCCTTCAGCCTCAAAACCACCCTTTCCCACTTGGCGCCGCGCCAGGCACAAAAATGGCCATATGTCAGGAGACTGGTCCCTTTCTCAAAGAGCCAGCAGGGAAGACTATGCCTTGTTCTAAAGCTCTTTGGGAACCGCTTGCGTAGCCCCACACACCTGGGGGCTGCAGGCTTTCCTGCTGCCTTCAGCCTCAAAACCACCCTTTCCCACATGGCGTCACGCCAGGCACAAAAATGGCCATATGTCTGGAGATTTGTTCCACGCCCAAAGAGCCAGCAGGGAAAACTATGCCTTATTCTAAAGCTCTTTGGGAACCGCTTGCGTCGCCCCACACACCTGGGGGCTGCAGGCTTTCCTGCTGCCTTCAGCCTCAAAACCTCCATTTCCCACTTGGCCCCGCGCCAGGCACAAAAACGGCCATATGTCTGGAAGTTGGTCCCACGCCGAAAGAGCCAGCAGGGAAAACTATGCCTTGTTCTAAAGCTCTTTGGGAACCGCTTGCGTGGCCCCACAGACCTGCGGGCTGCAGACTTTCCTGCTGCCTTCAGCTTCAAAACCACCCTTTCCCAATTGGCGTCACGCCAGGCACAAAAATGGCCATATGTCTGGAGATTGGTCCCACGCCCAAAGAGCCAGCAGGGAAAACTATACCTTGTTCTAAAGCTCTTTGGGAACCGCTTGCGTCGCCCCACACACCTGGGGGCTGCAGGCTTTCCTGCTCTCTTCAGCCTCAAAGGCACCCTGTCCCACTTGGCGCTGCGCCAGGCCCAGAAAAGGCCATATGTCTGGAGATTGGTCCCACGCCCAAAGAGCCAGCAGGGAAAACTATGCCTTGTTCTAAAGCTCTTTGGGAACCGCTTGCGTAGCCCCACACACCTGGGGGCTGCAGGCTTTCCTGCTGCCTTCAGCCTCAAAACCACCCTTTCCCACTTGGCGCCGCGCCAGGCCCAAAAATGGCCATATGTGTGGAGACTGGTCCCACGCCCAAGAGCCAGCAGGGAAAACTATGCCTTGTTGTAAAGCTCTTTGGTAACGGCTTGCGTAGCCCCACACACCTGGGGGCTTCAGGCTTTCCTGCTGCCTTCAGCCTCAAAACCACCCTTTCCCACTTGGCCCCGCGCCAGGCCCAAAAATGGCCATATGTCTGGAGACTGGTCCCACGCCCAAAGAGCCAGCAGGGAAAACTATGCCTTGTTCTAAAGCTCTTTGGGAACCGCTTGCGTAGCCCCACACACCTGGGGGCTGCAGGCTTTCCTGCTGCCTTCAGCCTCAAAACCACCCTTTCCCACATGGCGTCACGCCAGGCCCAAAAATGGCCATATGTCTGGAGACTGGTCCCACGCCCAAGAGCAAGCAGGGAAAACTATGCCTTGTTCTAAAGCTCTTTGGGAACCGCTTGCGTGGCCCCACACACCTGGGGGCTGCAGGCTTTCCTGCTGCCTTCAGCCTCAAAACCACCCTTTCCCACTTGGCGCCGCGCCAGGCACAAAAATGGCCATATGTCAGGAGACTGGTCCCTTTCTCAAAGAGCCAGCAGGGAAGACTATGCCTTGTTCTAAAGCTCTTTGGGAACCGCTTGCGTGGCCCCACAGACCTGCGGGCTGCAGACTTTCCTGCTGCCTTCAGCTTCAAAACCACCCTTTCCCAATTGGCGTCACGCCAGGCACAAAAATGGCCATATGTCTGGAGATTGGTCCCACGCCCAAAGAGCCAGCAGGGAAAACTATACCTTGTTCTAAAGCTCTTTGGGAACCGCTTGCGTGGCCCCACACACCTGGGGGCTGCAGGCTTTCCTGCTCTCTTCAGCCTCAAAGGCACCCTGTCCCACTTGGCGCTGCGCCAGGCCCAGAAAAGGCCATATGTCTGGAGATTGGTCCCACGCCCAAAGAGCCAGCAGGGAAAACTATGCCTTGTTCTAAAGCTCTTTGGGAACCGCTTGCGTAGCCCCACACACCTGGGGGCTGCAGGCTTTCCTGCTGCCTTCAGCCTCAAAACCACCCTTTCCCACTTGGCGCCGCGCCAGGCCCAAAAATGGCCATATGTGTGGAGACTGGTCCCACGCCCAAGAGCCAGCAGGGAAAACTATGCCTTGTTCTAAAGCTCTTTGGGAACGGCTTGCGTAGCCCCACACACCTGGGGGCTTCAGGCTTTCCTGCTGCCTTCAGCCTCAAAACCACCCTTTCCCACTTGGCCCCGCGCCAGGCCCAAAAATGGCCATATGGCTGGAGACTGGTCCCACGCCCAAAGAGCCAGCAGGGAAAACTATGCCTTGTTCTAAAGCTCTTTGGGAACCGCTTGCGTAGCCCCACACACCTGGGGGCTGCAGGCTTTCCTGCTGCCTTCAGCCTCAAAACCACCCTTTCCCACATGGCGTCACGCCAGGCCCAAAAATGGCCATATGTCTGGAGACTGGTCCCACGCCCAAGAGCAAGCAGGGAAAACTATGCCTTGTTCTAAAGCTCTTTGGGAACCGCTTGCGTGGCCCCACACACCTGGGGGCTGCAGGCTTTCCTGCTGCCTTCAGCCTCAAAACCACCCTTTCCCACTTGGCGCCGCGCCAGGCACAAAAATGGCCATATGTCAGGAGACTGGTCCCTTTCTCAAAGAGCCAGCAGGGAAGACTATGCCTTGTTCTAAAGCTCTTTGGGAACCGCTTGCGTAGCCCCACACACCTGGGGGCTGCAGGCTTTCCTGCTGCCTTCAGCCTCAAAACCACCCTTTCCCACATGGCGTCACGCCAGGCACAAAAATGGCCATATGTCTGGAGATTTGTTCCACGCCCAAAGAGCCAGCAGGGAAAACGATGCCTTATTCTAAAGCTCTTTGGGAACCGCTTGCGTGGCCCCACAGACCTGGGGGCTGCAGGCTTTCCTGCTGCCTTCAGCCTCAAAACCACCCTTTCCCACTTGGCGCCGCGCCACGCACAAAAATGGCCATATGTCTGGAGATTGGTCCCACGCCCAAAGAGCCAGCAGGGAAAACTATGCCTTGTTCTAAAGCTCTTTGGGAACCGCTTGCGTGGCCCCACAGACCTGGGGTCTGCAGGCTTTCCTGCTGCCTTCAGCCTCAAAACCACCCTTTCCCACTTGGCGTCGCACCAGGCACAAAAATGGCCATATGTCTGGAGATTGGTCCCACGCCCAAAGAGCCAGCAGGGAAAACTATGCCTTGTTCTAAAGCTCTTTGGGAACCGCTTGCGTGGCCCCACAGACCTGTGGTCTGCAGGCTTTCCTGCTGCCTTCAGCCCCAAACTACCCTTTCCCACATGGCGTCACGCCAGGCACAAAAATGGTCATATGGCTGGAGATTGGTCCCACGCCAAAGAGGCAGCAGGGAAAACTATGCCTTGTTCTAAAGCTCTTTGGGAACCGCTTGCGTAGCCCCACACACCTGGGGGCTGCAGGCTTTCCTGCTGCCTTCAGCCTCAAAACCACCCTTTCCCACATGGCGTCACGCCAGGCACAAAAATGGCCATATGTCTGGAGACTGGTCCCACGCCCAAAGAGCCAGCAGGGAAAACTATGCCTTGTTCTAAAGCTCTTTGGGAACGGCTTGCGTAGCCCCACACACCTGGGGGCTGCAGGCTTTCCTGCTGCCTTCAGCCTCAAAACCACCCTTTCCCACTTGGCGACGCACGAGGCCCAAAAATGGCCATATGTCTGGAGACTGGTCCCACGCCCAAAGAGCCAGCAGGGAAAACTATGCCTTGTTATAAAGCTCTTTGGGAACCGCTTGCGTAGCCCCACACACCTGGGGACTGCAGACTTTCCTGCTGCCTTCATCCTCAAAACCACCCTTTCCCACTTGGCGTCACGCCAGGCACAAAAATGGCCATATGTCTGGAGATTGGTCCCACGCCGAAAGAGCCAGCAGGGAAAACTATGCCTTGTACTAAAGCTCTTTGGGAACCGCTTGCGTAGCCCCACACACCTGGGGGCTGCAGGCTTTCCTGCTGCCTTCAGCCTCAAAACCACCCTTTCCCACTTGGCGCCGCGCCATGCACAAAAATGGCCATATGGCTGGAGATTGGTCCCACGCCCAAAGAGACAGCAGGGAAAACTATGCCTTGTTCTAAAGCTCTTTGGGAACCGCTTGCGTAGCCCCACACACCTGGGGGATGCAGGCTTTCCTGCTGCCTTCATCCTCAAAACCACCCTTTCCCATATGGCGTCACGCCAGGCCCAAAAATGGCCATATATCTGGAGACTGGTCCCACGCCCAAAGAGCCAGCAGGGAAAACGTAGCCTTGTTCTAAAGCTCTTTGGGAACCGCTTGCGTGGCCCCACACACCTGGGGGCTGCAGGCTTTCCTGCTGCCTTCAGCCTCAAAACCACCCTTTCCCACATGGCGCCGCGCCAGGCCCAAAAATGGCCATATGGCTGGAGATTGGTCCCACGCCCAAAGAGCCAGCAGGGAAAACTATGCCTTGTTCTAAAGCTCTTTGGGAACCGCTTGCGTAGCCCCACAGACCTGGGGGCTGCAGGCTTTCCTGCTGCCTTCAGCCTCAAAACCACCCTTTCCCACTTGGCGCCGTGCCAGGCACAAAAATGGCCATATGTCTGGAGACTGGTCCCACGCCCAAGAGCCAGCAGGGAAAACTATGCCTTGTACTAAAGCTCTTTGGGAACCGCTTGCGTAGCCCCACACACCTGGGGGCTGCAGGCTTTCCTGCTGCCTTCAGCCTCAAAACCTCCCTTTCCCACTTGGCCCCGCTCCAGGCACAAAAATGGCCATATGTCTGGAGATTGGTCCCACGCCCAAAGAGCCAGCAGGGAACAATATGCCTTGTTCTAAAGCTCTTTGGGAACCGCTTGCGTGGCCCCACACACCTGGGGGCTGCAGGCTTTCCTGCTGCCTTCAGCCTCAAAACCACCCTTTCCCACTTGGCGTCGCGCCAGGCATAAAAATGGCCATATGTCTGGAGATTGGTCCCACGCCCAAAGAGCCAGCAGGGAAAACTATGCCTTGTACTAAAGCTCTTTGGGAACCGCTTGCGTAGCCCCACAGACCTGGGGGCTGCAGGCTTTCCTGCTGCCTTCAGCCTCACACCACCCTTTCCCACATGCCGTCACGCCAGGCCCAAAAATGGCCATATGTCTGGAGACTGGTCCCACGCTCAAGAGCCAGCAGGGAAAACTATGCCTTGTTCTAAAGCTCTTTGGGAACCGCTTGCGTAGCCCCACACACCTGGGGGCTGCAGGCTTTCCTGCTGCCTTCAGCCTCAAAACCACCCTTTCCCACTTGGCACCGCGCCAGGCACAAAAATGGCCATATGGCTGGAGACTGGTCCCTTTCTCAAAGAGCCAGCAGGGAAAACTATGCCTTGTTCTAAAGCTCTTTGGGAACCGCTTGCGTAGCCCCACACACCTGGGGGCTGCAGGCTTTCCTGCTGCCTTCAGCCTCAAAATCTCCATTTCCCACGTGGCCCTGCGCCAGGCACAAAAACGGCCATATGTCTGGAGGTTGGTCCCACGCCCAAAGAGCCAGCAGGGAAAACTATGCCTTGTACTAAAGCTCTATGGGAACCACTTGCGTAGCCCCACACACGTGGGGGCTGCAGGCTTTCCTGCTGCCTTCAGCCTCAAAACCACCCTTTCCCACTTGTCCCCGCGCCAGGCCCAAAAATGGCCATATGTCTGGAGATTGGTCCGACGCCCAAAGAGCCAGCAGGGAAAACTATGCCTTGTTCTAAAGCTCTTTGGGAACCGCTTGCGTAGCCCCACACACCTGGGGGCTGCAGGCTTTCCTGCTGCCTTCAGCCTCAAAGCCACCCTTTCCCACTTGGCGCCGCGCCAGGCCCAAAAATGGCCATATGTCTGGAGATTGGTCCCACGCCCAAGAGCCAGCAGGGAAAACTATGCCTTGTTCTAAAGCTCTTTGGGAACTGCTTGCGTAGCCCCACACACCTGGGGGCTGCAGGCTTTCCTGCTGACTTCAGCCTCAAAACCACCCTTTCCCACTTGGCGCCGCGCCAGGCCCAAGAATGGCCATATGTCTGGAGATTGGTTCCACGCCCAAAGAGCCAGCAGGGAAAATTATGCCTTGTTCTAAAGCTCTTTGGGAACCGCTTCCGTGGCCCCACAGACCTGGGGGCTGCAGGCTTTCCTGCTCTCTTCAGCCTCAAAACCACCCTTTCCCACACGGCGTCACGCCAGGCACAAAAATGGCCATATGTCTGGAGATTGGTCCCACGCCCAAAGAGCCAGCAGGGAAAATTATGCCTGGTTCTAAAGCTCTTTGGGAACCGCTTGCGTAGCCGCACAGACCTGGGGGCTGCAGGCTTTCCTGCTGCCTTCAGCCTCAAAACCACCCTTTCCCACGTGGCCCCGCGCCAGGCACAAAAACGGCCATAAGTCTGGAGGTTGGTCCCACGCCGAAAGAGCCAGCAGGGAAAACTATGCCTTGTTCTAAAGCTCTTTGGGAACCGCATGCGTGGCCCCACAGACCTGCGGGCTGCAGACTTTCCTGCTGCCTTCAGCCTCAAAACCACCCTTTCCCAATTGGCGTCACGCCAGGCACAAAAATGGCCATATGTCTGGAGATTGGTCCCACGCCCAAAGAGCCAGCAGGGAAAAAAATGCCTTGTTCTAAAGCTCTTTGGGAACCGCTTGCGTAGCCCCACACACCTGGGGTCTGCAGGTTTCCTGATGCCTTCAGCCTCAAAACCACCCTTTCCCACTTGGCGCCGCGCCAGGCCCAGAAACGGCCATATGTCTGGAGATTGGTCCCACGCCCAAAGAGCCAGCAGGGAAAACTATGCCTTTTTCTAAAGCTCTTTGGGAACCGCTTGCGTAGCCCCACACACCTGGGGGCTGCAGGCTTTCCTGCTGCCTTCAGCCTCAAAACCACCCTTTCCCACTTGGCGTCGCGCCAGGCCCAAAAATGGCTATATTTCTGGAGACTGGTCCCTTTCCCAAAGAGCCAGCAGGGAAAACTATGCCTTGTTCTAAAGCTCTTTGGGAACCGCTTGCGTGGCCCCACACACCTGGGGGCTGCAGACTTTCCTGCTGCCTTCAGCCTCAAAACCACCCTTTCCCACATGGCGTCATGCCAGGCCCAAAAATGGCCATATATCTGGAGACTGGTCCCACGCCCAAGAGCCAGCAGGGAAAACTATGCCTTGTTCTAAAGCTCTTTGGGAACCGCTTGCGTAGCCCCACACACCTGGGGGCTGCAGGCTTTCCTGCTGCCTTCAGCCTCAAAACCACCCTTTCCCACTTGGCGCCGCACCAGGCACAAAAATGGCCATATGTCAGGAGACTGGTCCCACACCCAAAGAGCCAGCAGGGAAAACTATGCCTTGTTCTAAAGCTCTTTGGGAACCGCTTGCATAGCCCCACACACCTGGGGGCTGCAGGCTTTCCTGCTGCCTTCAGCCTCAAAACCTCCATTTCCCACGTGGCCCCGCGCCAGGCACAAAAACGGCCATATGTCTGGAGGTTGGTCCCACGCCGAAAGAGCCAGCAGGGAAAACTATGCCTTGTTCTAAAGCTCTTTGGGAACCGCATGCGTGGCCCCACAGACCTGCGGGCTGCAGACTTTCCTGCTGCCTTCAGCCTCAAAACCACCCTTTCCCAATTGGCGTCACGCCAGGCCCAAAAATGGCCATATGTGTGGAGATTGGTCCCACGCCCAAAGAGCCAGCAGGGAAAACTATGCCTTGTTCTAAAGCTCTTTGGGAACCGCTTGCGTAGCCCCACACACCTGGGGGCTGCAGGTTTCCTGATGCCTTCAGCCTCAAAATCACGCTTTCCCACTTGGCGCCGCGCCAGGCCCAGAAACGGCCATATGTCTGGAGATTGGTCCCACGCCGAAAGAGCCAGCAGGGAAAACTATGCCTTGTTCTAAAGCTCTTTGGGAACGGCTTGCATAGCCCCACACACCTGGGGGCTGCAAGCTTTCCTGCTGCCTTCAGCCTCAAAACCACCCTTTCCCACTTGGCGCCGCGCCAGGCCCAAAAATGGCCATATGTCTGGAGACTGGTCCCATGCCCAAAGAGCCAGCAGGGAAAACTATGCCTTGTTCTAAAGCTCTTTGGGAACCGCTTGCGTGGCCCCACAGACCTGGGGGCTGCAGGCTTTCCTGCTGCCTTCAGCCTCAAAACCACCCTTTCCCAATTGGCGCCGCGCCAGGCACAAAAATGGCCATATGTCTGGAGATTCGTCCCACGCCCAAAGAGCCAGCAGGGAAAACTATGCCTGGTTCTAAAGCTCTTTGGGAACCGCTTGCGTAGCCCCACACACCTGGGGGCTGCAGGCTTTCCTGCTGCCTTCAGCCTCAAAACCACCCTTTCCCACTTAGCCCAGCGCCAGGCACAAAAATGGCCATATGTCTGGAGATTGGTCCCACGCCCAAAGAGCCAGCAGGGAAAACGATGCCTTATTCTAAAGCTCTTTGGGAACCGCTTGCGTGGCCCCACAGACCTGGGGGCTGCAGGCTTTCCTGCTGCCTTCAGCCTGAAAACCACCCTTTCCCACTTGGCGCCGCGCCAGGCACAAAAATGGCCATATGTCTGGAGATTGGTCCCACGCCCAAAGAGCCAGCAGGGAAAACTATGCCTTGTTCTAAAGCTCTTTGGGAACCGCTTGCGTGGCCCCACAGACCTGGGGGCTGCAGGCTTTCCTGCTGCCTTCAGCCTCAAAACCACCCTTTCCCCCTTGGCGTCGCGCCAGGCACAAAAATGGCTATATTTCTGGAGACTGGTCCCTTTCCCAAAGAGCCAGCAGGGAAAACTATGCCTTGTTCTAAAGCTCTTTGGGAACCGCTTGCGTGGCCCCACAGACCT
This sequence comes from Chroicocephalus ridibundus, assembly GCF_963924245.1. Taxonomy (NCBI): domain Eukaryota; kingdom Metazoa; phylum Chordata; class Aves; order Charadriiformes; family Laridae; genus Chroicocephalus; species Chroicocephalus ridibundus. The sequence goes on from NW_026961748.1 coordinate 306,577, forward strand.
GCGGGCTGCAGGCTTTCCTGCTGCCTTCAGCCTCAAAACTACCCTTTCCCACATGGCGTCACGCCAGGCACAAAAATGGTCATATGGCTGGAGATTGGTCCCACGCCAAAGAGCCAGCAGGGAAAACTATGCCTTGTTGTAAAGCTCTTTGGGAACCGCTTGCGTAGCCCCACACACCTGCGGGCTGCAGGCTTTCCTCCTGCCTTCAGCCTTAAAACCACCCTTTCCGACATGGCGTCACGCCACGCCAAAAAATGGCCATATGTCTGGAGACTGGTCCCACGCCCAAAGAGCCAGCAGGGAAAAATATGCCTTGTTCTAAAGCTCTTTGGGAACGGCTTGCATAGCCCCACACACCTGCGGGCTGCAAGCTTTCCTGCTGCCTTCAGCCTCAAAACCACCCTTTCCCACACGGCGTCACGCCAGGCACAAAAATGGCCATATGTCTGGAGATTGGTCCCACGCCCAAAGAGCCAGCAGGGAAAACTATGCCTTGTTCTAAAGCTCTTTGGGAACCGCTTGCGTGGCCCCACACACCTGGGGGCTGCAGGCTTTCCTGCTGCCTTCAGCCTCAAAACTACCCTTTCCCACTTGGCGCCGCGCCAGGCCCAAAAATGGTCATATGGCTGGAGATTGGTCCCACGCCAAAGAGCCAGCAGGGAAAACTATGCCTTGTTCTAAAGCTCTTTGGGAACCGCTTGCGTAGCCCCACACACCTGGGGGCTGCAGGCTTTCCTCCTGCCTTCAGCCTCAAAACCACCCTTTCCGACATGGCGTCACGCCAGGCCCAAAAATGGCCATATGTCTGGAGATTGGTCCCACGCCCAAAGAGCCAGCAGGGAAAACTATGCCTTGTTCTAAAGCTCTTTGGGAACGGCTTGCATAGCCCCACACCCCTGGGGGCTGCAAGCTTTCCTGTTGCCTTCAGCCTCAAAACCACCCTTTCCCACTTGGCGTCATGCCAGGCCCAAAAATGGCCATATGTCTGGAGACTGGTCCCACGCCCAAAGAGCCAGCAGGGAAACTATGCCTTGTTCTAAAGCTCTTTGGGAACGGCTTGCGTAGCCCCACAGACCTTGGGGCTGCAGGCTTTCCTGCTGCCTTCAGCCTCAAAACCACCCTTTCCCACTTGGCGCCGCGCCAGGCCCAAAAATGGCCATATGTCTGGAGATTGGTCCCACGCCCAAAGAGCCAGCAGGGAAAACTATGCCTTGTTCTAAAGCTCTTTGGGAACCGCTTGCGTAGCCCCACACACCTGGGGGCTGCAGGCTTTCCTGCTGCCTTCAGCCTCAAAACCACCCTTTCCCACTTGGCGCCGTGCCAGGCACAAAAATGGCCAAATGGCTGGAGATTGGTCCCACGCCCAAAGAGCCAGCAGGGAAAACTATGCCTTGTTCTAAAGCTCTTTGGGAACCGCTTGCGTAGCCCCACACACCTGTGGGATGCAGGCTTTCCTGCTGCCTTCAGCCTCAAAACCACCCTTTCCCACTTGGCGTCGCGCGAGGCCCAAAAATGGCCATATGTCTGGAGACTGGTCCCACGCCCAAAGAGCCAGCAGGGAAAACTATGCCTTGTTCTAAAGCTCTTTGGGAACCGCTTGCGTAGCCCCACACACCTGGGGGCTGCAGGCTTTCCTGCTGCCTTCAGCCTCAGAGGCACCCTTTCCCACTTGGTGCCGCGCCAGGCCCAAAAATGGCCATATGTCTGGAGATTGGTCCCACGCCCAAAGAGCCAGCAGGGAAAACTATGCCTTGTTCTAAAGCTCTTTGGGAACGGCTTGCGTAGCCCCACAGACCTTGGGGCTGCAGGCTTTCCTGCTGCCTTCAGCCTGAAAACCACCCTTTCCCACTTGGCGCCGCGCCAGGCACAAAAATGGCCATATGTCTGGAGACTGGTCCCACGCCCAAAGAGCCAGCAGGGAAAACTATGCCTTGTTCTAAAGCTCTTTGGGAACCGCTTGCGTGGCCCCACAGACCTGGGGGGTGCAGGCTTTCCTGCTGCCTTCAGCCTCAAAACCACCCTTTCCCACTTGGCGCCGCGCCAGGAACAAAAATGGCCATATGGCTGGAGATTGGTCCCACGCCCAAAGAGCCAGCAGGGAAAACAATGCCTTGTTCTAAAGCTCTTTGGGAACCGCTTGCGTGGCCCCACACACCTGGGGGCTGCAGGCTTTCCTGCTGCCTTCAGCCTCAAAACCACCCTTTCAAACTTGGCGTCGCGCCAGGCACAAAAATGGCCATATTTCTGGAGACTGGTCCCACGCCGAAAGAGCCAGCAGGGAAAACAATGCCTTGTTCTAAAGCTCTTTGGGAACCGCTTGCGTGGCCCCACACACCTGCGGGCTGCAGACTTTCCTGCTGCCTTCAGCCTCAAAACCACCCTTTCCCACATGGCGTCGTGCCAGGCACAAAAATGGTCATATGTCTGGAGATTGGTCCCACGCCCAAAGAGCCAGCAGGGAAAACTATGCCTTGTTCTAAAGCTCTTTGGGAATGGCTTGCGTAGCCCCACACACCTGGTGGCTGCAGGCTTTCCTGCTGCCTTCAGCCTCAGAGGCACCCTTTCCCACTTGGTGCCGCGCCAGGCCCAAAAATGGCCATATGTCTGGAGATTGGTCCCACGCCCAAAGAGCCAGCAGGGAAAACTATGCCTTGTTCTAAAGCTCTTTGGGAACCGCTTGCGTAGCCCCACACACCTGGGGGCTGCAAGCTCTCCTGCTGCCTTCAGCCTCAAAACCACCCTTTCCCACTTGGCGCCGCGCCAGGCCCAAAAATGGCCATAAGTCTGGAGACAGGTCCCACGCCCAAAGAGCCAGCAGGGAAAACTATGCCTTGTTCTAAAGCTCTTTGGGAACCGCTTGCGTAGCCCCACACACCTGGGGGCTGCAGGCTTTCCTGCTGCCTTCAGCCTCAAAACCACCCTTTCCCATATGGCGTCACGCCAGGCCCAAAAATGGCCATATATCTGGAGACTGGTCCCACGCCCAAAGAGCCAGCAGGGAAAACGTAGCCTTGTTCTAAAGCTCTTTGGGAACCGCTTGCGTGGCCCCACACACCTGGGGGCTGCAGGCTTTCCTGCTGCCTTCAGCCTCAAAACCACCCTTTCCCACATGGCGCCGCGCCAGGCCCAAAAATGGCCATATGGCTGGAGATTGGTCCCACGCCCAAAGAGCCAGCAGGGAAAACTATGCCTTGTTCTAAAGCTCTTTGGGAACCGCTTGCGTAGCCCCACAGACCTGGGGGCTGCAGGCTTTCCTGCTGCCTTCAGCCTCAAAACCACCCTTTCCCACTTGGCGCCGTGCCAGGCACAAAAATGGCCATATGTCTGGAGACTGGTCCCACGCCCAAGAGCCAGCAGGGAAAACTATGCCTTGTACTAAAGCTCTTTGGGAACCGCTTGCGTAGCCCCACACACCTGGGGGCTGCAGGCTTTCCTGCTGCCTTCAGCCTCAAAACCTCCCTTTCCCTCTTGGCCCCGCTCCAGGCACAAAAATGGCCATATGTCTGGAGATTGGTCCCACGCCCAAAGAGCCAGCAGGGAAAACTATGCCTTGTACTAAAGCTCTTTGGGAACGGCTTGCGTAGCCCCACACACCTGGGGGCTGCAGGCTTTCCTGCTGCCTTCAGCCTCAAAACCACCCTTTCCCACATGGCGTCACGCCAGGCACAAAAATGGCCATATGTCTGGAGATTGGTCCCACGCCCAAAGAGCCAGCAGGGAACAATATGCCTTGTTCTAAAGCTCTTTGGGAACCGCTTGCGTAGCCCCACAGACCTGCGGGCTGCAGGCTTTCCTGCTGCCTTCAGCCTCAAAAGCACCCTTTCCCACATGCCGTCACGCCAGGCACAAAAATGGCCATATGTCTGGAGATTGGTCCCACGCCGAAAGAGCCAGCAGGGAAAACTATGCCTTGTTCTAAAGCTCTTTGGGAACCGCTTGCATAGCCCCACACACCTGGGGGCTGCAGGCTTTCCTGCTGCCTTCAGCCTCAAAACAACCCTTTCCCACTTGGCGCCGCGCCAGGCACAAAAATGGCCATATGTCTGGAGACTGGTCCCACGCCCAAAGAGCCAGGAGGGAAAATTATGCCTTGTTCTAAAGCTCTTTGGGAACCGCTTGCGTGGCCCCACACACCTGGGGGCTGCAGGCTTTCCTGCTGCCTTCAGCCTCAAAACCACCCTTTCCCACTTGGCGTCGCGCCAGGCATAAAAATGGCCATATGTCTGGAGATTGGTCCCACGCCCAAAGAGCCAGCAGGGAAAACTATGCCTTGTACTAAAGCTCTTTGTGAACCGCTTGCGTAGCCCCACAGACCTGGGGGCTGCAGGCTTTCCTGCTGCCTTCAGCCTCACACCACCCTTTCCCACATGCCGTCACGCCAGGCCCAAAAATGGCCATATGTCTGGAGACTGGTCCCACGCTCAAGAGCCAGCAGGGAAAACTATGCCTTGTTCTAAAGCTCTTTGGGAACCGCTTGCGTAGCCCCACACACCTGGGGGCTGCAGGCTTTCCTGCTGCCTTCAGCCTCAAAACCACCCTTTCCCACTTGGCACCGCGCCAGGCACAAAAATGGCCATATGTCTGGAGACTGGTCCCTTTCTCAAAGAGCCAGCAGGGAAAACTATGCCTTGTTCTAAAGCTCTTTGGGAACCGCTTGCGTAGCCCCACACACCTGGGGGCTGCAGGCTTTCCTGCTGCCTTCAGCCTCAAAACCTCCATTTCCCACTTGGCCCCGCGCCAGGCACAAAACCGGCCATATGTCTGGAGGTTGGTCCCACGCCCAAAGAGCCAGCAGGGAAAACTATGCCTTGTACTAAAGCTCTATGGGAACCTCTTGCGTAGCCCCACACACCTGGGGGCTGCAGGCTTTCCTGCTGCCTTCAGCCTCAAAACCACCCTTTCCCACTTGGCGCCGCGCCAGGCCCAAGAATGGCCATATGTCTGGAGATTGGTTCCACGCCCAAAGAGCCAGCAGGGAAAATTATGCCTTGTTCTAAAGCTCTTTGGGAACCGCTTCTGTGGCCCCACAGACCTGGGGGCTGCAGGCTTTCCTGCTCTCTTCAGCCTCAAAACCACCCTTTCCCACACGGCGTCACGCCAGGCACAAAAATGGCCATATGTCTGGAGATTGGTCCCACGCCCAAAGAGCCAGCAGGGAAAATTATGCCTGGTTCTAAAGCTCTTTGGGAACCGCTTGCGTAGCCCCACAGACCTGGGGGCTGCAGGCTTTCCTGCTGCCTTCAGCCTCAAAACCACCCTTTCCCACGTGGCCCCGCGCCAGGCACAAAAACGGCCATAAGTCTGGAGGTTGGTCCCACGCCGAAAGAGCCAGCAGGGAAAACTATGCCTTGTTCTAAAGCTCTTTGGGAACCGCTTGCGTGGCCCCACAGAGCTGCGGGCTGCAGACTTTCCTGCTGCCTTCAGCCTCAAAACCACCCTTTCCCAATTGGCGTCACGCCAGGCACAAAAATGGCCATATGTCTGGAGATTGGTCCCACGCCCAAAGAGCCAGCAGGGAAAACTATGCCTTGTTCTAAAGCTCTTTGGGAACCGCTTGCGTAGCCCCACACACCTGGGGGCTGCAGGTTTCCTGATGCCTTCAGCCTCAAAACCACCCTTTCCCACTTGGCGCCGCGCCAGGCCCAGAAACGGCCATATGTCTGGAGATTGGTCCCACGCCCAAAGAGCCAGCAGGGAAAACTATGCCTTTTTCTAAAGCTCTTTGGGAACCGCTTGCGTGGCCCCACACACCTGGGGGCTGCAGGCTTTCCTGCTGCCTTCAGCCTCAAAACCACCCTTTCCCACTTGGCGCCGCACCAGGCACAAAAATGGCCATATGTCAGGAGACTGGTCCCACACCCAAAGAGCCAGCAGGGAAAACTATGCCTTGTTCTAAAGCTCTTTGGGAACCGCTTGCATAGCCCCACACACCTGGGGGCTGCAGGCTTTCCTGCTGCCTTCAGCCTCAAAACCTCCATTTCCCACGTGGCCCCGCGCCAGGCACAAAAACGGCCATATGTCTGGAGATTGGTCCCACGCCGAAAGAGCCAGCAGGGAAAACTATGCCTTGTTCTAAAGCTCTTTGGGAACCGTTTGCGTGGCCCCACAGACCAGCGGGCTGCAGACTTTCCTGCTGCCTTCAGCCTCAAAACCACCCTTTCCCAATTGGCATCACGCCAGGCCCAAAAATGGCCATATGTGTGGAGATTGGTCCCACGCCCAAAGAGCCAGCAGGGAAAACTATGCCTTGTTCTAAAGCTCTTTGGGAACCGCTTGCGTAGCCCCACACACCTGGGGGCTGCAGGTTTCCTGATGCCTTCAGCCTCAAAATCACGCTTTCCCACTTGGCGCCGCGCCAGGCCCAGAAACGGCCATATGTCTGGAGATTGGTCCCACGCCCAAAGAGCCAGCAGGGAAAACTATGCCTTGTTCTAAAGCTCTTTGGGAACCGCTTGCGTAGCCGCACACACCTGGGGGCTGCAGGCTTCCCTGCTGCCTTCAGCCTCAAAACCACCCTTTCCCACTTGGCGTCGCGCCAGGCACAAAAATGGCTATATTTCTGGAGACTGGTCCCTTTCCCAAAGAGCCAGCAGGGAAAACTATGCCTTGTTCTAAAGCTCTTTGGGAACCGCTTGCGTAGCCCCACAGACCTGGGGGCTGCAGCCTTTCCTGCTGCCTTCAGCCTCAAAAAAACCCTTTCCCACTTGGCGTCACGCCAGGCACAAAAATGGCCATATGTCTGGAGATTGGTCCCACGCCGAAAGAGCCAGCAGGGAAAACTATGCCTTGTTCTAAAGCTCTTTGGGAACCGCTTGCGTAGCCTCACAGACCTGGGGGCTGCAGGCTTTCCTGCTGCCTTCAGCCTCAAAACCACCCTTTCCCACTTGGCGCCGCGCCAGGCCCAGAAACGGCCATATGTCTGGAGACTGGTCCCTTTCCCAAAGAGCCAGCAGGGAAAACTATGCCTTGTTCTAAAGCTCTTTGGGAACGGCTTGCATAGCCCCACACACCTGGGGGCTGCAAGCTTTCCTGCTGCCTTCAGCCTCAAAACCACCCTTTCACACTTGGCGCCGCGCCAGGCCCAAAAATGGCCATATGTCTGGAGACTGGTCCCATGCCCAAAGAGCTAGCAGGGAAAACTATGCCTTGTTCTAAAGCTCTTTGGGAACCGCTTGCGTGGCCCCACAGACCTGGGGGGTGCAGGCTTTCCTGCTGCCTTCAGCCTCAAAACCACCCTTTCCCAATTGGCGCCGCGCCAGGCACAAAAATGGCCATATGTCTGGAGATTGGTCCCACGCCCAAAGAGCCAGCAGGGAAAACTATGCCTGGTTCTAAAGCTCTTTGGGAACCGCTTGCGTAGCCCCACACACCTGGGGGCTGCAGGCTTTCCTGCTGCCTTCAGCCTCAAAACCACCCTTTCCCACTTGGCGCCGCGCCAGGCACAAAAATGGCCATATGTCTGGAGATTGGTCCCACGCCCAAAGAGCCAGCAGGGAAAACGATGCCTTATTCTAAAGCTCTTTGGGAACCGCTTGCGTGGCCCCACAGACCTGGGGGCTGCAGGCTTTCCTGCTGCCTTCAGCCTGAAAACCACCCTTTCCCCCTTGGCGTCGCGCCAGGCACAAAAATGGCTATATGTCTGGAGATTGGTCCCACGCCCAAAGAGCCAGCAGGGAAAACGATGCCTTATTCTAAAGCTCTTTGGGAACCGCTTGCGTGGCCCCACAGACCTGGGGGCTGCAGGCTTTCCTGCTGCCTTCAGCCTCAAAACCACCCTTTCCCCCTTGGCGTCGCGCCAGGCACAAAAATGGCTATATTTCTGGAGACTGGTCCCTTTCCCAAAGAGCCAGCAGGGAAAACTATGCCTTGTTCTAAAGCTCTTTGGGAACCGCTTGCGTGGCCCCACAGACCTGCGGGCTGCAGACTTTCCTGCTGCCTTCAGCCTCAAAATTACCCTTTCCCACATGGCGTCACGCCAGGCACAAAAATGGTCATATGGCTGGAGATTGGTCCCACGCCAAAGAGCCAGCAGGGAAAACTATGCCTTGTTGTAAAGCTCTTTGGGAACCGCTTGCGTATCCCCACACACCTGCGGGCTGCAGGCTTTCCTCCTGCCTTCAGCCTGAAAACCACCCTTTCCGACATGGCGTCACGCCACGCCAAAAAATGGCCATATGTCTGGAGACTGGTCCCACGCCCAAAGAGCCAGCAGGGAAAAATATGCCTTGTTCTAAAGCTCTTTGGGAACGGCTTGCATAGCCCCACACACCTGCGGGCTGCAAGATTTCCTGCTGCCTTCAGCCTCAAAACCACCCTTTCCCACACGGCGTCACGCCAGGCACAAAAATGGCCATATGTCTGGAGATTGGTCCCACGCCCAAAGAGCCAGCAGGGAAAACTATGCCTTGTTCTAAAGCTCTTTGGGAACCGCTTGCGTGGCCCCACACACCTGGGGGCTGCAGGCTTTCCTGCTGCCTTCAGCCTCAAAACTACCCTTTCCCACTTGGCGCCGCGCCAGGCCCAAAAATGGTCATATGGCTGGAGATTGGTCCCACGCCAAAGAGCCAGCAGGGAAAACTATGCCTTGTTCTAAAGCTCTTTGGGAACCGCTTGCGTAGCCCCACACACCTGGGGGCTGCAGGCTTTCCTCCTGCCTTCAGCCTCAAAACCACCCTTTCCGACATGGCGTCACGCCAGGCCCAAAAATGGCCATATGTCTGGAGACTGGTCCCACGCCCAAAGAGCCAGCAGGGAAAACTATGCCTTGTTCTAAAGCTCTTTGGGAACGGCTTGCATAGCCCCACACCCCTGGGGGCTGCAAGCTTTCCTGCTGCCTTCAGCCTCAAAACCACCCTTTCCCACTTGGCGTCATGCCAGGCCCAAAAATGGCCATATGTCTGGAGACTGGTCCCACGCCCAAAGAGCCAGCAGGGAAACTATGCCTTGTTCTAAAGCTCTTTGGGAACCGCTTGCGTAGCCCCACAGACCTTGGGGCTGCAGGCTTTCCTGCTGCCTTCAGCCTCAAAACCACCCTTTCCCACTTGGCGCCGCGCCAGGCCCAAAAATGGCCATATGTCTGGAGATTGGTCCCACGCCCAAAGAGCCAGCAGGGAAAACTATGCCTTGTTCTAAAGCTCTTTGGGAACCGCTTGCGTAGCCCCACACACCTGGGGGCTGCAGGCTTTCCTGCTGCCTTCAGCCTCAAAACCACCCTTTCCCACTTGGCGCCGCGCCAGGCACAAAAATGGCCATATGGCTGGAGATTGGTCCCACGCCCAAAGAGCCAGCAGGGAAAACTATGCCTTGTTCTAAAGCTCTTTGGGAACCGCTTGCGTAGCCCCACACACCTGTGGGATGCAGGCTTTCCTGCTGCCTTCAGCCTCAAAACCACCCTTTCCCACTTGGCGTCGCGCCAGGCACAAAAATGGCCATATGTCTGGAGACTGGTCCCACGCCCAAAGAGCCAGCAGGGAAAACTATGCCTTGTTCTAAAGCTCTTTGGGAACCGCTTGTGTGGCCCCACAGACCTGCGGGCTGCAGACTTTCCTGCTGCCTTCAGCCTCAAAACCACCCTTTCCCACTTGGCGTCGCGCCAGGCACAAAAATGGCCATATGTCTGGAGACTGGTCCCACGCCCAAAGAGCCAGCAGGGAAAACTATGCCTTGTTCTAAAGCTCTTTGGGAACCGCTTGCGTAGCCCCACACACCTGGGGGCTGCAGGCTTTCCTGCTGCCTTCAGCCTCAGAGGCACCCTTTCCCACTTGGTGCCGCGCCAGGCCCAAAAATGGCCATATGTCTGGAGATTGGTCCCACGCCCAAAGAGCCAGCAGGGAAAACTATGCCTTGTTCTAAAGCTCTTTGGGAACGGCTTGCGTAGCCCCACAGACCTTGGGGCTGCAAGCTCTCCTGCTGCCTTCAGCCTCAAAACCACCCTTTCCCACTTGGCGCCGCGCCAGGCCCAAAAATGGCCATATGTCTGGAGACTGGTCCCACGCCCAAAGAGCCAGCAGGGAAAACTATGCCTTGTTCTAAAGCTCTTTGGGAACCGCTTGCGTAGCCCCACAGAGCTGGGGGCTGCAGGCTTTCCTGCTGCCTTCAGCCTGAAAACCACCCTTTCCCACTTGGCGCCGCGCCAGGCACAAAAATGGCCATATGTCTGGAGACTGGTCCCACGCCCAAAGAGCCAGCAGGGAAAACTATGCCTTGTTCTAAAGCTCTTTGGGAACCGCTTGCTTGGCCCCACAGACCTGGGGGGTGCAGGCTTTCCTGCTGCCTTCAGCCTCAAAACCACCCTTTCCCACTTGGCGCCGCGCCAGGCACAAAAATGGCCATATGGCTGGAGATTGGTCCCACGCCGAAAGAGCCAGCAGGGAAAACAATGCCTTGTTCTAAAGCTCTTTGGGAACCGCTTGCGTGGCCCCACACACCTGGGGGCTGCAGGCTTTCCTGCTGCCTTCAGCCTCAAAACCACCCTTTCCCACTTGGCGTCGCGCCAGGCACAAAAATGGCCATATTTCTGGAGACTGGTCCCACGCCGAAAGAGCCAGCAGGGAAAACAATGCCTTGTTCTAAAGCTCTTTGGGAACCGCTTGCGTGGCCCCACACACCTGCGGGCTGCAGACTTTCCTGCTGCCTTCAGCCTCAAAACCACCCTTTCCCACATGGCGTCGTGCCAGGCACAAAAATGGCCATATGTGTGGAGATTGGTCCCACGCCCAAAGAGCCAGCAGGGAAAACTATGCCTTGTTCTAAAGCTCTTTGGGAATGGCTTGCGTAGCCCCACACACCTGGTGGCTGCAGGCTTTCCTGCTGCCTTCAGCCTCAGAGGCACCCTTTCCCACTTGGTGCCGCGCCAGGCCCAAAAATGGCCATATGTCTGGAGATTGGTCCCACGCCCAAAGAGCCAGCAGGGAAAACTATGCCTTGTTCTAAAGCTCTTTGGGAACCGCTTGCGTAGCCCCACACACCTGGGGGCTGCAAGCTCTCCTGCTGCCTTCAGCCTCAAAACCACCCTTTCCCACTTGGCGCCGCGCCAGGCCCAAAAATGGCCATAAGTCTGGAGACAGGTCCCACGCCCAAAGAGCCAGCAGGGAAAACTATGCCTTGTTCTAAAGCTCTTTGGGAACCGCTTGCGTAGCCCCACACACCTGGGGGCTGCAGGCTTTCCTGCTGCCTTCAGCCTCAAAACCACCCTTTCCCACTTGGCGCTGCGCCAGGCACAAAAATGGCTATATTTCTGGAGACTGGTCCCACGCCCAAAGAGCCAGCAGGGAAAAATATGCCTTGTTCTAAAGCTCTTTGGGAACCACTTGCGTAGCCCCACACACCTGGGGGCTGCAGGCTTTCCTGCTGCCTTCAGCCTCAAAACCACCCTTTCCCACTTGGCGTCATGCCAGGCCCAAAAATGGCCATATGTCTGGAGATTGGTCCCACGCCCAAAGAGCCAGCAGGGAAAACTATGCCTTGTTCTAAAGCTCTTTGGGAACGGCTTGCGTAGCCCCACAGACCTTGGGGCTGCAAGCTCTCCTGCTGCCTTCAGCCTCAAAACCACCCTTTCCCACTTGGCGCCGCGCCAGGCCCAAAAATGGCCATATGTCTGGAGACTGGTCCCACGCCCAAAGAGCCAGCAGGGAAAACTATGCCTTGTTCTAAAGCTCTTTGGGAACCGCTTGCGTAGCCCCACACACCTGGGGGCTGCAGGCCTTCCTGCTGCCTTCAGCCTCAAAACCACCCTTTCCCACTTGGCGCCGCGCCAGGCCCAAAAATGGCCATATGTCTGGAGACTGGTCCCACGCCCAAAGAGCCAGCAGGGAAAACTATGCCTTGTTCTAAAGCTCTTTGGGAACCTCTTGCGTAGCCCCACACACCTGGGGGCTGCAGGCTTTCCTGCTGCCTTCAGCCTCAAAACCACCCTTTCCCACTTGGCTTCGCTCCAGGCACAAAAATGGCCATATGTCTGGAGACTGGTCCCAAGCCCAAAGAGCCAGCAGGGAAAACTATGCCTTGTTCTAAAGCTCTTTGGGAACCGCTTGCGTAGCCCCACACACCTGGGGGCTGCAGGCTTTCCTACTGCCTTCGGCCTCAAAACCACCCTTTCCCACTTGGCCCCGCGCCAGGCCCAAAAATGGCCATATGTCTGGAGATTGGTCCCACGCCCAAAGAGCCAGCAGGGAAAACTATGCCTTGTTCTAAAGCTCTTTGGGAACCGCTTGCGTAGCCCCACACACCTGGGGGCTGCAGGCTTTCCTGCTGCCTTCAGCCTCAAAACCACCCTTTCCCACTTGGTGTCACGCCAGGCACAAAAATGGCCATATGTCTGGAGACTGGTCCCACGCCCAAAGAGCCAGCAGGGAAAACTATGCCTTGTTCTAAAGCTCTTTGGTAACCGCTTGTGTGGCCCCACAGACCTGGGGGGTGCAGGCTTTCCTGCTGCCTTCAGCCTCAAAACCACCCTTTCCCACTTGGCGTCGCGCCAGGCACAAAAATGGCTATATTTCTGGAGACTAGGTCCCACGCCGAAAGAGCCAGCAGGGAAAACTATGCCTTGTTCTAAAGCTCTTTGGGAACCGCTTGCGTGGCCCCACACACCTGCGGGCTGCAGACTTTCCTGCTGCCTTCAGCCTCAAAACCACCCTTTCCCACTTGGCGTCGAGCCAGGCACAAAAATGGTCATATGTCTGGAGATTGGTCCCACGCCCAAAGAGCCAGCAGGGAAAACTATGCCTTGTTCTAAAGCTCTTTGGGAATGGCTTGTGTAGCCCCACACACCTGGGGGCTGCAGGCTTTCCTGCTGCCTTCAGCCTCAAAACCACCCTTTCCCACTTGGTGCAGCGCCAGGACCAAAAATGGCCATATGTCTGGAGATTGGTCCCACGCCCAAAGAGCCAGCAGGGAAAACTATGCCTTGTTCTAAAGCTCTTTGGGAACCGCTTGCGTAGCCCCACAGACCTTGGGGCTGCAAGCTCTCCTGCTGCCTTCAGCCTCAAAACCACCCTTTCCCACTTGGCGCCGCGCCAGGCCCAAAAATGGCCATATGTCTGGAGGTTGGTCCCACGCCCAAAGAGCCAGCAGGGAAAACTATGCCTTGTTCTAAAGCTCTTTGGGAACCTCTTGCGTAGCCCCACACACCTGGGGGCTGCAGGCTTTCCTGCTGCCTTCAGCCTCAAAACCACCCTTTCCCACTTGGCCCTGCGCCAGGCACAAAAATGGCCATATGTCTGGAGGTTGGTCCCACGCCCAAAGAGCCAGCAGGGAAAACTATGCCTTGTTCTAAAGCTCTTTGGGAACCACTTGCGTAGCCCCACACACCTGGGGGCTGCAGGCTTTCCTGCTGCCTTCAGCCTCAAAAACACCCTTTCCCACTTGGCGCTGCGCCAGGCACAAAAATGGCCATATGTCTGGAGACTGGTCCCACGCCCAAAGAGCCAGCAGGGAAAACTATGCCTTGTTCTAAAGCTCTTTGGGAACCTCTTGCGTAGCCCCACACACCTGGGGGCTGCAGGCTTTCCTGCTGCCTTCAGCCTCAAAAACACCCTTTCCCACTTGGCTTCGCTCCAGGCACAAAAATGGCCATATGTCTGGAGACTGGTCCCACGCCCAAAGAGCCAGCAGGGAAAACTATGCCTTGTTCTAAAGCTCTTTGGGAACCGCTTGCGTAGCCCCACACACCTGGGGGCTGCAGGCTTTCCTACTGCCCTCAGACTCAAAACCACCCTTTCCCACTTGGCCCCGCGCCAGGCACAAATATGGCCATATGTCTGGAGATTGGTCCCACGCCCAAAGAGCCAGCAGGGAAAACTATGCCTTGTTCTAAAGCTCTTTGGGAACGGCTTGCGTAGCCCCACACACCTGGGGGCTGCAGGCTTTCCTGCTGCCTTCAGCCTCAAAGGCACCCTTTCCCACTTGGCGCCACACCAGGCCCAAAAATGGCCATATGTCTGGAGATTGGTCCCACGCCCAAAGAGCCAGCAGGGAAAACTATGCCTTGTTCTAAAGCTCTTTGGGAACCGCTTGCGTAGCCCCACACACCTGGGGGCTGCAGGCTTTCCTGCTGCCTTCAGCCTCAAAACCACCCTTTCCCACATGGCGTCACGCCAGGCACAAAAATGGCCATATGTCTGGAGACTGGTCCCACGCCCAAAGAGCCAGCAGGGAAAACTATGCCTTGTTCTAAAGCTCTTTGGGAACCGCTTGCGTAGCCCCACAGACCTTGGGGCTGCAAGCTCTCCTGCTGCCTTCAGCCTCAAAACCACCCTTTCCCACTTGGCGCCGCGCCAGGCCCAAAAATGGCCATATGTCTGGAGACTGGTCCCACGCCCAAAGAGCCAGCAGGGAAAACTATGCCTTGTTCTAAAGCTCTTTGGGAACTGCTTGCGTGGCCCCACAGACCTGGGGGCTGCAGACCTTGCTGCTGCCTTCAGCCTCAAAACCACCCTTTCCCACATGGCGTCACGCCAGGCCCAAAAATGGCCATATGTCTGGAGGTTGGTCCCACGCCCAAAGAGCCAGCAGGGAAAACTATGCCTTGTTCTAAAGCTCTTTGGGAACCGCTTGCGTAGCCCCACACACCGGGGGCTGCAGGCTTTCCTGCTGCCTTCAGCCTCAAAACCACCCTTTCCCACTTGGAACCGCGCCAGGCACAAAAATGGCCATATGGCTGGAGATTGGTCCCACACCCTAAGAGACAGCAGGGAAAACTATGCCTTGTTCTAAAGCTCTTTGGGAACCGCTTGCGTGGCCCCACACACCTGGGGGCTGCAGGCTTTCCTGCTGCCTTCAGCCTCAAAACCACCCTTTCCCACTTGGCGCTGCGCCAGGCACAAAAATGGCCATATGTCTGGAGGTTGGTCCCACGCCCAAAGAGCCAGCAGGGAAAACTATGCCTTGTTCTAAAGCTCTTTGGGAACCACTTGCGTAGCCCCACACACCTGGGGGCTGCAGGCTTTCCTGCTGCCTTCAGCCTCAAAAACACCCTTTCCCACTTGGCGCTGCGCCAGGCACAAAAATGGCCATATGTCTGGAGACTGGTCCCACGCCCAAAGAGCCAGCAGGGAAAACTATGCCTTGTTCTAAAGCTCTTTGGGAACCTCTTGCGTAGCCCCACACACCTGGGGGCTGCAGGCTTTCCTGCTGCCTTCAGCCTCAAAAACACCCTTTCCCACTTGGCTTCGCTCCAGGCACAAAAATGGCCATATGTCTGGAGACTGGTCCCACGCCCAAAGAGCCAGCAGGGAAAACTATGCCTTGTTCTAAAGCTCTTTGGGAACCGCTTGCGTAGCCCCACACACCTGGGGGCTGCAGGCTTTCCTACTGCCTTCAGACTCAAAACCACCCTTTCCCACTTGGCGTCGCGCCAGGCACAAATATGGCCATATGTCTGGAGATTGGTCCCACGCCCAAAGAGCCAGCAGGGAAAACTATGCCTTGTTCTAAAGCTCTTTGGGAACGGCTTGCGTAGCCCCACACACCTGGGGGCTGCAGGCTTTCCTGCTGCCTTCAGCCTCAAAGGCACCCTTTCCCACTTGGCGCCACACCAGGCCCAAAAATGGCCATATGTCTGGAGATTGGTCCCACGCCCAAAGAGCCAGCAGGGAAAACTATGCCTTGTTCTAAAGCTCTTTGGGAACCGCTTGCGTAGCCCCACACACCTGGGGGCTGCAGGCTTTCCTGCTGCCTTCAGCCTCAAAACCACCCTTTCCCACATGGCGTCACGCCAGGCACAAAAATGGCCATATGTCTGGAGACTGGTCCCACGCCCAAAGAGCCAGCAGGGAAAACTATGCCTTGTTCTAAAGCTCTTTGGGAACCGCTTGCGTAGCCCCACAGACCTTGGGGCTGCAAGCTCTCCTGCTGCCTTCAGCCTCAAAACCACCCTTTCCCACTTGGCGCCGCGCCAGGCCCAAAAATGGCCATATGTCTGGAGACTGGTCCCACGCCCAAAGAGCCAGCAGGGAAAACTATGCCTTGTTCTAAAGCTCTTTGGGAACCGCTTGCGTGGCCCCACAGACCTGGGGGCTGCAGACCTTGCTGCTGCCTTCAGCCTCAAAACCACCCTTTCCCACATGGCGTCACGCCAGGCCCAAAAATGGCCATATGTCTGGAGGTTGGTCCCATGCCCAAAGAGCCAGCAGGGAAAACTATGCCTTGTTCTAAATCTCTTTGGGAACCGCTTGCGTAGCCCCACACACCTGGGGGCTGCAGGCTTTCCTGCTGCCTTCAGCCTCAAAACCACCCTTTCCCACTTGGAACCGCGCCAGGCACAAAAATGGCCATATGGCTGGAGATTGGTCCCACACCCTAAGAGACAGCAGGGAAAACTATGCCTTGTTCTAAAGCTCTTTGGGAACCGCTTGCGTGGCCCCACACACCTGGGGGCTGCAGGCTTTCCTGCTGCCTTCAGCCTCAAAACCACCCTGTCCCACTTGGCGTCGCGCCAGGCACAAAAATGGCTATTTTTCTGGAGACTGGTCACACGCCGAAAAAGCCAGCAGGGAAAACTATGCCTTGTTCTAAAGCTTTTTGGGAACGGCTTGCGTAGCCCCACACACCTGGGGGCTGCAGGCTTTCCTGCTCTCTTCAGCCTCAAAACCACCCTTTCCCACATGGTGTCACGCCAGGCCCAAAAATGGCCATATGTCTGGAGATTGGTCCCACGCCCAAAGAGCCAGCAGGGAAAACTATGCCTTGTTCTAAAGCTCTTTGGGAACCGCTTGCGTAGCCCCACACACCTGGGGGCTGCAGGCTTTCCTGCTGCCTTCAGCCTCAAAAACACCCTTTCCCACTTGGCCCCGCGCGAGGCCCAAAAATGGCCATATGTCTGGAGACTGGTCCCACGGCCACAGAGCCAGCAGGGAAAACTATGTCTTGTTCTAAAGCTCTTTGGGAACCGCTTGCGTAGCCCCACACACCTGGGGGCTGCAGGCTTTTCTGGCACCTGCAGCCTCAAAACCACCCTTTCCCACATGGCGTCACGCCAGGCAGAAAAATGGCCATATGGCTGGAGATTGGTCCCACGCCCAAAGAGCCAGCAGGGAAAACTATGCCTTGTTCTAAAGCTCTTTGGGAACCGCTTGCGTAGCCCCACACACCTGGGGGCTGCAGGCTTTCCTGCTGCCTTCGGCCTCAAAACCACCCTTTCCCACATGGCGTCACGCCAGGCACAAAAATGGCCATATGTCTGGAGACTGGTCCCACGCCCAAAGAGCCAGCAGGGAAAACTATGCCTTGTTCTAAAGCTCTTTGGGAACCGCTTGCGTAGCCCCACACACCTGGGGGCTGCAGGCTTTCCTGCTGCCTTCAGCCTCAAAACCACCCTTTCCCACTTGGCGCTGCGCCAGGCACAAAAATGGCCATATGTCTGGAGGTTGGTCCCACGCCCAAAGAGCCAGCAGGGAAAACTATGCCTTGTTCTAAAGCTCTTTGGGAACCACTTGCGTAGCCCCACACACCTGGGGGCTGCAGGCTTTCCTGCTGCCTTCAGCCTCAAAAACACCCTTTCCCACTTGGCGCCGCGCCAGGCACAAAAATGGCCATATGTCTGGAGACTGGTCCCACGCCCAAAGAGCCAGCAGGGAAAACTATGCCTTGTTCTAAAGCTCTTTGGGAACCTCTTGCGTAGCCCCACACACCTGGGGGCTGCAGGCTTTCCTGCTGCCTTCAGCCTCAAAAACACCCTTTCCCACTAGGCTTCGCTCCAGGCACAAAAATGGCCATATGTCTGGAGACTGGTCCCACGCCCAAAGAGCCAGCAGGGAAAACTATGCCTTGTTCTAAAGCTCTTTGGGAACCGCTTGCGTAGCCCCACACACCTGGGGGCTGCAGGCTTTCCTACTGCCTTCAGCCTCAAAACCACCCTTTCCCACATGGCGTCACGCCAGGCCCAAAAATGGCCATATGTCTGGAGACTGGTCCCACGCCCAAAGAGCCAGCAGGGAAAACTATGCCTTGTTCTAAAGCTCTTTGGGAACCGCTTGCGTAGCCCCACAGACCTTGGGGCTGCAAGCTCTCCTGCTGCCTTCAGCCTCAAAACCACCCTTTCCCACTTGGCGCCGCGCCAGGCCCAAAAATGGCCATATGTCTGGAGACTGGTCCCACGCCCAAAGAGCCAGCAGGGAAAACTATGCCTTGTTCTAAAGCTCTTTGGGAACCGCTTGCGTGGCCCCACAGACCTGGGGGCTGCAGACCTTGCTGCTGCCTTCAGCCTCAAAACCACCCTTTCCCACATGGCGTCACGCCAGGCCCAAAAATGGCCATATGTCTGGAGGTTGGTCCCACGCCCAAAGAGCCAGCAGGGAAAACTATGCCTTGTTCTAAAGCTCTTTGGGAACCGCTTGCGTAGCCCCACACACCTGGGGGCTGCAGGCTTTCCTGCTGCCTTCAGCCTCAAAACCACCCTTTCCCATTTGGAACCGCGCCAGGCACAAAAATGGCCATATGGCTGGAGATTGGTCCCACACCCTAAGAGACAGCAGGGAAAACTATGCCTTGTTCTAAAGCTCTTTGGGAACCGCTTGCGTGGCCCCACACACCTGGGGGCTGCAGGCTTTCCTGCTGCCTTCAGCCTCAAAACCACCCTGTCCCACTTGGCGTCGCGCCAGGCACAAAAATGGCTATTTTTCTGGAGACTGGTCACACGCCGAAAAAGCCAGCAGGGAAAACTATGCCTTGTTCTAAAGCTTTTTGGGAACGGCTTGCGTAGCCCCACACACCTGGGGGCTGCAGGCTTTCCTGCTCTCTTCAGCCTCAAAACCACCCTTTCCCACATGGTGTCACGCCAGGCCCAAAAATGGCCATATGTCTGGAGATTGGTCCCACGCCCAAAGAGCCAGCAGGGAAAACTATGCCTTGTACTAAAGCTCTTTGGGAACCGCTTGCGTAGCCCCACACACCTGGGGGCTGCAGGCTTTCCTGCTGCCTTCAGCCTCAAAAACACCATTTCCCACTTGGCCCCGCGCGAGGCCCAAAAATGGCCATATGTCTGGAGACTGGTCCCACGGCCACAGAGCCAGCAGGGAAAACTATGCCTTGTTCTAAAGCTCTTTGGGAACCGCTTGCGTAGCCCCACACACCTGGGGGCTGCAGGCTTTTCTGGCACCTGCAGCCTCAAAACCACCCTTTCCCACATGGCGTCACGCCAGGCAGAAAAATGGCCATATGGCTGGAGATTGGTCCCACGCCCAAAGAGCCAGCAGGGAAAACTATGCCTTGTTCTAAAGCTCTTTGGGAACCGCTTGCGTAGCCCCACACACCTGGGGGCTGCAGGCTTTCCTGCTGCCTTCGGCCTCAAAACCACCCTTTCCCACATGGCGTCACGCCAGGCACAAAAATGGCCATATGTCTGGAGACTGGTCCCACGCCCAAAGAGCCAGCAGGGAAAACTATGCCTTGTTCTAAAGCTCTTTGGGAACCGCTTGCGTAGCCCCACACACCTGGGGGCTGCAGGCTTTCCTGCTGCCTTCAGCCTCAAAACCACCCTTTCCCACTTGGCCCGGTGCCAGGCACAAAACTGACCATATGTCTGGAGATTGGTCCGACGCCCAAAGAGCCAGCAGGGAAAACTATGCCTTGTTCTAAAGCTCTTTGGGAACCGCTTGCGTAGCCCCACACACCTGGGGGCTGCAGGCTTTCCTGCTGCCTTCAGCCTCAAAACAACCCTTTCCCACTTGGCGCCACGCCAGGCCCAAAAATGGCCATATGTCTGGAGACTGGTCCCACGCTCAAAGAGCCAGCAGGGAAAACTATGCCTTGTTCTAAAGCTCTTTGGGAACCGCTTGCGTAGCCCCACACACCTGGGGGCTGCAGGCTTTCCTGCTGCCTTCGGCCTCAAAACCACCCTTTCCCACATGGCGTCACGCCAGGCACAAAAATGGCCATATGTCTGGAGGTTGGTCCCACGCCCAAAGAGCCAGCAGGGAAAACTATGCCTTGTTCTAAAGCTCTTTGGGAACCGCTTGCGTAGCCCCACACACCTGGGGGCTGCAGGCTTTCCTGCTGCCTTCAGCCTCAAAACCACCCTTTCCCACTTAGCCCAGCGCCAGGCACAAAAATGGCTATATTTCTGGAGACTGGTCCCACGCCCAAAGAGCCAGCAGGGAAAACTATGCCTTGTTCTAAAGCTCTTTGGGAACCGCTTGCTTGGCCCCACAGACCTGCGGGCTGCAGACTTTCCTGCTGCCTTCAGCCTCAAAACCACCCTTTCCCACTTGGCGTCGCACCAGGCACAAAAATGGCCATATGTCTGGAGACTGGTCCCACGCCCAAAGAGCCAGCAGGGAAAACTATGCCTTGTTCTAAAGGTGTTTGGGAACCGCTTGCGTAGCCTCACACACCTGGGGGCTGCAGGCTTTCCTGCTGTCTTCAGCCTCAAAAACACCCTTTCCCACTTGGCGCCGCGCCAGGCCCAAAAATGGCCATATGTCTGGAGGTTGGTCCCACGCCCAAAGAGCCAGCAGGGAAAACTATGCCTTGTTCTAAAGCTCTTTGGGAACCGCTTGCGTAGCCCCACACACCTGGGGGCTGCAGGCTCTCCTGCTGCCTTCAGCCTCAAAACCACCCTTTCCCACTTGGCGCCGCGCCAGGCACAAATATGGCCATATGTCTGGAGGTTGGTCCCACGCCCAAAGAGCCAGCAGGGAAAACTATGCCTTGTTCTAAAGCTCTTTGGGAACCGCTTGCGTAGCCCCACACACCTGGGGGCTGCAGGCTTTCCTGCTGCCTTCAGCCTCAAAGGCACCCTTTCCCACTTGGTGCCGCGCCAGGCTCAAAAATGGCCATATGTCTGGAGGTTGGTCCCACGCCCAAAGAGCCAGCAGGGAAAACTATGCCTTGTTCTAAAGCTCTTTGGGAACGGCTTGCGTAGCCTCACACACCTGGTGGCTGCATGCTTTCCTGCTCTCTTCAGCCTCAAAGGCACCCTTTCCCACTTAGCGCCACGCCAGGCCCAAAAATGGCCATATGTCTGGAGACTGGTCCCACGCCCAAAGAGCCAGCAGGGAAAACTATGCCTTGTTCTAAAGCTCTTTGGGAACCGCTTGCGTAGCCCCACACACCTGGGTGCTGCAGGCTTTCCTGCTGCCTTCAGCCTCAAAACCACCCTTTCCCACTTGGCGCAGCGCCAGGCCCAAAAATGGCTATATGTCTGCAGACTGGTCCCACGCTCAAAGAGCCAGCAGGGAAAACTATGCCTTGTTCTAAAGCTCTTTGGGAACCGCTTGCGTAGCCCCACACACCTGGGGGCTGCAGACCTTCCTGCTGCCTTCAGCCTCAAAACCACCCTTTCCCACTTGGTGTCACGCCAGGCACAAAAATGGCCATATGTCTGGAGATTGGTCCCACGCCCAAAGAGCCAGCAGGGAAAACTATGCCTTGTTCTAAAGCTCTTTGGGAACCGCTTGCGTAGCCCCACACACCTGGGGGCTGCAGGCTTTCCTGCTGCCTTCGGCCTCAAAACCACCCTTTCCCACATGGCGTCACGCCAGGCCCTAAAATGGCCATATGGCTGGAGACTGGTCCCACGCCCAAAGAGCCAGCAGGGAAAACTATGCCTTGTTCTAAAGCTCTTTGGGAACCGCTTGCGTAGCCCCACACACCTGGGGGCTGCAGGCTTTCCTGCTGCCTTCAGCCTCAAAACCACCCTTTCCCACTCGGCCCCGTGCCAGGCACAAAAATGACCATATGTCTGGAGATTGGTCCGACGCCCAAAGAGCCAGCAGGGAAAACTATGCCTTGTTCTAAAGCTCTTTGGGAACCGCTTGCGTAGCCCCACACACCTGAGGGCTGCAGGCTTTCCTGCTCTCTTCAGCCTCAAAGGCACCCTTTCCCACTTGGCGCCACGCCAGGCCCAAAAATGGCCATATGTCTGGAGACTGGTCCCACGCCCAAAGAGCCAGCAGGGAAAACTATGCCTTGTTCTAAAGCTTTTTGGGAACTGCTTGCGTAGCCCCACAGACCTGGGGGCTGCTGGCTTTTCTGGCACCTGCAGCCTCAAAACCACCCTTTCCCACATGGCGTCACGCCAGGCACAAAAATGGCCATATGTCTGGAGGTTGGTCCCACGCCCAAAGAGCCAGCAGGGAAAACTATGCCTTGTTCTAAAGCTCTTTGGGAACCGCTTGCGTAGCCGCACAGACCTGGGGGCTGCAGGCTTTCCTGCAGCCTTCATCCTCAAAACCACCCTTTCCCACTTGGCCCCGCGCTAGGCCCAAAAATGGCCATATGTCTGGAGACTGGTCCCACGGCCACAGAGCCAGCAGGGAAAACTATGCCTTGTTCTAAAGCTCTTTGGGAACCGCTTGCGTAGCCCCACACACCTGGGGGCTGCCGGCTTTTCTGGCACCTGCAGCCTCAAAACCCCCCTTTCCCACATGGCGTCACGCCAGGCACAAAAATGGCCATATGTCTGGAGGTTGGTCACACGCCCAAAGAGCCAGCAGGGAAAACTATGCCTTGTTCTAAAGCTCTTTGGGAACCGCTTGCGTAGCCCCACACACCTGGGGGCTGCAGGCTTTCCTGCTCTCTTCAGACTCAAAACCACCCTTTCCCACTTGGTGTCACGCCAGGCACAAAAATGGTCATATGTCTGGAGATTGGTCCCACGCCCAAAGAGCCAGCAGGGAAAACTATGCCTTGTACTAAAGCTCTTTGGGAACCGCTTGCGTAGCCCCACACACCTGGGGGCTGCAGGCTTTCCTGCTGCCTTCAACCTCAAAACCACCCTTTCCCACTTGGCGCCGCGCCAGGCACAAATATGGCCATATGTCTGGAGACTGGTCCCACGGCCACAGAGCCAGCAGGGAAAACTATGCCTTGTTCTAAAGCTCTTTGGGAACCGCTTGCGTAGCCCCACACACCTAGGGGCTGCAGGCTTTCCTGCTGCCTTCAGCCTCAAAACCACCCTTTCCCACATGGCGTCACGCCAGGCACAAAAATGGCCATATGGCTGGAGATTGGTCCCACGCCCAAAGAGCCAGCAGGGAAAACTATGCCTTGTTCTAAAGCTCTTTGGGAACCGCTTGCGTAGCCCCACACACCTGGGGGCTGCAGGCTTTCCTGCTGCCTTCGGCCTCAAAACCACCCTTTCCCACATGGCGTCACGCCAGGCACAAAAATGGCCATATGTCTGGAGACTGGTCCCACGCCCAAAGAGCCAGCAGGGAAAACTATGCCTTGTTCTAAAGCTCTTTGGGAACCGCTTGCGTAGCCCCACACACCTGGGGGCTGCAGGCTTTCCTGCTGCCTTCAGCCTCAAAACCACCCTTTCCCACTTGGCGACGCGCCAGGCACAAAAATGGCCATATGTCTGGAGATTGGTCCCACGCCGAAAGAGACAGCAGGGAAAACTATGCCTTGTTCTAAAGCTCTTTGGGAACCGCTTGCGTAGCCCCACACACCTGGGGGCTGCAGGCTTTCCTGCTCTCTTCAGCCTCAAAGGCACCCTTTCCCACTTGGCGCCACGCCAGGCCCAAAAATGGCCATATGTCTGGAGACTGGTCCCACGCCCAAAGAGCCAGCAGGGAAAACTATGCCTTGTTCTAAAGCTTTTTGGGAACTGCTTGCGTAGCCCCACACACCTGGGGGTGCAGGCTTTCCTGCTGCCTTCAGCCTCAAAACCACCCTTTCCCACTTGGCGCCACGCCAGGCCCAAAAATGGCCATATGTCTGGAGACTGGTCCCACGCTCAAAGAGCCAGCAGGGAAAACTATGCCTTGTTCTAAAGCTCTTTGGGAACCACTTGCGTAGCCCCACACACCTGGGGGCTGCAGGCTTTTCTGGCACCTGCAGCCTCAAAACCACCCTTTCCCACATGGTGTCACGACAGGCACAAAAATGGCCATATGTCTGGAGGTTGGTCCCACGCCCAAAGAGCCAGCAGGGAAAACTATGCCTTGTTCTAAAGCTCTTTGGGAACCAGTTGCGTAGCCCCACACACCTGGGGGCTGCAGCCTTTCCTGCTGCCTTCAGCCTCAAAACCACCCTTTCCCACATGGCGCCGCGCCAGGCCCAAAAATGGCCATATGTCTGGAGGTTGGTCCCACGCTCAAAGAGCCAGCAGGGAAAACTATGCCTTGTTCTAAAGCTCTTTGGGAACCGCTTGCGTGGCCCCACACACCTGGGGGCTGCAGACCTTCCTGCTGCCTTCAGCCTCAAAACCACCCTTTCCCACTTGGTATCACGCCAGGCAAAAAAATGGCCATATGTCTGGAGATTGGTCCCACGCTCAAAGAGCCAGCAGGGAAAACTATGCCTTGTTCTAAAGCTCTTTGGGAACCGCTTGCGTAGCCGCACAGACCTGGGGGTTGCAGGCTTTCCTGCAGCCTTCATCCTCAAAACCACCCTTTCCCACTTGGCCCCGCGCGAGGCCCAAAAATGGCCATATGTCTGGAGACTGGTCCCACGCCCAAAGAGCCAGCAGGGAAAACTATGCCTTGTTCTAAAGCTCTTTGGGAACCGCTTGCGTAGCCCCACACACCTGGGGGCTGCAGGCTTTTCTGGCACCTGCAGCCTCAAAACCACCCTTTCCCACATGGCGTCACGCCAGGCACAAAAATGGCCATATGTCTGGAGGTTGGTCACACGCCCATAGAGCCAGCAGGGAAAACTATGCCTTGTTCTAAAGCTCTTTGGGAACCGCTTGCGTAGCCCCACACACCTGGGGGCTGCAGGCTTTCCTGCTGCCTTCAGCCTCAAAACCACCCTTTCCCACTTGGTGTCACGCCAGGCACAAAAATGGCCATATGTCTGGAGATTGGTCCCACGCCCAAAGAGCCAGCAGGGAAAACTATGCCTTGTTCTAAAGCTCTTTGGGAACCGCTTGCGTAGCCCCACAGACCTGGGGGCTGCAGGCTTTCCTGCTGCCTTCAGCCTCAAAACCACCCTTTCCCACATGGCGTCACGCCAGGCACAAAAATGGCCATATGTCTGGAGGTTGGTCCCACGCCCAAAGAGCCAGCAGGGAAAACTATGCCTTGTTCTAAAGCTCTTTGGGAACCGCTTGCGTAGCCCCACACACCTGGGGGCTACAGGCTTTCCTGCTGCCTTCAGCCTCAAAACCACCCTTTCCCACTTAGCCCAGCGCCAGGCACAAAAATGGCTATATTTCTGGAGACTGGTCCCACGCCCATAGAGCCAGCAGGGAAAACTATGCCTTGTTCTAAAGCTCTTTGGGAACCGCTTGCTTGGCCCCACAGACCTGCGGGCTGCAGACTTTCCTGCTGCCTTCAGCCTCAAAACCACCCTTTCCCACTTGGCGTCGCACCAGGCACAAAAATGGCCATAAGTCTGGAGATTGGTCCCACGCCCAAAGAGCCAGCAGGGAAAACTATGCCTTGTTCTAAAGCTGTTTGGGAACCGCTTGCGTAGCCCCACACACCTGGGGGCTACAGGCTTTCCTGCTCTCTTCAGCCTCAGAGGCACCCTTTCCCACTTGGTGCCACGCCAGGCCCAAAAATGGCCATATGTCTGGAGACTGGTCCCACGCCCAAAGAGCCAGCAGGGAAAACTATGCCTTGTTCTAAAGCTCTTTGAGAACCGCTTGCGTAGCCTCACACACCTGGGGGCTGCAGGCTTTCCTGCTCTCTTCAGCCTCAAAGGCACCCTTTCCCACTTGGTGCCGCGCCAGGCCCAAAAATGGCCACATGTCTGGAGACTGGTCCCACACCCAAAGAGCCAGCAGGGAAAACTATGCCTTGTTCTAAAGCTCTTTGGGAACTGCTTGCGTAGCCCCACACACCTGGGGGCTGCAGGCTTTCCTGCTGCCTTCAGCCTCAAAACCACCCTTTCCCACTTGGCGCTGCGCGAGGCCCAAAAATGGCCATATGTCTGGAGACTGGTCCCACGCTCAAAGAGCCAGCAGGGAAAACTATGCCTTGTTCTAAAGCTCTTTGGGAACCGCTTGCGTAGCCCCACACACCTGGGGGCTGCAGGCTTTCCTGCTGCCTTCAGCCTCAAAACCACCCTTTCCCACTTGGCCCCGTGCCAGGCACAAAAATGACCATATGTCTGGAGATTGGTCCGACGCCCAAAGAGACAGCAGGGAAAACTATGCCTTGTTCTAAAGCTCTTTGGGAACCGCTTGCGTAGCCCCACACACCTGGGGGCTGCAGGCTTTCCTGCTCTCTTCAGCCTCAAAGGCACCCTTTCCCACTTGGCGCCACGCCAGGCCCAAAAATGGCCATATGTCTGGAGACTGGTCCCACGCCCAAAGAGCCAGCAGGGAAAACTATGCCTTGTTCTAAAGCTTTTTGGGAACTGCTTGCGTCGCCCCACACACCTGGGGGCTGCAGGCTTTCCTGCTCTCTTCAGCCTCAAAGGCACCCTTTCCCACTTGGCGCCACGCCAGGCCCAAAAATGGCCATATGTCTGGAGACTGGTCCCACGCTCAAAGAGCCAGCAGGGAAAACTATGCCTTGTTCTAAAGCTCTTTGGGAACCGCTTGCGTAGCCCCACACACCTGGGGGCTGCAGGCTTTTCTGGCACCTGCAGCCTCAAAACCACCCTTTCCCACATGGCGTCACGCCAGGCCCAAAAATGGCCATATGTCTGGAGACTGGTCCCACGCCCAAAGAGCCAGCAGGGAAAACTATGCCTTGTTCTAAAGCTCTTTGGGAACCGCTTGCGTAGCCCCACACACCTGGGGGCTGCAGGCTTTTCTGGCACCTGCAGCCTCAAAACCACCCTTTCCCACATGGCGTCACGCCAGGCAGAAAAATGGCCATATGTCTGGAGATTGGTCCCACACCCAAAGAGCCAGCAGGGAAAACTATGCCTTGTTCTAAAGCTCTTTGGGAACCGCTTGCGTAGCCCCACACACCTGGGGGCTGCAGGCTTTCCTGCTGCCTTCGGCCTCAAAACCACCCTTTCCCACATGGCGTCACGCCAGGCCCAAAAATGGCCATATGTCTGGAGGTTGGTCCCACGCCCAAAGAGCCAGCAGGGAAAACTATGCCTTGTTCTAAAGCTCTTTGGGAACCGCTTGCGTAGCCCCACACACCTGGGGGCTGCAGGCTTTCCTGCTGCCTTCAGCCTCAAAACCACCCTTTCCCACTTGGCGCCGCGCCAGGCCCAAAAATGGCCATATGTCTGGAGATTGGTCCCACGCCCAAAGAGCCAGCAGGGAAAACTATGCCTTGTTCTAAAGCTCTTTGGGAACCGCTTGCGTAGCCCCACACACCTGGGGGCTGCAGGCTTTCCTGCTCTCTTCAGCCTCAAAGGCACCCTTTCCCACTTGGCGCCACGCCAGGCCCAAAAATGGCCATATGTCTGGAGACTGGTCCCACGCCCAAAGAGCCAGCAGGGAAAACTATGCCTTTTTCTAAAGCTCTTTGGGAACTGCTTGCGTAGCCCCACAGACATGGGGGCTGCAGGCTTTCCTGCTGCCTTCAGCCTCAAAACCACCCTTTCCCACTTGGCGCTGCGCGAGGCCCAAAAATGGCCATATGTCTGGAGGTTGGTCCCACGCCCAAAGAGCCAGCAGGGAAAACTATGCCTTGTTCTAAAGCTCTTTGGGAACCGCTTGCGTAGCCCCACACACCTGGGGGCTGCAGGCTTTCCTGCTGCCTTCAGCCTCAAAACCACCCTTTCCCACATGGCGTCACGCCAGGCACAAACATGGCCATATGTCTGGAGGTTGGTCCCACGCCCAAAGAGCCAGCAGGGAAAACTATGCCTTGTTCTAAAGCTCTTTGGGAACCGCTTGCGTAGCCCCACACACCTAGGGGCTACAGGCTTTCCTGCTGCCTTCAGCCTCAAAACCACCCTTTCCCACTTGGCGCCGCGCCAGGCCCAAAAATGGCCATATGTCTGGAGACTGGTCCCACGCCCAAAGAGCCAGCAGGGAAAACTATGCCTTGTTCTAAAGCTCTTTGGGAACCGCTTGCGTGGCCCCACAGACCTGGGGGCTGCAGACCTTGCTGCTGCCTTCAGCCTCAAAACCACCCTTTCCCACATGGCGTCACGCCAGGCCCAAAAATGGCCATATGTCTGGAGGTTGGTCCCATGCCCAAAGAGCCAGCAGGGAAAACTATGCCTTGTTCTAAATCTCTTTGGGAACCGCTTGCGTAGCCCCACACACCTGGGGGCTGCAGGCTTTCCTGCTGCCTTCAGCCTCAAAACCACCCTTTCCCACTTGGAACCGCGCCAGGCACAAAAATGGCCATATGGCTGGAGATTGGTCCCACACCCTAAGAGACAGCAGGGAAAACTATGCCTTGTTCTAAAGCTCTTTGGGAACCGCTTGCGTGGCCCCACACACCTGGGGGCTGCAGGCTTTCCTGCTGCCTTCAGCCTCAAAACCACCCTGTCCCACTTGGCGTCGCGCCAGGCACAAAAATGGCTATTTTTCTGGAGACTGGTCACACGCCGAAAAAGCCAGCAGGGAAAACTATGCCTTGTTCTAAAGCTTTTTGGGAACGGCTTGCGTAGCCCCACACACCTGGGGGCTGCAGGCTTTCCTGCTCTCTTCAGCCTCAAAACCACCCTTTCCCACATGGTGTCACGCCAGGCCCAAAAATGGCCATATGTCTGGAGATTGGTCCCACGCCCAAAGAGCCAGCAGGGAAAACTATGCCTTGTTCTAAAGCTCTTTGGGAACCGCTTGCGTAGCCCCACACACCTGGGGGCTGCAGGCTTTCCTGCTGCCTTCAGCCTCAAAAACACCCTTTCCCACTTGGCCCCGCGCGAGGCCCAAAAATGGCCATATGTCTGGAGACTGGTCCCACGGCCACAGAGCCAGCAGGGAAAACTATGTCTTGTTCTAAAGCTCTTTGGGAACCGCTTGCGTAGCCCCACACACCTGGGGGCTGCAGGCTTTTCTGGCACCTGCAGCCTCAAAACCACCCTTTCCCACATGGCGTCACGCCAGGCACAAAAATGGCCATATGTCTGGAGACTGGTCCCACGCCCAAAGAGCCAGCAGGGAAAACTATGCCTTGTTCTAAAGCTCTTTGGGAACCGCTTGCGTAGCCCCACACACCTGGGGGCTGCAGGCTTTCCTGCTGCCTTCAGCCTCAAAACCACCCTTTCCCACTTGGCGCTGCGCCAGGCACAAAAATGGCCATATGTCTGGAGGTTGGTCCCACGCCCAAAGAGCCAGCAGGGAAAACTATGCCTTGTTCTAAAGCTCTTTGGGAACCACTTGCGTAGCCCCACACACCTGGGGGCTGCAGGCTTTCCTGCTGCCTTCAGCCTCAAAAACACCCTTTCCCACTTGGCGCCGCGCCAGGCACAAAAATGGCCATATGTCTGGAGACTGGTCCCACGCCCAAAGAGCCAGCAGGGAAAACTATGCCTTGTTCTAAAGCTCTTTGGGAACCTCTTGCGTAGCCCCACACACCTGGGGGCTGCAGGCTTTCCTGCTGCCTTCAGCCTCAAAAACACCCTTTCCCACTAGGCTTCGCTCCAGGCACAAAAATGGCCATATGTCTGGAGACTGGTCCCACGCCCAAAGAGCCAGCAGGGAAAACTATGCCTTGTTCTAAAGCTCTTTGGGAACCGCTTGCGTAGCCCCACACACCTGGGGGCTGCAGGCTTTCCTACTGCCTTCAGCCTCAAAACCACCCTTTCCCACATGGCGTCACGCCAGGCCCAAAAATGGCCATATGTCTGGAGACTGGTCCCACGCCCAAAGAGCCAGCAGGGAAAACTATGCCTTGTTCTAAAGCTCTTTGGGAACCGCTTGCGTAGCCCCACAGACCTTGGGGCTGCAAGCTCTCCTGCTGCCTTCAGCCTCAAAACCACCCTTTCCCACTTGGCGCCGCGCCAGGCCCAAAAATGGCCATATGTCTGGAGACTGGTCCCACGCCCAAAGAGCCAGCAGGGAAAACTATGCCTTGTTCTAAAGCTCTTTGGGAACCGCTTGCGTGGCCCCACAGACCTGGGGGCTGCAGACCTTGCTGCTGCCTTCAGCCTCAAAACCACCCTTTCCCACATGGCGTCACGCCAGGCCCAAAAATGGCCATATGTCTGGAGGTTGGTCCCACGCCCAAAGAGCCAGCAGGGAAAACTATGCCTTGTTCTAAAGCTCTTTGGGAACCGCTTGCGTAGCCCCACACACCTGGGGGCTGCAGGCTTTCCTGCTGCCTTCAGCCTCAAAACCACCCTTTCCCATTTGGAACCGCGCCAGGCACAAAAATGGCCATATGGCTGGAGATTGGTCCCACACCCTAAGAGACAGCAGGGAAAACTATGCCTTGTTCTAAAGCTCTTTGGGAACCGCTTGCGTGGCCCCACACACCTGGGGGCTGCAGGCTTTCCTGCTGCCTTCAGCCTCAAAACCACCCTGTCCCACTTGGCGTCGCGCCAGGCACAAAAATGGCTATTTTTCTGGAGACTGGTCACACGCCGAAAAAGCCAGCAGGGAAAACTATGCCTTGTTCTAAAGCTTTTTGGGAACGGCTTGCGTAGCCCCACACACCTGGGGGCTGCAGGCTTTCCTGCTCTCTTCAGCCTCAAAACCACCCTTTCCCACATGGTGTCACGCCAGGCCCAAAAATGGCCATATGTCTGGAGATTGGTCCCACGCCCAAAGAGCCAGCAGGGAAAACTATGCCTTGTACTAAAGCTCTTTGGGAACCGCTTGCGTAGCCCCACACACCTGGGGGCTGCAGGCTTTCCTGCTGCCTTCAGCCTCAAAAACACCATTTCCCACTTGGCCCCGCGCGAGGCCCAAAAATGGCCATATGTCTGGAGACTGGTCCCACGGCCACAGAGCCAGCAGGGAAAACTATGCCTTGTTCTAAAGCTCTTTGGGAACCGCTTGCGTAGCCCCACACACCTGGGGGCTGCAGGCTTTTCTGGCACCTGCAGCCTCAAAACCACCCTTTCCCACATGGCGTCACGCCAGGCAGAAAAATGGCCATATGGCTGGAGATTGGTCCCACGCCCAAAGAGCCAGCAGGGAAAACTATGCCTTGTTCTAAAGCTCTTTGGGAACCGCTTGCGTAGCCCCACACACCTGGGGGCTGCAGGCTTTCCTGCTGCCTTCGGCCTCAAAACCACCCTTTCCCACATGGCGTCACGCCAGGCACAAAAATGGCCATATGTCTGGAGACTGGTCCCACGCCCAAAGAGCCAGCAGGGAAAACTATGCCTTGTTCTAAAGCTCTTTGGGAACCGCTTGCGTAGCCCCACACACCTGGGGGCTGCAGGCTTTCCTGCTGCCTTCAGCCTCAAAACCACCCTTTCCCACTTGGCCCGGTGCCAGGCACAAAACTGACCATATGTCTGGAGATTGGTCCGACGCCCAAAGAGCCAGCAGGGAAAACTATGCCTTGTTCTAAAGCTCTTTGGGAACCGCTTGCGTAGCCCCACACACCTGGGGGCTGCAGGCTTTCCTGCTGCCTTCAGCCTCAAAACAACCCTTTCCCACTTGGCGCCACGCCAGGCCCAAAAATGGCCATATGTCTGGAGACTGGTCCCACGCTCAAAGAGCCAGCAGGGAAAACTATGCCTTGTTCTAAAGCTCTTTGGGAACCGCTTGCGTAGCCCCACACACCTGGGGGCTGCAGGCTTTCCTGCTGCCTTCGGCCTCAAAACCACCCTTTCCCACATGGCGTCACGCCAGGCACAAAAATGGCCATATGTCTGGAGGTTGGTCCCACGCCCAAAGAGCCAGCAGGGAAAACTATGCCTTGTTCTAAAGCTCTTTGGGAACCGCTTGCGTAGCCCCACACACCTGGGGGCTGCAGGCTTTCCTGCTGCCTTCAGCCTCAAAACCACCCTTTCCCACTTAGCCCAGCGCCAGGCACAAAAATGGCTATATTTCTGGAGACTGGTCCCACGCCCAAAGAGCCAGCAGGGAAAACTATGCCTTGTTCTAAAGCTCTTTGGGAACCGCTTGCTTGGCCCCACAGACCTGCGGGCTGCAGACTTTCCTGCTGCCTTCAGCCTCAAAACCACCCTTTCCCACTTGGCGTCGCACCAGGCACAAAAATGGCCATATGTCTGGAGACTGGTCCCACGCCCAAAGAGCCAGCAGGGAAAACTATGCCTTGTTCTAAAGGTGTTTGGGAACCGCTTGCGTAGCCTCACACACCTGGGGGCTGCAGGCTTTCCTGCTGTCTTCAGCCTCAAAAACACCCTTTCCCACTTGGCGCCGCGCCAGGCCCAAAAATGGCCATATGTCTGGAGGTTGGTCCCACGCCCAAAGAGCCAGCAGGGAAAACTATGCCTTGTTCTAAAGCTCTTTGGGAACCGCTTGCGTAGCCCCACACACCTGGGGGCTGCAGGCTCTCCTGCTGCCTTCAGCCTCAAAACCACCCTTTCCCACTTGGCGCCGCGCCAGGCACAAATATGGCCATATGTCTGGAGGTTGGTCCCACGCCCAAAGAGCCAGCAGGGAAAACTATGCCTTGTTCTAAAGCTCTTTGGGAACCGCTTGCGTAGCCCCACACACCTGGGGGCTGCAGGCTTTCCTGCTGCCTTCAGCCTCAAAGGCACCCTTTCCCACTTGGTGCCGCGCCAGGCTCAAAAATGGCCATATGTCTGGAGGTTGGTCCCACGCCCAAAGAGCCAGCAGGGAAAACTATGCCTTGTTCTAAAGCTCTTTGGGAACGGCTTGCGTAGCCTCACACACCTGGTGGCTGCATGCTTTCCTGCTCTCTTCAGCCTCAAAGGCACCCTTTCCCACTTAGCGCCACGCCAGGCCCAAAAATGGCCATATGTCTGGAGACTGGTCCCACGCCCAAAGAGCCAGCAGGGAAAACTATGCCTTGTTCTAAAGCTCTTTGGGAACCGCTTGCGTAGCCCCACACACCTGGGTGCTGCAGGCTTTCCTGCTGCCTTCAGCCTCAAAACCACCCTTTCCCACTTGGCGCAGCGCCAGGCCCAAAAATGGCTATATGTCTGCAGACTGGTCCCACGCTCAAAGAGCCAGCAGGGAAAACTATGCCTTGTTCTAAAGCTCTTTGGGAACCGCTTGCGTAGCCCCACACACCTGGGGGCTGCAGACCTTCCTGCTGCCTTCAGCCTCAAAACCACCCTTTCCCACTTGGTGTCACGCCAGGCACAAAAATGGCCATATGTCTGGAGATTGGTCCCACGCCCAAAGAGCCAGCAGGGAAAACTATGCCTTGTTCTAAAGCTCTTTGGGAACCGCTTGCGTAGCCCCACACACCTGGGGGCTGCAGGCTTTCCTGCTGCCTTCGGCCTCAAAACCACCCTTTCCCACATGGCGTCACGCCAGGCCCTAAAATGGCCATATGGCTGGAGACTGGTCCCACGCCCAAAGAGCCAGCAGGGAAAACTATGCCTTGTTCTAAAGCTCTTTGGGAACCGCTTGCGTAGCCCCACACACCTGGGGGCTGCAGGCTTTCCTGCTGCCTTCAGCCTCAAAACCACCCTTTCCCACTCGGCCCCGTGCCAGGCACAAAAATGACCATATGTCTGGAGATTGGTCCGACGCCCAAAGAGCCAGCAGGGAAAACTATGCCTTGTTCTAAAGCTCTTTGGGAACCGCTTGCGTAGCCCCACACACCTGAGGGCTGCAGGCTTTCCTGCTCTCTTCAGCCTCAAAGGCACCCTTTCCCACTTGGCGCCACGCCAGGCCCAAAAATGGCCATATGTCTGGAGACTGGTCCCACGCCCAAAGAGCCAGCAGGGAAAACTATGCCTTGTTCTAAAGCTTTTTGGGAACTGCTTGCGTAGCCCCACAGACCTGGGGGCTGCTGGCTTTTCTGGCACCTGCAGCCTCAAAACCACCCTTTCCCACATGGCGTCACGCCAGGCACAAAAATGGCCATATGTCTGGAGGTTGGTCCCACGCCCAAAGAGCCAGCAGGGAAAACTATGCCTTGTTCTAAAGCTCTTTGGGAACCGCTTGCGTAGCCGCACAGACCTGGGGGCTGCAGGCTTTCCTGCAGCCTTCATCCTCAAAACCACCCTTTCCCACTTGGCCCCGCGCTAGGCCCAAAAATGGCCATATGTCTGGAGACTGGTCCCACGGCCACAGAGCCAGCAGGGAAAACTATGCCTTGTTCTAAAGCTCTTTGGGAACCGCTTGCGTAGCCCCACACACCTGGGGGCTGCCGGCTTTTCTGGCACCTGCAGCCTCAAAACCCCCCTTTCCCACATGGCGTCACGCCAGGCACAAAAATGGCCATATGTCTGGAGGTTGGTCACACGCCCAAAGAGCCAGCAGGGAAAACTATGCCTTGTTCTAAAGCTCTTTGGGAACCGCTTGCGTAGCCCCACACACCTGGGGGCTGCAGGCTTTCCTGCTCTCTTCAGACTCAAAACCACCCTTTCCCACTTGGTGTCACGCCAGGCACAAAAATGGTCATATGTCTGGAGATTGGTCCCACGCCCAAAGAGCCAGCAGGGAAAACTATGCCTTGTACTAAAGCTCTTTGGGAACCGCTTGCGTAGCCCCACACACCTGGGGGCTGCAGGCTTTCCTGCTGCCTTCAACCTCAAAACCACCCTTTCCCACTTGGCGCCGCGCCAGGCACAAATATGGCCATATGTCTGGAGACTGGTCCCACGGCCACAGAGCCAGCAGGGAAAACTATGCCTTGTTCTAAAGCTCTTTGGGAACCGCTTGCGTAGCCCCACACACCTAGGGGCTGCAGGCTTTCCTGCTGCCTTCAGCCTCAAAACCACCCTTTCCCACATGGCGTCACGCCAGGCACAAAAATGGCCATATGGCTGGAGATTGGTCCCACGCCCAAAGAGCCAGCAGGGAAAACTATGCCTTGTTCTAAAGCTCTTTGGGAACCGCTTGCGTAGCCCCACACACCTGGGGGCTGCAGGCTTTCCTGCTGCCTTCGGCCTCAAAACCACCCTTTCCCACATGGCGTCACGCCAGGCACAAAAATGGCCATATGTCTGGAGACTGGTCCCACGCCCAAAGAGCCAGCAGGGAAAACTATGCCTTGTTCTAAAGCTCTTTGGGAACCGCTTGCGTAGCCCCACACACCTGGGGGCTGCAGGCTTTCCTGCTGCCTTCAGCCTCAAAACCACCCTTTCCCACTTGGCGACGCGCCAGGCACAAAAATGGCCATATGTCTGGAGATTGGTCCCACGCCGAAAGAGACAGCAGGGAAAACTATGCCTTGTTCTAAAGCTCTTTGGGAACCGCTTGCGTAGCCCCACACACCTGGGGGCTGCAGGCTTTCCTGCTCTCTTCAGCCTCAAAGGCACCCTTTCCCACTTGGCGCCACGCCAGGCCCAAAAATGGCCATATGTCTGGAGACTGGTCCCACGCCCAAAGAGCCAGCAGGGAAAACTATGCCTTGTTCTAAAGCTTTTTGGGAACTGCTTGCGTAGCCCCACACACCTGGGGGTGCAGGCTTTCCTGCTGCCTTCAGCCTCAAAACCACCCTTTCCCACTTGGCGCCACGCCAGGCCCAAAAATGGCCATATGTCTGGAGACTGGTCCCACGCTCAAAGAGCCAGCAGGGAAAACTATGCCTTGTTCTAAAGCTCTTTGGGAACCACTTGCGTAGCCCCACACACCTGGGGGCTGCAGGCTTTTCTGGCACCTGCAGCCTCAAAACCACCCTTTCCCACATGGTGTCACGACAGGCACAAAAATGGCCATATGTCTGGAGGTTGGTCCCACGCCCAAAGAGCCAGCAGGGAAAACTATGCCTTGTTCTAAAGCTCTTTGGGAACCAGTTGCGTAGCCCCACACACCTGGGGGCTGCAGCCTTTCCTGCTGCCTTCAGCCTCAAAACCACCCTTTCCCACATGGCGCCGCGCCAGGCCCAAAAATGGCCATATGTCTGGAGGTTGGTCCCACGCTCAAAGAGCCAGCAGGGAAAACTATGCCTTGTTCTAAAGCTCTTTGGGAACCGCTTGCGTGGCCCCACACACCTGGGGGCTGCAGACCTTCCTGCTGCCTTCAGCCTCAAAACCACCCTTTCCCACTTGGTATCACGCCAGGCAAAAAAATGGCCATATGTCTGGAGATTGGTCCCACGCTCAAAGAGCCAGCAGGGAAAACTATGCCTTGTTCTAAAGCTCTTTGGGAACCGCTTGCGTAGCCGCACAGACCTGGGGGTTGCAGGCTTTCCTGCAGCCTTCATCCTCAAAACCACCCTTTCCCACTTGGCCCCGCGCGAGGCCCAAAAATGGCCATATGTCTGGAGACTGGTCCCACGCCCAAAGAGCCAGCAGGGAAAACTATGCCTTGTTCTAAAGCTCTTTGGGAACCGCTTGCGTAGCCCCACACACCTGGGGGCTGCAGGCTTTTCTGGCACCTGCAGCCTCAAAACCACCCTTTCCCACATGGCGTCACGCCAGGCACAAAAATGGCCATATGTCTGGAGGTTGGTCACACGCCCATAGAGCCAGCAGGGAAAACTATGCCTTGTTCTAAAGCTCTTTGGGAACCGCTTGCGTAGCCCCACACACCTGGGGGCTGCAGGCTTTCCTGCTGCCTTCAGCCTCAAAACCACCCTTTCCCACTTGGTGTCACGCCAGGCACAAAAATGGCCATATGTCTGGAGATTGGTCCCACGCCCAAAGAGCCAGCAGGGAAAACTATGCCTTGTTCTAAAGCTCTTTGGGAACCGCTTGCGTAGCCCCACAGACCTGGGGGCTGCAGGCTTTCCTGCTGCCTTCAGCCTCAAAACCACCCTTTCCCACATGGCGTCACGCCAGGCACAAAAATGGCCATATGTCTGGAGGTTGGTCCCACGCCCAAAGAGCCAGCAGGGAAAACTATGCCTTGTTCTAAAGCTCTTTGGGAACCGCTTGCGTAGCCCCACACACCTGGGGGCTACAGGCTTTCCTGCTGCCTTCAGCCTCAAAACCACCCTTTCCCACTTAGCCCAGCGCCAGGCACAAAAATGGCTATATTTCTGGAGACTGGTCCCACGCCCATAGAGCCAGCAGGGAAAACTATGCCTTGTTCTAAAGCTCTTTGGGAACCGCTTGCTTGGCCCCACAGACCTGCGGGCTGCAGACTTTCCTGCTGCCTTCAGCCTCAAAACCACCCTTTCCCACTTGGCGTCGCACCAGGCACAAAAATGGCCATAAGTCTGGAGATTGGTCCCACGCCCAAAGAGCCAGCAGGGAAAACTATGCCTTGTTCTAAAGCTGTTTGGGAACCGCTTGCGTAGCCCCACACACCTGGGGGCTACAGGCTTTCCTGCTCTCTTCAGCCTCAGAGGCACCCTTTCCCACTTGGTGCCACG
The DNA here is from genome assembly GCF_963924245.1 of Chroicocephalus ridibundus. Taxonomy (NCBI): domain Eukaryota; kingdom Metazoa; phylum Chordata; class Aves; order Charadriiformes; family Laridae; genus Chroicocephalus; species Chroicocephalus ridibundus. Next base: position 343,707 of record NW_026961748.1, read on the forward strand.
CCAGGCCCAAAAATGGCCATATGTCTGGAGACTGGTCCCACGCCCAAAGAGCCAGCAGGGAAAACTATGCCTTGTTCTAAAGCTCTTTGAGAACCGCTTGCGTAGCCTCACACACCTGGGGGCTGCAGGCTTTCCTGCTCTCTTCAGCCTCAAAGGCACCCTTTCCCACTTGGTGCCGCGCCAGGCCCAAAAATGGCCACATGTCTGGAGACTGGTCCCACACCCAAAGAGCCAGCAGGGAAAACTATGCCTTGTTCTAAAGCTCTTTGGGAACTGCTTGCGTAGCCCCACACACCTGGGGGCTGCAGGCTTTCCTGCTGCCTTCAGCCTCAAAACCACCCTTTCCCACTTGGCGCTGCGCGAGGCCCAAAAATGGCCATATGTCTGGAGACTGGTCCCACGCTCAAAGAGCCAGCAGGGAAAACTATGCCTTGTTCTAAAGCTCTTTGGGAACCGCTTGCGTAGCCCCACACACCTGGGGGCTGCAGGCTTTCCTGCTGCCTTCAGCCTCAAAACCACCCTTTCCCACTTGGCCCCGTGCCAGGCACAAAAATGACCATATGTCTGGAGATTGGTCCGACGCCCAAAGAGACAGCAGGGAAAACTATGCCTTGTTCTAAAGCTCTTTGGGAACCGCTTGCGTAGCCCCACACACCTGGGGGCTGCAGGCTTTCCTGCTCTCTTCAGCCTCAAAGGCACCCTTTCCCACTTGGCGCCACGCCAGGCCCAAAAATGGCCATATGTCTGGAGACTGGTCCCACGCCCAAAGAGCCAGCAGGGAAAACTATGCCTTGTTCTAAAGCTTTTTGGGAACTGCTTGCGTCGCCCCACACACCTGGGGGCTGCAGGCTTTCCTGCTCTCTTCAGCCTCAAAGGCACCCTTTCCCACTTGGCGCCACGCCAGGCCCAAAAATGGCCATATGTCTGGAGACTGGTCCCACGCTCAAAGAGCCAGCAGGGAAAACTATGCCTTGTTCTAAAGCTCTTTGGGAACCGCTTGCGTAGCCCCACACACCTGGGGGCTGCAGGCTTTTCTGGCACCTGCAGCCTCAAAACCACCCTTTCCCACATGGCGTCACGCCAGGCCCAAAAATGGCCATATGTCTGGAGACTGGTCCCACGCCCAAAGAGCCAGCAGGGAAAACTATGCCTTGTTCTAAAGCTCTTTGGGAACCGCTTGCGTAGCCCCACACACCTGGGGGCTGCAGGCTTTTCTGGCACCTGCAGCCTCAAAACCACCCTTTCCCACATGGCGTCACGCCAGGCAGAAAAATGGCCATATGTCTGGAGATTGGTCCCACACCCAAAGAGCCAGCAGGGAAAACTATGCCTTGTTCTAAAGCTCTTTGGGAACCGCTTGCGTAGCCCCACACACCTGGGGGCTGCAGGCTTTCCTGCTGCCTTCGGCCTCAAAACCACCCTTTCCCACATGGCGTCACGCCAGGCCCAAAAATGGCCATATGTCTGGAGGTTGGTCCCACGCCCAAAGAGCCAGCAGGGAAAACTATGCCTTGTTCTAAAGCTCTTTGGGAACCGCTTGCGTAGCCCCACACACCTGGGGGCTGCAGGCTTTCCTGCTGCCTTCAGCCTCAAAACCACCCTTTCCCACTTGGCGCCGCGCCAGGCCCAAAAATGGCCATATGTCTGGAGATTGGTCCCACGCCCAAAGAGCCAGCAGGGAAAACTATGCCTTGTTCTAAAGCTCTTTGGGAACCGCTTGCGTAGCCCCACACACCTGGGGGCTGCAGGCTTTCCTGCTCTCTTCAGCCTCAAAGGCACCCTTTCCCACTTGGCGCCACGCCAGGCCCAAAAATGGCCATATGTCTGGAGACTGGTCCCACGCCCAAAGAGCCAGCAGGGAAAACTATGCCTTTTTCTAAAGCTCTTTGGGAACTGCTTGCGTAGCCCCACAGACATGGGGGCTGCAGGCTTTCCTGCTGCCTTCAGCCTCAAAACCACCCTTTCCCACTTGGCGCTGCGCGAGGCCCAAAAATGGCCATATGTCTGGAGGTTGGTCCCACGCCCAAAGAGCCAGCAGGGAAAACTATGCCTTGTTCTAAAGCTCTTTGGGAACCGCTTGCGTAGCCCCACACACCTGGGGGCTGCAGGCTTTCCTGCTGCCTTCAGCCTCAAAACCACCCTTTCCCACATGGCGTCACGCCAGGCACAAACATGGCCATATGTCTGGAGGTTGGTCCCACGCCCAAAGAGCCAGCAGGGAAAACTATGCCTTGTTCTAAAGCTCTTTGGGAACCGCTTGCGTAGCCCCACACACCTAGGGGCTACAGGCTTTCCTGCTGCCTTCAGCCTCAAAACCACCCTTTCCCACTTAGCCCAGCGCCAGGCACAAAAATGGCTATATTTCTGGAGACTGGTCCCACGCCCAAAGAGCCAGCAGGGAAAACTATGCCTTGTTCTAAAGCTCTTTGGGAAGCGCTTGCTTGGCCCAACAGACCTGCGGGCTGCAGACTTTCCTGCTGCCTTCAGCCTCAAAACCACCCTTTCCCACTTGGCGTCGCACCAGGCACAAAAATGGCCATATGTCTGGAGACTGGTCCCACGCCCAAAGAGCCAGCAGGGAAAAATATGCCTTGTTCTAAAGCTCTTTGGGAACGGCTTGCGTAGCCCCACACACCTGGGGGCTGCAGGCTTTCCTGCTCTCTTCAGCCTCAAAGGCACCCTTTCCCACTTGGTGCCACGCCAGGCACAAAAATGGCCATATGTCTGGAGACTGGTCCCACGCCCAAAGAGCCAGCAGGGAAAACTATGCCTTGTTCTAAAGCTCTTTGGGAACCGCTTCCGTAGCCCCACACACCTGGGGGCTGCAGGCTCTCCTGCTGCCTTCAGCCTCAAAACCACCCTTTCCCACTTGGCGCTGCGCCAGGCAAAAAAATGGCCATATGTCTGGAGGTTGGTCCCACGCCCAAAGAGCCAGCAGGGAAAACTATGCCTTGTTCTAAAGCTCTTTGGGAACCGCTTGCGTAGCCCCACACACCTGGGGGCTGCAGGCTTTCCTGCTCTCTTCAGCCTCAAAGGCACCCTTTCCCACTTGGTGCCGCGCCAGGCTCAAAAATGGCCATATGTCTGGAGGTTGGTCCCACGCCCAAAGAGCCAGCAGGGAAAACTATGCCTTGTTCTAAAGCTCTTTGGGAACCGCTTGCGTAGCCTCACACACCTGGGGGCTGCAGGCTTTCCTGCTCTCTTCAGCCTCAAAGGCACCCTTTCCCACTTGGCGCCGCGCCAGGCCCAAAAAATGGCCATATGTCTGGAGACTGGTCCCACGCCCAAAGAGCCAGCAGGGAAAACTATGCCTTGTTCTAAAGCTCTTTGGGAACTGCTTGCGTAGCCCCACACACCTGGGGGCTGCAGGCTTTCCTGCTGCCTTCAGCCTCAAAACCACCCTTTCCCACTTGGCGCTGCGCGAGGCCCAAAAATGGCCATATGTCTGGAGACTGGTCCCACGCTCAAAGAGCCAGCAGGGAAAACTATGCCTTGTTCTAAAGCTCTTTGGGAACCGCTTGCGTAGCCCCACACACCTGGGGGCTGCAGACCTTCCTGCTGCCTTCAGCCTCAAAACCACCCTTTCCAACTTGGTGTCACGCCAGGCACAAAAATGGCCATATGTCTGGAGATTGGTCCCACGCCCAAAGAGCCAGCAGGGAAAACTATGCCTTGTACTAAAGCTCTTTGGAAACGCCTTGCGTAGCCCCACACACCTGGGGGCTGCAGGCTTTCCTGCTGCCTTCAGCCTCAAAACCACCCTTTCCCACATGGCGTCACGCCAGGCACAAAAATGGCCATATGTCTGGAGGTTGGTCCCACGCCCAAAGAGCCAGCAGGGAAAACTATGCCTTGTTCTAAAGCTCTTTGGGAACCGCTTGCGTAGCCCCACACACCTGGGGGCTGCAGGCTTTCCTGCTGCCTTCAGCCTCAAAACCACCCTTTCGCACATGGCGTCACGCCAGGCACAAAAATGGCCATATGTCTGGAGATTGGTCCCACGCCCAAAGAGCCAGCAGGGAAAACTATGCCTTGTTCTAAAGCTCTTTGGGAACCGCTTGCGTAGCCCCACACACCTGGGGGCTGCAGGCTTTCCTGCTGCCTTCAGCCTCAAAACCACCCTTTCCCACATGGCGTGACACCAGGCCCAGAAATGGCCATATGTCTGGAGATTGGTCCCACGCCCAAAGAGCCAGCAGGGAAAACTATGCCTTGTTCTAAAGCTCTTTGGGAACCGCTTGCGTAGCCCCACACACCTGGGGGCTGCAGGCTTTCCTGCTGCCTTCAGCCTCAAAACCACCCTTTCCCACTTGGCGCCACGCCAGGCCCAAAAATGACCATATGTCTGGAGATTGGTCCCACGCCCAAAGAGTCAGCAGGGAAAACTATGCCTTGTTCTAAAGCTCTTTGGGAACCGCTTGCGTAGCCCCACACACCTGGGGGCTGCAGGCTTTCCAGCTCTCTTCAGCCTCAGAGGCACCCTTTCCCACTTGGTGCCGCGCCAGGCCCAAAAATGGCCATATGTCTGGAGACTGGTCCCACGCCCATAGAGCCAGCAGGGAAAACTATGCCTTGTTCTAAAGCTCTTTGGGAACCGCTTGCATAGCCCCACACACCTGGGGGATGCAGGCTTTCCTGCTGCCTTCAGCCTCAAAACCACCCTTTCCCACATGGCGTCACGCCAGGCCCAAAAATGGCCATATGTCTGGAGATTGGTCCGACGCCCAAAGAGCCAGCAGGGAAAACTATGCCTTGTTCTAAAGCTTTTTGGGAACGGCTTGCGTAGCCCCACAGACCAGGGGGCTGCAAGCTTTCCTGCTGCCTTCAGCCTCAAAACCACCCTTTCCCACTTGGCGCCGCGCCAGGCACAAAAATGGCCATATGTCTGGAGACTGGTCCCACGCCCAAAGAGCCAGCAGGGAAAACTATGCCTTGTTCTAAAGCTCTTTGGGAACCGCTTGCGTAGCCGCACAGACGTGGGGGCTGCAGGCTTTCCTGCTGCCTTCAGCCTCAAAACCACCCTTTCCCACTTGGTGCCGCGCCAGGCTCAAAAATGGCCATATGTCTGGAGGTTGGTCCCACGCCCAAAGAGCCAGCAGGGAAAACTATGCCTTGTTCTAAAGCTCTTTGGGAACCGCTTGCGTAGCCCCACACACCTGGGGGCTGCAGGCTTTCCTGCTGCTTTCAGCCTCAAAACCACCCTTTCCGACTTGGCGCCGCGCCAGGCCCAAAAATGACCATATGTCTGGAGATTGGTCCGACGCCCAAAGAGTCAGCAGGGAAAACTATGCCTTGTTCTAAAGCTCTTTGGGAACCGCTTGCGTAGCCCCACACACCTGCGGGCTGCAGGCTTTCCTGCTGCCTTCAGCCTCAAAACCACCCTTTCCCACTTGGCGCCACGCCAGGCACAAAAATGGCCATATGTCTGGAGACTGGTCCCACGCCCAAAGAGCCAGCAGGGAAAACTATGCCTTGTTCTAAAGCTCTTTGGGAACCGCTTGCGTAGCCCCACACACCTGGTGGCTGCAGACCTTCCTGCTGCCTTCAGCCTCAAAACCACCCTTTCCCACTTGGCGCCGCACCAGGCCCAAAAATGGCCATATGTCTGCAGATTGGTCCCACGCCCAAAGAGCAGCAGGGAAAACTATGCCTTGTTCTAAAGCTCTTTGGGAACCGCTTGCGTAGCCCCACACACCTGGGGGCTGCAGGCTTTCCTGCTGCCTTCAGCCTCAAAACCACCCTTTCCCACTTGGCGCTGCGCGAGGCCCAAAAATGGCCATATGTCTGGAGGTTGGTCCCACGCCGAAAGAGCCAGCAGGGAAAACTATGCCTTGTTCTAAAGCTCTTTGGGAACCGCTTGCGTAGCCCCACACACCTGGGGGCTGCAGGCTTTCCTGCTGCCTTCAGCCTCAAAACCACCCTTTCCCACATGGCGTCACGCCAGGCACAAAAATGGCCATATGTCTGGAGATTGGTCCCACGCCCAAAGAGCCAGCAGGGAAAACTATGCCTTGTTCTAAAGCTCTTTGGGAACCGCTTGCGTAGCCCCACACACCTGGGGGCTGCAGGCTTTCCTGCTCTCTTCTGCCTCAGAGGCACCCTTTCCCACTTGGTGCCGCGCCAGGCCCAAAAATGGCCATATGTCTGGAGACTGGTCCCACGCCCATAGAGCCAGCAGGGAAAACTATGCCTTGTTCTAAAGCTCTTTGGGAACCGCTTGCATAGCCCCACACACCTGCGGGCTGCAGGCTTTCCTGCTGCCTTCAGCCTGAAAACCACCCTTTCCCACATGGCGTCACGCCAGGCACAAAAATGGCCATATGTCTGGAGATTGGTCCGACGCCCAAAGAGCCAGCAGGGAAAACTATGCCTTGTTCTAAAGCTTTTTGGGAACGGCTTGCGTAGCCCCACAGACATGGGGGCTGCAAGCTTTCCTGCTGCCTTCAGCCTCAAAACCACCCTTTCCCACTTGGCGCCGCGCCAGGCACAAAAATGGCCATATGTCTGGAGACTGGTCCCACGCCCAAAGAGCCAGCAGGGAAAACTATGCCTTGTTCTAAAGCTCTTTGTGAACCGCTTGCGTAGCCGCACAGACCTGGGGGCTGCAGGCTTTCCTGCTGCCTTCAGCCTCAAAACCACCCTTTCCCACTTGGTGCCGCGCCAGGCTCGAAAATGGCCATATGTCTGGAGGTTGGTCCCACGCCGAAAGAGCCAGCAGGGAAAACTATGCCTTGTTCTAAAGCTCTTTGGGAACCGCTTGCGTAGCCCCACACACCTGGGGGCTGCAGGCTTTCCTGCTGCCTTCAGCCTCAAAACCACCCTTTCCCACTTGGCGCCGCACCAGGCCCAAAAATGGCCATATGTCTGCAGATTGGTCCCACGCCCAAAGAGCAGCAGGGAAAACTATGCCTTGTTCTAAAGCTCTTTGGGAACCGCTTGCGTAGCCCCACACACCTGGGGGCTGCAGGCTTTCCTGCTGCCTTCGGCCTCAAAACCACCTTTTCCCACATGGCGTCACGCCAGGCACAAAAATGGCCATATGTCTGGAGACTGGTCCCACGCCCAAAGAGCCAGCAGGGAAAACTATGCCTTGTTCTAAAGCTCTTTGGGAACCGCTTGCGTAGCCCCACACACCTGGGGGCTGCAGGCTTTCCTGCTGCCTTCAGCCTCAAAACCACCCTTTCGCACATGGCGTCACGCCAGGCACAAAAATGGCCATATGTCTGGAGATTGGTCCCACGCCCAAAGAGCCAGCAGGGAAAACTATGCCTTGTTCTAAAGCTCTTTGGGAACCGCTTGCGTAGCCCCACAGACCTGGGGGCTGCAGGCTTTCCTGCTGCCTTCAGCCTCAAAACCACCCTTTCCCACATGGCGTGACACCAGGCCCAGAAATGGCCATATGTCTGGAGATTGGTCACACGCCCAAAGAGCCAGCAGGGAAAACTATGCCTTGTTCTAAACCTCTTTGGGAACCGCTTGCGTAGCCCCACACACCTGGGGGCTGCAGGCTTTCCTGCTGCCTTCAGCCTCAAAACCACCCTTTCCCACTTGGCGCCACGCCAGGCCCAAAAATGACCATATGTCTGGAGATTGGTCCCACGCCCAAAGAGTCAGCAGGGAAAACTATGCCTTGTTCTAAAGCTCTTTGGGAACCGCTTGCGTAGCCCCACACACCTGGGGGCTGCAGGCTTTCCAGCTCTCTTCAGCCTCAGAGGCACCCTTTCCCACTTGGTGCCGCGCCAGGCCCAAAAATGGCCATATGTCTGGAGACTGGTCCCATGCCCATAGAGCCAGCAGGGAAAACTATGCCTTGTTCTAAAGCTCTTTGGGAACCGCTTGCATAGCCCCACACACCTGGGGGCTGCAGGCTTTCCTGCTGCCTTCAGCCTGAAAACCACCCTTTCCCACATGGCGTCACGCCAGGCCCAAAAATGGTCATATGGCTGGAGATTGGTCCGACGCCCAAAGAGCCAGCAGGGAAAACTATGCCTTGTTCTAAAGCTTTTTGGGAACGGCTTGCGTAGCCCCACAGACCAGGGGGCTGCAAGCTTTCCTGCTGCCTTCAGCCTCAAAACCACCCTTTCCCACTTGGTGCCGTGCCAGGCTCAAAAATGGCCATATGTCTGGAGGTTGGTCCCACGCCGAAAGAGCCAGCAGGGAAAACTATGCCTTGTTCTAAAGCTCTTTGGGAACCGCTTGCGTAGCCCCACACACCTGGGGGCTGCAGGCTTTCCTGCTGCTTTCAGCCTCAAAACCACCCTTTCCGACTTGGCGCCGCGCCAGGCCCAAAAATGACCATATGTCTGGAGATTGGTCCGACGCCCAAAGAGCCAGCAGGGAAAACTATGCCTTGTTCTAAAGCTCTTTGGGAACCGCTTGCGTAGCCCCACACACCTGCGGGCTGCAGGCTTTCCTGCTGCCTTCAGCCTCAAAACCACCCTTTCCCACTTGGCGCCACGCCAGGCACAAAAATGGCCATATGTCTGGAGACTGGTCCCACGCCCAAAGAGCCAGCAGGGAAAACTATGCCTTCTTCTAAAGCTCTTTGGGAACCGCTTGCGTAGCCCCACACACCAGGGTGCTGCAGGCTTTCCTGCTGCCTTCAGCCTCAAAACCACCCTTTCCCACTTGGTGTCACGCCAGGCACAAAAATGGCCATATGTCTGGAGATTGGTCCCACGCCGAAAGAGCCAGCAGGGAAAACTATGCCTTGTTCTAAAGCTCTTTGGGAACCGCTTGCGTAGCCCCACACACCTGGGGGCTGCAGGCTTTCCTGCTGCCTTCAGCCTCAAAACCACCCTTTCCCACTTGGCGCCGCACCAGGCCCAAAAATGGCCATATGTCTGGAGGTTGGTCCCACGCCCAAAGAGCAGCAGGGAAAACTATGCCTTGTTCTAAAGCTCTTTGGGAACCGCTTGCGTAGCCCCACACACCTGGGGGCTGCAGGCTTTTCTGGCACCTTCAGCCTCAAAACAACCCTTTCCTTCATCACGTCACGCCAGGCACAAAAATGGCCATATGTCTGGAGGTTGGTCCCACGCCGAAAGGGCCAGCAGGGAAAACTATGCCTTGTTCTAAAGCTCTTTGGGAACTGCTTGCGTAGCCCCACACACCTGGGGGCTGCAGGCTTTCCTGCTGCCTTCGGCCTCAAAACCACCCTTTCCCACTAGGTGCCGCGCCAGGCTCAAAAATGCCCATATGTCTGGAGATTGGTCCGACGCCCAAAGAGCCAGCAGGGAAAACTATGCCTTGTTCTAAAGCTCTTTGGGAACCGCTTGCGTAGCCCCTCACACCTGGGGGCTGCAGGCTTTTCTGCCACCTGCAGCCTCAAAACCACCCTTTCCCACATGGTGTCACGACAGGCACAAAAATGGCAATATGTGTGGAGATTGGTCCCACGCCCAAAGAGCCAGCAGGGAAAACTATGCCTTGTTCTAAAGCTCTTTGGGAACCGCTTGCGTAGCCCCTCACACCTGGGGGCTTCAGGCTTTTCTGCCACCTGCAGCCTCAAAACCACCCTTTCCCACATGGTGTCACGACAGGCACAAAAATGGCAATATGTGTGGAGATTGGTCCCACGCCCAAAGAGCCAGCAGGGAAAACTATGCCTTGTTCTAAAGCTCTTTGGGAACCGCTTGCGTAGACCCACACACCTGGGGGCTGCAGGCTTTCCTGCTGCCTTCAGCCTCAAAACCACCCTTTCCCACTTGGTGTCACGCCAGGCCCAAAAATGGCCATATGTCTGGAGATTGGTCCCACGCCCAAAGAGCCAGCAGGGAAAACTATGCCTTGTTCTAAAGCTCTTTGGGAACGGCTTGCGTAGCCCCACACACCTGGGGGCTGCAAGCTTTCCTGCTGCCTTCAGCCTCAAAAACACCCTTTCCCACTTGGCGCCGCGCCAGGCCCAAAAATAGCCATATGTCTGGAGACTGGTCCCACGCCCAAAGAGCCAGCAGGGAAAACTATGCCTTGTTCTAAAGCTCTTTGGGAACCGCTTGCGTAGACCCACACACCTGGGGGCTGCAGGCTTTCCTGCTGCCTTCAGCCTCAAAACCACCCTTTCCCACATGGCGCTGCGCCAGGCACAAAAATGGCCATATGTCTGGAGACTGGTCCCACGCCCAAAGAGCCAGCAGGGAAAACTATGCCTTGTTCTAAAGCTCTTTGGGAACCGCTTGCGTAGCCCCACACACCTGGGGGCTGCAGGCTTTTCTGGCACCTGCAGCCTCAAAACCACCCTTTCCCACATGGTGTCACGACAGGCACAAAAATGGCCATATGTCTGGAGATTGGTCCCACGCCCAAAGAGCCAGCAGGGAAAACTATGCCTTGTTCTAAAGCTCTTTGGGAACCGCTTGCGTAGCCCCACACACCTGGGGGGTACAGGCTTTCCTACTGCCTTCAGACTCAAAACCACCCTTTCCCACTTGGCGCTGCGCCAGGCCCAAAAATGGCCATATGTCTGGAGGTTGGTCCCACGCCCAAAGAGCCAGCAGGGAAAACTATGCCTTGTTCTAAAGCTCTTTGGGAACCGCTTGCGTAGCCCCACACACCTGGGGGCTGCAAGCTTTCCTGCTGCCTTCAGCCTCAAAAACACCCTTTCCCACTTGGCGCCGCGCCAGGCCCAAAAATGGCCATATGTCTGGAGACTGGTCCCACGCCCAAAGAGCCAGCAGGGAAAACTATGCCTTGTTCTAAAGCTCTTTGGGAACCGCTTGCGTAGCCCCACACACCTGGGGGCTGCAGGCTTTCCTGCTGCCTTCAGCCTCAAAACCACCCTTTCCCACTTGGCCCCGCGCGAGGCCCAAAAATGGCCATATGTCTGGAGACTGGTCCCACGGCCACAGAGCCAGCAAGGAAAACTATGCCTTGTTGTAAAGCTCTTTGGGAACCGCTTGCGTAGCTCCACAGACCTGGGGGCTGCAGGCTTTTCTGGCACCTGCAGCCTCAAAACCACCCTTTCCCACATGGCGTCACGCCAGGCAGAAAAATGGCCATATGTCTGGAGATTGGTCCCACGCCCAAAGAGCCAGCAGGGAAAACTATGCCTTGTTCTAAAGCTCTTTGGGAACCGCTTGCGTAGCCCCACACACCTGGGGGCTGCAGGCTTTCCTGCTGCCTTCAGCCTCAAAACCACCCTTTCCCACATGGCGTCACGCCAGGCACAAAAATGGCCATATGTCTGGAGACTGGTCCCACGCTCAAAGAGCCAGCAGGGAAAACTATGCCTTGTTCTAAAGCTCTTTGGGAACCGCTTGCGTAGCCACACACACCTAGGGGGTGCAGGCTTTCCTGCTGCCTTCAGCCTCAAAACCACCCTTTCCCACATGGCGTCACGCCAGGCACAAAAATGGCCATATGTCTGGAGGTTGGTCCCACGCTCAAAGAGCCAGCAGGGAAAACTATGCCTTGTTCTAAAGCTCTTTGGGAACCGCTTGCGTAGCCCCACACACCTGGGGGCTGCAGACCTTCCTGCTGCCTTCAGCCTCAAAATCACTCTTTCCCACTTGGTGTCACGCCAGGCACAAAAATGGCCATATGTCTGGAGATTGGTCCCACGCCAAAAGAGCCAGCAGGGAAAACTATGCCTTGTTCTAAAGCTCTTTGGGAACCGCTTGCGTAGCCGCACAGACCTGGGGGCTGCAGGCTTTCCTGCTGCGTTCGGCCTCAAAACCACCCTTTCCGACTTGGTGCCGCGCCAGGCCCAAAAATGGCCATATGTCTGGAGGCTGGTCCCACGCCCAAAGAGCCAGCAGGGAAAACTATGCCTTGTTCTAAAGCTCCTAGGGAACCACTTGCGTAGCCCCACAGACGTGGGTGCTGCAGACTTTCCTGCTGCCTTCATCCTCAAAACCACCCTTTCCCACATGGCGTCACGCCAGGCCCAAAAATGGCCATATGTCTTGAGACTGGTCCCACGCCCAAAGAGCTAGCAGGGAAAACTATGCCTTGTTCTAAAGCTTTTTGGGAACCGCTTGCGTAGCCCCACACACCTGGGGGCTGCAGGCTTTTCTGGCACCTTCAGCCTCAAAACCACCCTTTCCCACTTGGCCCCGCGCCAGGCCCAAAAATGGCCATATGTCTGGAGACTGGTCCCACGCTCAAAGAGCCAGCAGGGAAAACTATGCCTTGTTCTAAAGCTCTTTGGGAACCGCTTGCGTAGCCCCACAGACCTGGGGGCTGCAGGCTTTTCTGGCACCTTCAGCCTCAAAACCACCCTTTCCCACATGGCGTCACGCCAGGCACAAAAATGGCCATATGTCTGGAGGTTGGTCCCACGCCCAAAGAGCCAGCAGGGAAAACTATGCCTTGTTCTAAAGCTCTTTGGGAACCGCTTGCGTAGCCCCACAAACCTGGGGGCTGCAGGCTTTCCTGCTGCCTTCAGCCTCAAAACCACCCTTTCCCACATTGCGTCACGCCAGGCACAAAAATGGCCATATGTCTGGAGGTTGGTCCCACGCCCAAAGAGCCAGCAGGGAAAACTATGCCTTGTTCTAAAGCTCCTAGGGAACCACTTGCGTAGCCCCACAGACGTGGGTGCTGCAGACTTTCCTGCTGCCTTCAGCCTCAAAACCACCCTTTCCCACATGGCATCACGCCAGGCCCAAAAATGGCCATATGTCTGGAGATTGGTCCCACGCCCAAAGAGCCAGCAGGGAAAACTATGCCTTGTTCTAAAGCTCTTTGGGAACCGCTTGCGTAGCCGCACACACCTGGGGGCTGCAGGCTTTCCTGCTCTCTTCAGCCTCAAAATCACCCTATCCCACTTGGCCCCGCGCGAGGCCCAAAAATGGCCATATGTCTGGAGATTGGTCCCACGCCCAAAGAGCCAGCAGGGAAAACTATGCCTTGTTCTAAAGCTCTTTGGGAACCGCTTGCGTAGCCCCACACACCTGGGGGCTGCAGGCTTTTCTGCTGCCTTCAGCCTCAAAACAACCCTTTCCCACATGGCGTCACGCCAGGCAGAAAAATGGCCATATGTCTGGAGATTGGTCCCACGCCCAAAGAGCCAGCAGGGAAAACTATGCCTTGTTCTAAAGCTCTTTGGGAACCGCTTGCGTAGCCCCACACACCTGGGGGCTGCAGGCTTTCCTGCTGCCTTCAGCCTCAAAACCACCCTTTCCCACATGGCGTCACGCCAGGCACAAAAATGGCCATATGTCTGGAGACTGGTCCCACGCCCAAAGAGCCAGCAGGGAAAACTATGCCTTGTTCTAAAGCTCTTTGGGAACCGCTTGCGTAGCCCCACACACCTGGGGGCTGCAGGCTTTCCTGCTGCCTTCAGCCTCAAAACCACCCTTTCCCACTTGGCCCCGCGCGAGGCCCAAAAATGGCCATATGTCTGGAGACTGGTCCCACGCTCAAAGAGCCAGCAGGGATAACTATGCCTTGTTCTAAAGCTCTTTGGGAACCGCTTGCGTAGCCACACACACCTAGGGGGTGCAGGCTTTCCTGCTGCCTTCAGCCTCAAAACCACCCTTTCCCACATGGCGTCACGCCAGGCACAAAAATGGCCATATGTCTGGAGGTTGGTCCCACGCTCAAAGAGCCAGCAGGGAAAACTATGCCTTGTTCTAAAGCTCTTTGGGAACCGCTTGCGTAGCCCCACACACCTGGGGGCTGCAGACCTTCCTGCTGCCTTCAGCCTCAAAATCACTCTTTCCCACTTGGTGTCACGCCAGGCACAAAAATGGCCATATGTCTGGAGATTGGTCCCACGCCGAAAGAGCCAGCAGGGAAAACTATGCCTTGTTCTAAAGCTCTTTGGGAACCGCTTGCGTAGCCGCACAGACTTGGGGGCTGCAGGCTTTCCTGCTGCGTTCGGCCTCAAAACCACCCTTTCCGACTTGGTGCCGCGCCAGGCCCAAAAATGGCCATATGTCTGGAGGCTGGTCCCACGCCCAAAGAGCCAGCAGGGAAAACTATGCCTTGTTCTAAAGCTCCTAGGGAACCACTTGCGTAGCCCCACAGACGTGGGTGCTGCAGACTTTCCTGCTGCCTTCATCCTCAAAACCACCCTTTCCCACATGGCGTCACGCCAGGCCCAAAAATGGCCATATGTCTTGAGACTGGTCCCACGCCCAAAGAGCTAGCAGGGAAAACTATGCCTTGTTCTAAAGCTCTTTGGGAACCGCTTGCGTAGCCCCACACACCTGGGGGCTGCAGGCTTTTCTGGCACCTTCAGCCTCAAAACCACCCTTTCCCACTTGGCCCCGCGCCAGGCCCAAAAATGGCCATATGTCTGGAGACTGGTCCCACGCTCAAAGAGCCAGCAGGGAAAACTATGCCTTGTTCTAAACCTCTTTGGGAACCGCTTGCGTAGCCCCACAGACCTGGGGGCTGCAGGCTTTTCTGGCACCTTCAGCCTCAAAACCACCCTTTCCCACATGGCGTCACGCCAGGCACAAAAATGGCCATATGTCTGGAGGTTGGTCCCAGGCCCAAAGAGCCAGCAGGGAAAACTATGCCTTGTTCTAAAGCTCTTTGGGAACCGCTTGCGTAGCCCCACAAACCTGGGGGCTGCAGGCTTTCCTGCTGCCTTCAGCCTCAAAACCACCCTTTCCCACATTGCGTCACGCCAGGCACAAAAATGGCCATATGTCTGGAGGTTGGTCCCACGCCCAAAGAGCCAGCAGGGAAAACTATGCCTTGTTCTAAAGCTCCTAGGGAACCACTTGCGTAGCCCCACAGACGTGGGTGCTGCAGACTTTCCTGCTGCCTTCAGCCTCAAAACCACCCTTTCCCACATGGCATCACGCCAGGCCCAAAAATGGCCATATGTCTGGAGATTGGTCCCACGCCCAAAGAGCCAGCAGGGAAAACTATGCCTTGTTCTAAAGCTCTTTGGGAACCGCTTGCGTAGCCGCACACACCTGGGGGCTGCAGGCTTTCCTGCTCTCTTCAGCCTCAAAATCACCCTATCCCACTTGGCCCCGCGCGAGGCCCAAAAATGGCCATATGTCTGGAGACTGGTCCCACGCCCAAAGAGCCAGCAGGGAAAACTATGCCTTGTTCTAAAGCTCTTTGGGAACCGCTTGCGTAGCCCCACACACCTGCGGGCTGCAGGCTTTTCTGCTGCCTTCAGCCTCAAAACAACCCTTTCCCACATGGCGTCATGCCAGGCCCAAAAATGGCCATATGTCTGGAGATTGGTCCGACGCCCAAAGAGCCAGCAGGGAAAACTATGCCTTGTTCTAAAGCTCTTTGGGAACCGCTTGCGTAGCCCCACAGACCTGGGGGCTGCAAGCTTTACTGCTGCCTTCAGCCTCAAAAACAACCTTTCCCACTTGGCGCTGCGCCAGGCCCAAAAATGGCCATATGTCTGGAGACTGGTCCCACGCCCAAAGAGCCAGCAGGGAAAACTATGCCTTGTTCTAAAGCTCTTTGGGAACGGCTTGCGTAGCCCAACACACCTGGGGACTGCAGGCTTTCCTGCTGCCTTCAGCCTCAAAACCACCCTTTCCCACTTGGCCCCGCGCGAGGCCCAAAAATGGCCATATGTCTGGAGACTGGTCCCACGCTCAAAGAGCCAGCAGGGAAAACTATGCCTTGTTCTAAAGCTCTTTGGGAACCGCTTGCGTAGCCCCACACACCTAGGGGGTGCAGGCTTTCCTGCTGCCTTCAGCCTCAAAACCACCCTTTCCCACTTGGCCCCGCGCCAGGCCCAAAAATGGCCATATGTCTGGAGGTTGGTCCCACGCTCAAAGAGCCAGCAGGGAAAACTATGCCTTGTTCTAAAGCTCTTTGGGAACCGCTTGCGTAGCCCCACACACCTGGGGGCTGCAGACCTTCCTGCTGCCTTCAGCCTCAAAACAACCCTTTCCCACTTGGTGTCACGCCAGGCACAAAAATGGCCATATGTCTGGAGATTGGTCCCACGCCGAAAGAGCCAGCAGGGAAAACTATGCCTTGTTCTAAAGCTCTTTGGGAACGGCTTGCGTAGCCCCACACACCTGGGGGCTGCAGGCTTTCCTGCTCTCTTCAGCCTTAAAGGCACCCTTTCCCACTTGGCGCCGCGCCAGGCCCAAAAATGGCCATATGTCTGGAGGCTGGTCCCACGCCCAAAGAGCCAGCAGGGAAAACTATGCCTTGTTCTAAAGCTCCTAGGGAACCACTTGCGTAGCCCCACAGACGTGGGTGCTGCAGACTTTCCTGCTGCCTTCATCCTCAAAACCACCCTTTCCCACTTGGTGTCACGCCAGGCCCAAAAATGGCCATATGTCTGGAGATTGGTCCCACGCCCAAAGAGCCAGCAGGGAAAACTATGCCTTGTTCTAAAGCTCTTTGGGAACCGCTTGCGTAGCCCCACACACCTGGGCGCTGCAGGCTTTCCTCCTGCCTTCAGCCTCAAAAACACCCTTTCCCACTTGTCGCCGCACCAGGCCCAAAAATGGCCATATGTCTGGAGACTGGTCCCACGCCCAAAGAGCTAGCAGGGAAAACTATGCCTTGTTCTAAAGCTCTTTGGGAACCGCTTGCGTAGCCCCACACACCTGGGGGCTGCAGGCTTTTCTGGCACCTTCAGCCTCAAAACCACCCTTTCCCACTTGGCCCCGCGCCAGGCCCAAAAATGGCCATATGTCTGGAGACTGGTCCCACGCTCAAAGAGCCAGCAGGGAAAACTATGCCTTGTTCTAAAGCTCTTTGGGAACCGCTTGCGTAGCCCCACAGACCTGGGGGCTGCAGGCTTTTCTGGCACCTTCAGCCTCAAAACCACCCTTTCCCACATGGCGTCACGCCAGGCACAAAAATGGCCATATGTCTGGAGGTTGGTCCCACGCCCAAAGAGCCAGCAGGGAAAACTATGCCTTGTTCTAAAGCTCTTTGGGAACCGCTTGCGTAGCCCCACACACCTGGGGGCTGCAGGCTTTCCTGCTGCCTTCGGCCTGAAAACCACCCTTTCCCACATTGCGTCACGCCAGGCACAAAAATGGCCATATGTCTGGAGGTTGGTCCCACGCCCAAAGAGCCAGCAGGGAAAACTATGCCTTGTTCTAAAGCTCTTTGGGAACCACTTGCGTAGCCCCACAGACGTGGGTGCTGCAGACTTTCCTGCTGCCTTCAGCCTCAAAACCACCCTTTCCCACATGGCATCACGCCAGGCCCAAAAATGGCCATATGTCTGGAGATTGGTCCTACGCCCAAAGAGCCAGCAGGGAAAACTATGTCTTGTTCTAAAGCTCTTTGGGAACCGCTTGCGTAGCCGCACACACTTGGGGGCTGCAGGCTTTCCTGCTCTCTTCAGCCTCAAAATCACCCTATCCCACTTGGCCCCGCGCGAGGCCCAAAAATGGCCATATGTCTGGAGACTGGTCCCACGCCCAAAGAGCCAGCAGGGAAAACTATGCCTTGTTCTAAAGCTCTTTGGGAACCGCTTGCGTAGCCCCACACACCTGGGGGTTGCAGGTTTTTCTGGCACCTGAAGCCTCAAAACCACCCTTTCCCACATGGCGTCACGCCAGGCCCAAAAATGGCCATATGTCTGGAGGTTGGTCCCACGCCCAAAGAGCCAGCAGGGAAAACTATGCCTTGTTCTAAAGCTCTTTGGGAACCGCTTGCGTAGCCCCACACACCTGGGGGCTGCAGGCTTTCCTGCTGCCTTCAGCCTCAAAACCAGCCTTTCCCACATGCCGTCACGCCAGGCCCAAAAATGGCCATATGTCTGGAGATTGGTCCCACGCCCAAAGAGCCAGCAGGGAAAACTATGCCTTGTTCTAAAGCTCTTTGGGAACCGCTTGCATAGCCCCACACACCTGAGGGCTGCAGGCTTTCCTGCTGCCTTCAGCCTCAAAACCACCCTTTCCCACATTGCGTCACGCCAGGCACAAAAATGGCCATATGTCTGGAGGTTGGTCCCTTTCCCAAAGAGCCAGCAGGGAAAACTATGCCTTGTTCTAAAGCTCTTTGGGAATCGCTTGCGAAGCCCCAGAGACCTGGGGGCTGCAAGCTCTCCTGCTGCCTTCAGCCTCAAAACCACCCTTTCCCACTTGGCGCCGCGCCAGGCCCCAAAATGGCCATATGTCTAGAGATTGGTCCCACGCCCAAAGAGCCAGCAGGGAAAACTATGCCTTGTTCTAAAGCTCTTTGGGAAACGCTTGCGTGGCCCCACAGACCTGGGGGCTGCAGGCTTTCCTGCTGCCTTCAGCCTCAAAACCACCCTTTCCGACTTGGCGCCGCGCCAGGCCCAAAAATGGCCATATGTCTGGAGATTGGTCCGACGCCCAAAGAGCCAGCAGGGAAAACTATGCCTTGTTCTAAAGCTCTTTGGGAACCGCTTGCGTAGCCCCACACACC